>NC_139020.1:187179781-187607998 GCF_964662115.1 Mustela nivalis | reverse complement strand
CACAGCTCTCTTGCTCACTCTCTCACTCTCTCTCAAGAGTGTACTTCTGCTTTAATAAACTTTCCTGCTTGTGTCTGCCCTTGAATTCATTCTCATGACAAGACCAAGAGCCTCTGGTGACATCTTTGGGATGGGCTGGATGGATACCTCAGGGCCCAAGGTCTCCCCAGTCCACCAGGCAACAGACTGATCCAGTGGCATTCTGAAGCTACCTCTAGGCTTACAGGAGCCTATTGTTCAACTTCAGGAATTTTGCAAGGTAGTTGTTAAACAGAGCCATGATTAAACTTTACATTATGGAACTATGTAAATTATGAATAAAACTTACAATTAAATAAATTTATATTTTTAAAGATTTTATTTTTAAAGGAATCTCTGTACCCAATGTGGGACTCAAACTCACAACACTGAAATCAGGAGTGACACTGACTGAGCCAGTCAGGTGCCCCTAAAAAAATATTTTTAAAAGGCAATAAATACACAAAGCTCATCCCTTCCTAATTATTTTACTGTCATCTCTACTCTTAAGGTCATCAACACCTGTCATATCTATACGGTGGAAATGCTGGCTAATGGAGTGCTGCTGGGTATCTCTTCCCAATTCACTTCCAGTAAAGTCACATTAGTAGTTTGATATCAGCCAAACAGGCAAATGCCACAAATCACAGCTGGATATTCCTTTGTTGACTTGAGAGTGATAAAAAACATGCAGATTAAACTCAAAGTGGGCCACATCTGTAGCAGTTACAGTTTGAATGGAATAAACAAAATTAATGACATATTCTTTCAGTTTTTAAAACTACCATACAGTATATATGACAGAATGGCACTTGCCCATCAACTGCAAACACAGACTATGTAAGAGTTTGACAAAATCAACAGGAGTTTTGTATGAGAATTGATTGGCTATCTGGAATTTGCAATAAAAAGTAGTGATTATTTTATTATTCATAAATTATAGGCAAGATATCTATTATGCAGTAAAACTGATAATACATACATGTGTGCACGCATGTGCGCACACACACATACACACACACACACACATGCACCCACATTTCTTTCCTGGGGAGAAAGAATCTAAATATTTACCAACACAACACCAGACTGACCATCGTTTTAAACTACAAGATACCTAAAAGCTCTCAGCAGAGCCCCCAGGCTCATCTTCAAAGCACTGAAGTTGGGCTGTAAAAGGTTTTCGCTTCAGTTGCAGCTACCCAATTGGATTATTATATTTAAATATGGTACATGGAGCGAATATTCCCCTCTACATGATTATGAAGTCAGCACATGCCTAGAAGTTCTGCCATTATTATGGAAAATTTACTATACAAAATTTAGGGAAAGTCAAGATAACCTTCTGCAATTCATGAAAACATAGGGATACAAAGATAAGTAAACTACATCCAAGATAGCCAAGCAGAGAGAACCACCACATAAACATGTAACATGAGAGGAATGGCACTACTGTGTACAAAGTGCTGGGAGATGGCTGGGGAGAGTCAAGAGTTAGGATTCCCAGGTCCTGGTTAATGAATGACACCAGTGTTATTTGCCTCAAAGCAATCAAGAGAAAGGAGGAAACTCCCAGAGAGAAGGAGAAGTCTGGGCAGTACAGTGGCATTGTTAAGAGATGGGAAGAAGGATTTTAGAATCAGACAGCCTGGGCTCAACCCCAGGTTCCTCCACTCACCAACCATGTGAACTCCGGCAAGTTACTTGGCTTCTCTAAATCTCTGTTTCTTTATCTTGGTGCAGAAGATAGTAACTCCTGGCTCAAGCTTTGCAGTAAGGGTCAAACGAGACAACCTACATCAAGTGCTTCCGTACAGTATCTGGTAAACAAAAGTGGTCAACAAATTTTTTTTCTTTTTTTAAACATTTTATTTATTTATTTGAGAGAGAGAGCACAAGTGGTGGGTGGGGAGTAGAGGGGGAAGGAGAAGCAGACTCCCTGCTGAGTGGAGACCCCCCCCACCCCCGCCCCAATGCAGGTGTTGATCCCAGGACGCTGCGATCATGACCTAAGCTGAAGGCAGACACTTAACCAACTGAGCCAGCCAGGGAACCTGGTCAATAGATGTTACCCACCACTGTAATTATTGCAGTTGTCAGCCTTGAGTGTTGAAAAGGTTGTCTTAGGTGGTCCAGTTGTGGGAGGGTGCAGGCATTGGGTAGCGGGCATTCAAAGCAGAGCGAAGAGAATAAGCCAAAACCACAGAGAATGTGTCAGGGGCCAGTTAGTAGCCCTGAGATGCCTGAGCATTCCTGCAGGCCGAGGCCAGGCACAGCCACAGCGGCTAAGGCTGGAAGACTAGCCTAGAGTTCCTGCTGGAAGGGTTCAAATGCACACCTCTTCCTCATCTTTTTTTGAGAAAAGCAAAGCAGACTTTTTAAGATGATCTTAGCCTTTTTCTCCTGACAGGTACTGTAAATTGTGCCTCTGATATATTTGTGAAGAGCCTATAAGGGAATGATAAATCAGGCGATATTACATATATTCATCAGTACCTTAATTGTTGTTAAATACTAACAACACCTAAAATTGATCTGCACCCAAGATTTACTGCTCTGACAAAAATCCACCTGGAAAAGAATACATGATAATTAAGAAGAACGACCACAGATTTGTGGCAATGTAAGGTGTATGAATAAGATTTAAACTCCTCCCTCAGGGAATAACTGGGTGATGTTTATTCTGTAGATGAACAATGTGATTATAACAATGGAAAAGATTGATGAGGTTTTTAGGTTTTTTTTTTTTTTTTTTTTTTTTTGCTGTGAGAGTTTGATTTAGCCAGCTATCTCAGATAACAGAAGGATGCCGAACTACAGTCCAGTCCAGTCCAATACAATTCAAGAATTCTTTCTAAAGGGTAACTAACACACATCTTCAGTGACCTGGGAAAATAGATTACAAGTCAAGTGTGCACATTAGGTAGCTATAGACTGGCATAAAAGCGACCGGGGTTGAAGAAAAGAATTTTCTAAATTAACCACAACTGAATTTAACCAAATTAGAGAGAAACTGGACAAGGAAAATCATATTCTTATCACGGATAAGGGAAAAATTGTTCTCTTTTTGTAGTCTTTTGGATATGCAGGCTGTTATTTCAGTCTGAGAGGTAATTTTTAGTAATGTCTCCTGTCCAGAAAATGAAGAAGCACCTGGCTTAGCTCAGTAAACACAAAACAAGAAGCACAACAGTATTAGTTCTCTAAGTCTTGCAACTTGAAAGTGTAGGTGGATGTCTTGTTAGAAATATAAAAATCTCAGGTCCTACCCTAGATCTCCTAAATCAAAATCTGCATTTTTAACAAGATTCTCAGAAATTCAGGAATCCTTTACATATTAAAGTTTAAGAAACAATGATCTAGAGGGGCAGCTGGCTGGCTCAGTCAGTGGAGCATGCAACTCTTGGTCTTGAGAGGGTTCAAGCCCCACACTGGGTATAGAGATTATTTATAAATAAAATCTTAAAAAAAAAAAAAAGAAGCACTGATCTAAAGAGCTAGACATTCATTCATTCACTATAGAAACTTTCAAAATCTGTGCTGTCCAATATGATAAGTAGACAGTAGCCACATGTGGCTATTTAAGTTTTAATTAGTTAAAATTAAATCAAACTAAAATTGGGGGTTTGTGTGCACCAACCACATTTTAATTGCTCCATTAGCATATGTGACTAGTGTCTACCATATGCATTTGCATCATCACAGAAACTTCTAATAGGTAGAGCTGATTTAGGCACTTGGAACACATCGCTGAAGAAAGAAGACAATTATTCTTTAACTTAGGAAGCTGAGATGGATGGAGACAGATGATACACAATAAACAAAATAAGTGATTAAAGTGTATGTTGGAACTAAAAGAACAGTCAGAAGTTTAACTATGGTGGGTCTAGCGGGCTTCACAAAAAAGGTTAAGATAAAGGAGAAATGGGCTGTTAGGCAGCAGGGAGAGTATTCCAGACAAAGGGGTAAGCTTGTGCAAAGGCCCTATGGCAAGTACATTTGGGGAATAAGAGAACTCCTGTGGCTATGAGAGGGGAGAGTGAGTAGAAGGGTAGGAGATCAGAGGGATAAGGATCTCTACAGGGGAAAGGCCTGCTTTTTTACTGGGAAGGATTTAGGCTTTTACCTGGAGTTAAATGCGGAGCACTTGCTAGGTTTTGAGCAGAGGAAAAACATGCTTTAACACCATCTCAAAGTTATTCTAGTTCAGCAGAAAATGACTATAAGCAAAAGTTATTTGTTTTAATTCAAGGTCACATTTAGGTGAAGGACACTATCCACACTGGCAAAATGGCATTGTTGACAAGTTTGGGTAACCACCAGAAACTTGTTAATGATAGACATACAGAAGTCATTAAAATTTACCACTGCAAAATTTACACACCTTTCCAGAGTCTCCATTAATATGCAGTCATAAGATCTCACAGGTTACCACCCAGAATCTGGAGCCACACTTGTTATAAACATTTTTAGCAAATCCTGAAGAATGCAAATTAGTCATGCAAGTGCCTGAAAGGTGGAACCTGGTCTAAGTGTCTCATCCTCAAAACTTGTTGATTATGTTGTTACTAATTTACATGTATTTCTTAAAGTTGTAGAGACCTTTTTTCTTAACCTAACCCCCTAGCCCAGATAAATGCTAAAGCTTTGGAAATCCAGGTATGGGAATTTAAGTTGGTTTTTTCCAGAATTCCCAGAAACAGGGACACATTCTATCAACAACTGAAAATGTTGTTATCTTTCAGGTAATCCAACTACATTTCTAAGAACTAGAGGTCACTGTAGCCTGCCTACAAAATGCCATTAGCAGCCTCAAGGCCTGTGTTCACCACATCAAAGTTATATTGAAGAGGCAGTCCTAATATGACCGAGAGCCATCACCTGTGATTTATTCCCTGTGGACCACCACCAACCATGATCCGGCCAGAATTCTGGCAGAAAAACACAGTAAGGTCACCTTCAGTAAATTAAATCAAATGAACAATAAATCAAGGCATGCCAGGTCATTGGGAGCTAATGGCTCAGATGCTCATGGAAGTGAGTAAATCAAGGAGCATCATTTTTATGCATCAGGGCATAACATTTCTAAGCTACAGAATATAAGAGGAAATTTTTGCAACTAAGTGACTGCCAATTTGAGCAATGGGTGTCCAGTACTAGAGCTGCTTTATTATTTCATTGTTAATTAAATATAGACTTCCTTACTGAGGACTACCTTACTGAGGACCTCCTATGGGCAAGGACTGTGCCAAGTGCTGAAAACAGTGACGTGTACATGCTACAGTGCCTTGTCCACATGATGGGTAAAGTTTCAGTTTCAGCCTCCTTACAACTGCCTTTTGGAGCTAGGAACCTTCCAGAATGAGGAGACCTTTAGAGGTCATTTGTGGACAGGAAGGATTTGGAAAGCCATCTAGAGAAATCAGAACAGGAGACATTATGGCAGAACGTAAACTTTCACAGGCATAGGCACACAGGAACTTTTATATTCTCCAACTTGAGACCAGAGCACTTGAGAGTCACTTTTGCTTCCCTCACCCACCCACAGGAGTCACCCCCAAAATGGGAAGTATTCCTTCTCATCTCACCCCTTTTCTGATATAGCAAAAGCAAAAGAGCAGAGAAAACCCATTTTTAGAGAGAGGATACACCAGACACTAGAAATGAGCAGAGGAACAATAGGCCTAAGGAATTAACTGTGGGGGGAGGGCAGAAGATCCCCTCTGTTAAGACAGGGCTAAGAGGGATGGCTTAGAATAGGGATCAGGAAATATGGCCCACAAGCCAAATATGGACTGCCACCTATTTTTATAAATAGACTTTTCTTGGAACACAGCCACACTCCTTTGATTACATATTACCTATGGCTGCCTTTGATATAAAAAGCAGAGTTGAATAATTGCTACAGAGATTCCATGGCCTGTAAAGCCAAAAATACTTGTTCTTGGGTCTTTTATAGAAAGTCTGCCAATTCCAGGTACAGAACTGTACTGTCCAATGTAGCAGCCACCAGGCACACGAAATGAAGCAAGTCCAAACTGATATGTGCTGTAAGTATAAAAACAGACTCTTTTTCTAACTCTACCTTCCACTTATCTATGTTTTTTACATTCCACTCCCAAATCTTTCTTTTAATAATTACCTCAAATTCACAAACTCACAAGCATGAAATTCTTGCAAGTCACTATTGCTGAATTTCAGAATAAGAAAAAATATCAGAGTAAGAAGGGTCAATGGATGGGCTATGTGGTAGGCTGTATTTGCTGCCTAGCACCATTCTCTCTGCTATAGAAGGGCTCTAAGCAAACTCCACAAGGGAGATACTCTCTGAAGTCTCATGATCTACACTAAAAATTCATGTCTATCAAATGATTTCAACAAGAGCACCAAGTCTCCTCAATAAATGGTGCTGTGACAACTGGATTCCTACTCACATCATACATAAACTTTTATTCAAAATGAATCAATGATCTAAATATGAGCTAAAATCATAAAACACTTAGAAGAAAACATAAGGGTAATGACCCTCGTATTTGGCAATGGATCCTTATATAAGACACCAAAGTATGAGCAACAAAGAAAAAATAGATAAATCAGATTTCATAAAAATTTAAAACTTTGGGGGCACCTGGTGGCTCAGGAGGTTAAGCCTCTGTCTTCAGCTCAGGTCATGATCTCAGGGTCCTGGGATCGAGCCCCGCATCGGGTTCTCTGCTCAGTGGAGAGCCTGCTTCCCCCCTTTCTCTGCCTGCCTCTCTGCCTACTTGTGATCTCTCTGTCAAATAAATAAATAAAATATTTTAAAATTAAAAACTTTGTGCATCAAAGGACCTTATCAAGAAAGTGAAAAGACAACCTATAGAATAGAATATATTTGCTAATCATATATCTGATGAGGGACTAGTATTCAGAGTATATAAATAATTCTTATAACTTGACAACAACAAGACAGAAAAAAAGGATTTGAATATATATTTCTGCAGAGGAGATATTAAAATGGCCAACAAACACATAAAAAGGTGTCAATATCATTAGCCATTAGGGAAATGCAAATCAAAACTACAATGAGGTACTGATTCACACCAATTAGGATGGGTATAATTTTAATGGAAAATAACTTAAAATGGCAAGAATGCAGAAAAATTAGAATTATCAGACATTGCTGGTGGGAAAATAAAATGGTTTAGCGGAACATAGTTTAATGGTTTCTTAAAAAGTTAAGTGTTTGACCCAGAAATTCCACTCCTAGGAATGTACCCAAGAGAACTGAAAGCTGGGACTCAAACAGCTATGTGTATATGCATGTTCATAGCAGCACTATTCACAATAGCCAAAGGTAGAAATGGCCTAATGAATCAAAACCATTAAAAAAAAAAAAAAAAAAAAAAGTAGTGGGTGGGTGGTACAGTCAGTTAAGTACCCAACTCATTGTTTCAGCTCAGGTCATAATCTCTTTTTGAAGTAATACATTTTTAATCTCTCCATGATGGTTATGACTTTTTAAATTAAAAAATACACTTTTTCTTACCTAACAACTTCTACTCCTCACTTTCCCACCAAAAAAAAGTAATAAAATTGACATAAAACTTTGTAAACCACTCAAAATCTACCCTATATATATTACTCTTGTACTCAAGTTAGAATCAGTTTCTGTCACTTATAATCAAATAGCTTTAAATGATATAGTACCTTAGGAAGTTGGGTCAGGAAACTTGAGCTCTAATTATAAATTTGCAAAGAATTAGCTGTTAATCCTGGGATAAATGATTTAAACTAGCAGGCATGAGTTTTCTCATCTACAAATTGAAGGGATTAAATTCCTCATAAGAGGTTAAAATTCCATAAATGATCCAAAATAACTAACAATTTCTATCTTCTTTCTCAATATTGTCCCAAGAAGAGATCACAGTCCAACAGTCGTGGTTTGATATCTTTGATATCTTCGTATCTTAATAAAAATTAAATTTGCAATGTAGGTTCTGTTTTTGCTCCAGCTAGTTCTTCCACCTCATTCCTGTGGCTCCTCGATAACATGTAGCATGAATATCCTCATAGATGGAAGCCCTCCAAGGTCTTCAGTGTGACTTTTAATCCCATTACCATGGAAAGGCAAATCAAATGAAATGGTCAGAGATAAAACTCAAAACTTGTGCATATACATTTCACAACTAAATGTTCAGATTGTGCCACAAAGCCTGATAAAAGTTCCTCTTGTGATTCAAGGGGTTGGTGGGTGTGGTGGAGGGGTTATCTGCTTGAAGAAAATTTAGCTTTCTACCTTGACTAGGTAGATTTGTGCAAAATAGCCTTTCCTTTCTAAAAATAACAATAAGGGGTGCCTGAGTGGCTCAGGGTTAAAGCCTCTGCCTTCAGCTCAGGTCATGATTCCAGGGTTCTGGGATTGAGCCCCACATTGGGCTCTCTGCTCAGCAGGGAGCCTGCTTCCTTCCTCTCTCTCTGCCTCTCTGCCTACTGTGATCTCTGTCTGTCAAATAAATAAATAAATAAAATCTTTAAAAACAACAATGATGGTTTCTGTTGTCTTATAGAAATGTTTTAAAGTCATTGAGGATGACAAAGAAAAAACAAAAACTGTTTTTTAATGTTTCATCCAAAAGCCTTTGGTTGGGGAAGTTTGAGAAGTTTATTAGGTCAATCTAGGCTCTAATATGCTCAGATTATTGATTTAAACCTGTAAGCACAATAAATCACACTGGTCACAGAGTCAGCACCAGCTGAAAGTGAGAACACAGATCAATTATCTGAGAGCTCTGGGCTTTCTCAGGGGCTTGCCATTATAAAACCATTGTCTTGGTGCTACCTCAAAACCTTTTTTATATACAAAATGTTGGCCATTCAGAAAAGTGCTATTAGATTGTGGTGGATATAAATTGGCTCTGTGTCAAAACACCTGGATTCTAGTGTAAGACCTATCCAAGGAATGTTGTTCTGCCTTGCTATGCCTTGGTTTCCTCATCTGTAAGGCAGGGAAAATAATAATGTATGCCAACATCTGGATGTATGCCACTGGGAGTACAACAAGTGACACTGGATTATACAGAAGTGGTTTTCTTTTTATCTTAGTAATTATGTGTCTAATTTCAAGCATATTTAAAAATATATAACTAGCATATCAAGCTAACTAAACATAATTGCTTAAGACAAATGTAAGAAAAGAAAAACAAAGAGTGGACTCCTAATAGGTCTAGCTAATTACAGAAGGTACTTCACAGAAAAAGCCTAGGCGAAAATCAAAAAGAAATAACGGAATTTTTAAAAATCATGATTTTTGTAATCATGTAATGAAATAATTGATTTAGATAATAAAGATCAATAGAAGAGATCGTCGTGTGAAAAATTAATGGGGAAATTTACGATGGAGTGGTCAGGCTGTCCCCTGCCAAATCCACTGATAAATCTCAGCCTCACTAAAAGTGCTTCCAAACACAGCGCATGCCCCCTGATGAACACAGTAGGAAGCATTGAGCACCATCGATGATGCATTCTTGCCAAGAACACTTACAGCAAATCAACTCTGGAGATAGATTCCGGTATAAAAAAAGAAGGATGGAAGAATACACACACACACAAACCAACATGCGGGGCCATCTACAGGACAAGGGACCCTGTTCCTGTGACAACTCGAAAGTGAGAATAGTGACAGGAGTTCTCCAGATTAGTAGACTTAAGGGACATATGTCACATAATAAACAGACCTTGTTTGAACTTCGTAATTTTTAAAAAAGATTTTATTTATTCATTTGAGAGGAGAGAGAGAAAGCACAAGCAGGGGTCAGGGGCTGAGGCAGAGGGAGAGGGAGAAGCAGATTGCCAGCTGAGCAGGGAGCCCAATGCAGGGCCGGATCCCAGGACACTGGGATTATGAGCCAACAGCAGATGCTTAACCGTCTGAGCTGCCCAGGTGCCCTTTGAACTTCATAATTAAAAAAAAAAAAAAAAAAAAAAAGGCAGTAAATGACATTTTTAAGTCATTTGGGGAAGTGTAATTGTGAAGCAGTGTTAGATAACATCAAAGAATCACTGTATGTTTTACTAAGTGTGATAATGGCATTGTGGTTAAGTATAAAAATGTCCATATTTTGTAGAGCTAAAGCACATCAGAGTAAAGTGAAGTGATGTTCGGGATTTGCTTTAAAATAGTTCAGGGGAAAGAAAACAGGAGATATAAAGAAGGGGGGGGGGAATTAAAGCAGAAGAGATGAAGAAAATGTAGCAAAAGTCTTGATAATTATTGACTCCAGGAACAGAACCCGATACATAATTTGCAGGACTTAGTGCAAAATAAAAATGCAAGGCCTCTAAGTCATAAATTATTAAGAATTTCAAAACAGTGGCAGTAGGGAATGAAATCAAATGTGGAACCCTAATTATCCATGGGCATTACACAACTCCACAGGTTATATGCCCACAAACACTGCTCTGTTGATGTGCGGGGTACTATGAAAACCTTTGTGCTATTCTCTCTACTTTTGCATACTTAAGATTCTTCATAATAACTTTAAAGAGATTTGCTTAAATAAAAAATTTTAAAAGTAATAGTAAAGATAGGAGAAAATGACAAAAATCATAAAGGCTTTAGATATGGGGCTACAATCTCCTCTGACATGGAGGTAATCATGAAATACACTGAGAGTGGCACTTAGCACAGATCAATTTCACTCTCAAGTAGCACTGCTATTTACAAAGCCTGCACTTGTAGCTGGTAAGAAACACCACAATTTCCAACATTTTCAGGAAAGTTTACTTCAGACATTCCATGAAGTCCTTGCTGAGAGATCTACCAATGTACAGAAGCCAATCAAGTCTTAAACTTAATTCTTACAGTCCTTCTTATTATATTTTGTTGCCCTGTTCCCTAGTCTTCTCAAAAATTTGTTGTGAGGGATTTTTGACTGTGGGCTACTGCACAGAATGTTACATCAAATTGAAGATTCTTCTGAAAGCCAGCTTCTTCAGAAATCAAGCAGCATTACTTATGGTAGAAAGGAAGGAGCATCAGAGTGAAATAAGATCCTGTGGGTGGAAATCTTGGTGAATAAGACTGAAGGATTTTTTGGATGGGAAAAGCCATTTGCAAACTTCAAAAAAGATTACCAGAACCTGACTCTCTCTTTTGAACATCCAAATTAAGCCCTTTTTTGATGATGGTACTTCATCTAGTTTTATATAAAGAATCAGTACAAGAAGGTTTAAAAGTATGGTGTTATGGAAAGGTAGTTTCCTGCTTTGGATTAAACCCATCTCAAAAGAAATAAAATATAAAAGTTGGATTATCGTGTCTGACCTAAAATGTTCACTGAATCACAATAAAAACATTCATCACCCTATAAAACTCAGAGGCACATTGAATTTGCCAGCATCTACTGTAACCTGTTACCTAAATCAAGTTTCACAGACCCAGAGAATTTCTTAGCCTTTTTGTTTTCTATGTGTTGGACTGGGAGGACTCTTGAGAATCAGTAGGGTCAGTGAAAACCTTATTTTGTATGAAGGAGTAATTTAGGATAAATGTATGCATTTATGGGCCACCAATTTATTTGTCTATCTAAAATGATGACAGTTTTATCAAGCCTCATAAAGAAAGATATATTCCTAAAAAGTTAGACTATCTACATTGTTAAAAAGCATATAATTGAGGAAATGGTCACTGCTTTTTCTTGACACCCTAACCTTAATAACTTGGCATGTTTGAGATGAAGCAGCACAGAGGCAGCTTTCTAATTGTTAATCTTGAACTAGATTATGAGGAGTATATAGAATTAAGTACACTGCATGTGGCCCACGGGCCAGGTGTAGTGGAGATGCTGTATTTATTAAATATATGAAATTTGAGAATCTGCTGTTTTATAGCAGAATCCGTATTCTAGCATCTTCCCCTCAAATCAGATGGCAACACCACAACAGGAGCTACTCTTCCTTTATTCCCCCTAGAGAACCTGTAATCATATGTGGCCTGGTCCAGGCTGGTGACTCAGTGCAGAGGGGGGCATCCACATAAATCAGTGATATAAAGCAGAGATAGGGCTTCCTCTCCTTGGCAGCCCTTCCCTGCCTTACCTTCTCCTGTTAGGGCCTTCCTTCTCTGCCCTTGCGTACATTCTGGACATTGGATGCCCCCAGGTGAGTTTAAAATTTATTAAAACAAGACTTAATACCCTCATACTGAAATTGAAGGAACTATCCAGAATCTTCACCTCCCAAGAGATGGACATCAAGTGTGGGCAGTCACCATCCTTCTTGGGGCCCTTGACTTACCTTTCAACCAGCAATACTGTTGGGCCATCTACCTGTGTGTGATCATGGACATTAAGCATCACTGCTTCTCTTGATAGAATTCCAAGTTTGTTACACACGTAACAAAATAAAATTGCTGGTACACACTCTTCCCACCTTACAAAGATAGAAACACGCATCTATAATTTATAGATAGTTATGATCCCATAATAAGAAAAAAAGAAAAAACAAAAAACAAAAAGAAATCACTCAAATGCTTGTTCATTACAGATGTCCTTCAGTGCCCTTATTCAGAAAGCAACAGTTCTTTCAAGTCAGTAAAATACACTTAATGAACTAGAATAATACTTTAAAGACATAACAAAGGTAATTATGATGATGGTGACAAAAGCAAGGGTTTCAGAATTATTTGTGGATTTCTCAAATGCATGGTGCAACATGGGAGAAACAGAAAACTCCTCACCAAAAATTCATACATTCTTCTTTCTAGACATCCTCACTGACCAGACCTACTTATGTGACCATGTGACGGAGTTCTAGCCAAAAAGAGATATGTGCCAATTCTGGGTTAAGGCTTTTAAGACATGGGTGTAACTTCTTGCCCTTCCCCTTCTACTGGCTTGGTGCAGATAGCATCATGGGGCTAAGAGAACATGGAAACACAAGATTAGAGAAGCCTGGATTCCTGAATCATCTCAACAGGCAGCCCCCTTCACCAGGAGCTCTAATATCAGACTATTACATGAGTGAAAAGTAAACTCCCGTTTTGTTTAAGCCATATTACATGTCAAAGTATAAGTGCTAAAGCAGCTGGTGTCACTCTAATTAGTCAACCCAGCAAGTTCACATGTTCCCTGGGACATCGTGTTGTGACAGAAAGATGGAAGTTAAAGACGAACAGAATTGGGACGTAAATATTTAAGGAAGCAGCCATAAAAAATATGGGAGGAGGGAGGTGAGTTGGAGCACCAAAAAAAAAAAAAAAAAAAAAAAAAAAAGGCAAACTGGCCATGAAGTGATTACTTTTGAAACAAGATATGAGTATATGGGAGTTAATTACACTATTCTGTCTAACTGATATCCGTTTGACATTTCATACAAGAAAAAAATGTTTTTAGGAGGAAGTGAGAACAAAGTTTATTGAAGATATACAAAGAGGAGATATAGACAGAGCATCTGAGAGACTCAGAAAGGAAAGAAGCAAGAGTCTCCTCATAGGAGAAAATTTAATTTAATTTAATTAATTTAAACAATTTTTTTTAGTTTTTAAAAATAAACAGCTGAAAATAAAACTACATGAAGGACACATGAAAATAATAGAAAGAATACTCGAAGGAGTCCCGGCTGGTCTAGTGGATGGGAATGTGTGAGCCCCAAAAAGATTAATGATCAATTGAAACATATAAAATATGTATTTTTAAATTTCTTAAGACACTTTAAGAAAATCTCATTGGTTACTAATTGGAGGTTACGAGGCATTCATTTATTCATCTGAGAATTGAAATATGGTAAAGAAACAAGTATTTTCCAGCCTATACAAACTGGATTTCAGGGTAACCAAATGGTTGATGAGAAAAAGTTCTTTATAGAAGCAGTCCATGTAATAAACGCAGGAAGAATGACAGAATTAGAAAACTGTCATTTTGCAACCCCTAATGACGCCCTTGGTAACACAGGAACAAGCTCAGGATACCTAACCTACTGATTAATCTCTGCTTCACCAAAAGAAGAACAATCCATCATTATGTGCTTCATGCTGAGCTGCAAAAGGACATGCGGAGCACCACCTAGGAAGTATTCTTGCCTAAAAACATGAACACAGTCTAATCACTGCTCTAGACTAAATACCAAGTTACTGAAGGAGAAGTTGAACATTACCACAAGGATGCAAACAGTCAAGTTCATAACACAGGCAAATGACCCAGTTTCTCACACAAATTAGGGACATCATTCAGGGAGGTGGGGAAGGGTAGGAGAAGTGTTATAGAATAAAAGCGACATCAATAACCCAACAACTCAATACATATTGTGTCTGGGCCTCATCTGGATTCTCACTTGAATAAAACCAACTACAAAAGGGCATATTAAGGAATTATTTGCTCATTTCATTAAGTGTGATGATTACATGGTATTTATGGAAAGGCAGAATATCTACGTCATTTAAGAGATATACACTAAAGAATTTTCAGGTGAGGGGCGCCTGGGTGGTTCAGTGGGTTAAAGCCTCTGCCTTCGGCTCAGGTCATGATCCCAGGGTCCTGGGATCGAGCCCTGCATCAGGCTCTCTGCTCAGCAGGGAGCCTGCTTCCTCCAATCTCTCTTTCTGCCTGCCTATTTGTCTACTTGTGATCTCTGTCTGTCAAATAAATTTTAAAAAAATTTAAAAAAAGAATTTTCAGGTGAAATGACATGATATCCAGGATGTGCTTTAAAACACTCAATTAAAAATAAAGAAAAAAGAAAGAGAAAGAAAATGGGGATAGATGAATGAAAATTGGTAAAATATTTAGAGTTACTACGGCTGGATAATGTGGACATGGGCATTCATTTTGCTATCAGTTCTACGTTGATGTAGATTTGAAATTTTCCACAAAAAATTTTTAAGGCATAAGCTTGGTATCAGACAATGTTAGTTGGCCAGTTCTTCTACCTCCAGCCAGAATACCTGAGGACAGCACTACAGCCTGCACATTGCCATTCTTTGTCTCAACACACAGACAGATATTTCTTCTAAGTGTGCCCAATATTGTGTTTCTGGGATTTTCTTCCAAGCCACCAACATCCATTCTATGAGTTTTGTTGCTGACCCTTTGAATGTTCGTGCCTGTGCAGACCAAAACAATTGTGTCCCAACTGCCACCTACCTAGAGTGATAATAGGTGACCACCAACTATGAAATACACCCCAATTTCAAAGATTTTTTTAAAAATGTGAAAAAATATACATTTAAAATTCTGTGAAGAGGGGTGTCTGAGTGGCGCAGTCAGCTAAGCATCCAACTCTCGGTTTTCAGCTCAGGCCTGATCTCAGGGTCATGAGATCAAGCCCCTCATGGGGCTCTGCACTCAGTACAGAGTCTGGGTTTCTCTCTCCCTCTCCTTCTGCCCCTCCCCTCTGCTCTCACTCTCTCTCTCTCTCTAAAATAAATAGGTCTTTAAAAAAATAAATTCTATGAAGAGACATAGAGAGCCTATGATAATAAAAATGCTGAAAACAATGAGATCTTCTAAATATTCATAAGGCATCCCTTACTTTGGCCCCGTAATTACCTTTATCTCCTATAATTCCTCGGTCATTCTTAGCTTAGTTGTCTCACTGGCTAAAATACATACCTCCACTTCTGCACAAGTTAGGGCAACTGCCAATGGGTTTGCAAATGACAGGCCTCAAAAGGTTTTTTGATGGATGTTTGTTGAGCAAATAGCAATGATGCAAATTTTAAGCCAGGAAAGAAATACAATGCATGAAAAAGGAACGAGTCTGGGGGGTGGGTGCCCAAAGCTCTCTGTACAAAGTTCTGCAAGTTAATTTGAGAAAATCTACCAAGGAGTTCTGTGGGACCATTTTTTTCCCAAATAGAGTCAAAATTCCTGAGGCAGAGTGAAAGTCACACTGCATAGAATGATGACCAGGAATGTGCATTGCCTCTATGAGGATGCTTTCACTACACAGGTTCTAGTAATTTCCATATATCGTCAGAAGATATAAGATTGAGAACACCAATAAGGGTATAATCTTTGAGGAAAGACTTTTGTTAGAGTCTAAGTATGAAGTTTTCCTTCAAGTCCATGTTCTGAGAGAACTTTATATATATAAGACCTAAATGAGGGTCTCACTGCATTTTGTTTCTTAAGATCCTGCAAATAAGGGTAAAAGTCTTACACAAGTTTACTTAATTATAAATTATGATAAGCAGTGTTTATTCAGTTTTATTATGCTCCAGGCATTTCACTCAAGTTTTTGCCAGGGCTGCCAAACTTATCTGAATGAAAACTGTACAGCTTACCTCTCACATCTCCATTAATCCTAGCCACAATGGGTTGTACCTTGTACTCAAACACAAGGTAAGCATAGTACCCTCTTAGCCCATGTTTCAGGACAGAGGATGAGGTTTAGAATCTTGGTAACTGGCTACGTCAAATAGCCAGTAAATGGCATACGTGGAACTCACACCCAAGACCTATGAACTAACTATGCTTGGGCTTGTGTTTTTAACCTAAAGACACCATTGTTCTGCAAATGAACTGTGATGAAGGTTGGGCCATAGATTAAATGGCCATAGATTAAATAGTTTTACATAATACAATAAAACTAACTACTAGAAAAATGAAATCTTAAAAAAAGGTAGTCATATTCAAACCCCAAGTTTATTTTTATTAGATTCAACAGGCATATTTACTCCTCCTTGCACATGAGTATTTTCAAAACTTACTCTCAGTTTCTGCAATGGTTCTGTTGCACACTGTCAGCCCTGCATGGACAACCACTGGAGTAGGGCTGCACTACCCCATCCTGTTATCCCTGTGCTCAGAACAAATGCTATTCATTTATATAGTTTTTTTTCTTTTTAAGATTTTATTTATTTATTTGTCAGAAAGAGAGAGAGAGAGTATAAACAGGCAGAGGGAGAAGCAGGCTCCCTGCTGAGCAAGGAGCCTGATGCAGGACTCAATTCCAGGACACTGGGATCATGACCTGAGCCAAAGGCAGCCACATAACCGACTGAGCCAACAAGGGGTCCTGAATGAATGCTATTTAAAACAAAGTTCCAAAGTTCTCCCATCGATTGAGAGGCTGACAATTCCTTTAGATGCCAGTTAATCTATTATTTTTTTAAAACTAAGATGATTGTTAGCTTTTTCTTCTATCCTAAATATATTTGTCCTGATACTGGATATAATTTGCAAAGTAAACAGGAACAGGGAACTTTACAAATTTTGTGCTGCTTCATGATATAATTGCAACAGTATTTTGATAAATGTTAAGGGGAAAATGAGATAATATGAAGTACATTTCCTTGCCAAGGGAACACTGAATAATGGTGAAGACAGAGAAAAGAGGATCAGAAGCACTTCCTCCCACCCTCCACCGGGAAGGACTCTTTCAAATCCATCCTGGGAAGTGAGCAACTGTTGGGAAAACAGCTGAAAAAGAAGTATGAAAGAGATCTCAAATTCTTCAACCTGCCATGTCTCTTGAGAAATTCTCAGTTAAATAACAAGAAGGACATCCACAATGTATTCACATGTGAAAATATGTCCTGGGAGGGAAAAAGGGATGTGGCGGGGCGGGGAGAGATTGGAGAGAAGCAGCCAAAGTTTGTTGGAAATTTTTTTTCATGTGCTCTGAAATTTTTAAGAAGTCACCATGTTGGGGCACCTGGGTGGCTCAGGGGTTAAAGCCTCTGCTTTCGGCTCAGGTCATGATCCTAGGGTCCTGGGATTGAGCCCCGCATCCGGCTCTCTGCTCGGCAGAGAGCTTCCCTTCCTCTCTCTCTCTCTCTCTGCCTGCCTCTCTGCCTACTTGTGATCTCTGTAAATAAATTTAAAAAAAGAAGAAGAAGAAGAAGAAGAAAAAGTCACCATGTTTCTTGTGGCTCTGGTATGAATTGATGGGTCACACACATGGCTTCTGAGGCTACTTAAGAAATGGCTAATTTCTTAGGCAAGGAAAGGAAAGGAAACAATATGGAGGAGAGAAATTACTAGACAGGAGTCAGCAATTCAGAGCAAACCCAATCTGAAGGAAACAATTAGAAACTGGCACAGGTCCCAAATCAATAAGCGGAGGTGGCTGTGGGCAGTGAGCATAATGGCCAGGTAATGAAAACTCAAACGCAGGTAACACAGCTCTGAGAGTGGAATGGCTCTTCAATGTCTCTCTGGCTGAAGAGAGGGTCATCTATCGGGAGGCTGGAAAAGGCACATCTAAATGGGTTCTCACAGCCCGGTTGGTCCCTGATGTCACAGCCTGTGTAAACAAACAGTACCGCTGCGTTTTCCCCAAATCCTGTGAGAAATAAAGTCCTCACAGTTTGCTCCTCTCAAGCCCAGAGTGTGGTCCCAACACGAAAAACACTTCTTACAGAATATGCAGTGGATTCAAAGAGCTTTGGAACTCTATTTCCCATTAGCTTTAATGGAGGCTTTGCTAATAAATTCCCCAGCTCGCGGCTGAACAGGTGTAATTCAGTAATGTGGTTGTAATTGAGTGATGTCAACTCAATATAATTTGTCATGTTTTTCTAACAAATTATCTCATTGTTTTTCTCAAAAAGAAAAGTTATCTGTGATTCCATGAGATAAGCTGCTCTAAAAGGCTGACATACAATGCTAATGATAAAGATCTTTAATGGATGAAAATGTGAACAGTAGCAGCAGCTAAGCTTAGCTGGTTCCTTATGCACTATTAGCCTCTCCAACACAGCAAGCTTTTACTTTCGAGCAGCAAAGGTTTTGAATTTGTGGCTCGTGGTCCACGCATATTTCTGTATTTCATAACTATGATTGTTATTACACTGGCCAGGTTCTTTACCGACTCTTGCAAGTTAGCCATTCCTCTCTGTGCACAATTCTCAAACCACATCTCTGTGCTGCTACCTCTGTGCTGTGGTAAGGCTGGTCTTCTTGTGGGACCACCTTCTCCTCCCCAACCATGTACCTGAAAACAACCTTTGTCTCTGAAGTTCCTGTCAAAACCTCCTTCTCCATGAAGCTCTCCAGACCTATGGTCAGAATTCTTTTCTCTCTTGACCCATATTCCCATCACCATATTAGAGTGCAGGTATCCCCTGCACATACTATTCACCTACTGCTGCCCCTGGTTTCGGTTCAGGGTCTTGCTTCACGGAGAACTTTCTTTGCCTCACATTAGGGCACCTTACACATGTGTTTTGATGCCACTGCATTCCTTTCCTTTGCAGCATTGACCACAGTTATCATTAGTATCATTTTGTCCCTCTCTTCCACTAGAATAAATTTCTAGCCAGACTCTATGTTGGGTTTTTCTTAAATCTGTTAGTAAGCACATTAACACTCCCTATCTGAAGAAACAATAAGCAAGTGGATGGATGAACAAACAAACACTACCTTTGTTTCTGTCTCTTTTGCTCTATTGGTTTTCTCCACCCGACTGTGAACTCAAAGGCAACACATTCCTCATTGTAGCCACCACAACGTCTAACTAACTTGCACATAATAGATATGAATAAAAGCCAGCTGAATTAAATTGAGTTATAGTATTAACATCAGGCCGACCATAATTTTGCTCCCAGAGCTTATCATGTTTTAGAGCACCTGCTATCCATTGACCCTCATCGAGCTCCTACAACGTGCCAATCACTCTGCAGAATATTGTGGAACAGAACTGAATAATATTTAGTACCAATAATATTTAGTACCAATTACTCTACATTTTCAGGACGATTCCCATTTATGACTACATTTCTGCATTCACACCAGATACGAGAAATTACAGAGGTTCATCAAACACAGATACTGTCCTTGAGGCACTCAGAGTCTAGTAAAGGAGATAAAAATGAAGAAGAAATATCAGGAGGCAAAATCCAGGAGTATAACAAAAGAAGTCTCAGTAAAGATTCCTGGTGTTCCAATGAGGGACTCAAGGCGGTGGTGGAGGTGGTTTTTAAAATGAGTCTTACCCAGGTGGAGGTTGGGACTGGGAACGCAGCAAAAAGGAACAGAGATAGAGAGCAAGGCCCCTCATTCCCTGGTTCAACAGATCTTTATCACCTCCTATGGGAGGCATTGGGAACACAGTGGTAAGGAAACCAAGTTCATTCTCAAAAGAGCTTGCATCCTCCCAGTGGAGACTGGAAGGTAAATTAGCAATAATGCCAGATGGGGATGAGCACTCTGAAGAAAAAACAGGGCCTAGCGAGGGGCTGCGCTGGGAGGAGTGCTACTTCTGGGTGGTCAGGGGAGGCTTTCCCATGCAATGACACTGAACAATGACCTCAATGAAGTGAGGGAGTGAGTCACACAACACTCCAAGGGGACAACATTCCCAGGAAAGAGAACAAAGTTTCTGTCCACAGAGAAGGGAGTGCTGACACCTTCTTTTTCAAGCTGGGCTCTTGGAGCATGTTCTCGGGGGTCTGAAGATTCTTGAAGAATGTCTTAATTTTTGTTTTCATTTAGATAACACTCATTTAAAATGTTCCAGATGCACTCTGGATCAGTCACATGATACCTAAAATGTGAGCACCAGCACAAAATTTCTGGGCCCGGGTGTGCATCTTAAAATCAGGGTGGTGGGGCACCTGGATAGCTCAGTGGGTTAAAGCCTCTGCCTTCGACTCAGGTCATGATCCCACAGTCCTGCATTGGGCTCTCTGCTCGAGCCTGCTTCCTCATCTCTCTCTGCCTGCCTCTCTGCCTACTTGTGATCTCTATCTGTCAAATAAATAAATAAAATCTTTTAAAAAAAAAATAAAATCAGGGTGGTATCAGGTAGTGCTGTTTTAATCATCACAAGCCAAAGATATAAAAGAGACAAAATTGCCATTTAAATAATGTGTTTGTGTCCCAAGACGTCAGAGTAAGGGTAGGGTATCAGTAAATTGTCCCCTAATAGCAGGTGAAAGTGTTAGGAGGATGTGAGTCATCATATAGCTCAGGCCAACACAAGCTTGACAAACTATATAGAACCCTTGACCTAATAGATATCCCATATTGATACTTCCAGAGATGATTCTGCTTAAATAAAACAACACCATCCATCGTGTTAAATTAATATTGCTAATTTGAATTTGGTTTTGTCATTCTGATTGCATTCAGTTTATAAATGTGTTTTAGTTTCATATTTGTCTAAGAACTACACACATAGAAAATGTGTGTAGCTTTATATTTTTACATGTTTAGTGACCAAATTATAAAACAAAAATTAAGTCAATACTGGAGGGTGGTAAGAATTTCTCCCTTTAAGTGGCATTGGTTATGTTACTCCAGTCTGGCCATAGTCAAAGACACTGGTGAAAAACCTACCAGAACCACCACCAGGGAAGGGCGCTTGGTGGTTTCCAATGAACCACACAGTAAGTAAAGGAAAGAAAGGAGGTGAATATCTTTGGCAGGAAAAAAATACCACAAACTGGATAGACCTAAAAACTGTAACTTTCCTTCTCTGGTGCACAAAGGCCATAATTTATGTTAACATATCGGTTAAACCTCTTTCAGAACATCTAGCCCATTGGAACCTTAAACAGTAGAAAAATACATAGGGGAAGGAGTGAGGGTATAGAAGCTATAATTAAAGGTTCACTGCACTCCTGTGGCAGATTAATCACAGAGCCAGATGAAGAGTCAAACATTACTAAAAATGCAAAATAAATCCAGCTAAACATATTTCACCTGCAAGGAAAAGTTTTTCTTCTCACAACCCAAAGCTGTTTTATACCAAGAAAAGTGAACAAGAGCCAAGACAACTAACTATCTGAAAGACTCAGACAATTGGTAGGAATGGCTCTTTGGATCACAGAACTTTATAATGACATTAAGTGAGAGCTGGCACCTGGAATCAAGCAGACCAGGGTTCAAGAATCACCTCCAACAGTGATCAACTCGGAGACCTGAGCAAGTTCTTTAATATCAGAGGAAAAAGTAAAGATAAAATAATACCTACATTATAAAGTTGCCGAAAGGGTTTCATGAGATCATGAATGCACATAGCCCACATAGAACACTGCCTGTCATGTAGTAAGTGCTCCATAAATGTAAGAAATTATTTTGTTGATGTTCTAGCTCTACCATTCTATAAGCACATGTCTCCACAGATGGCCCAGAGGCTGCTTTACCCAACCCTACAGCCCAGGAGCAACATCTCCAGGATAGTCCTAGGTGATAAGCCATGCATACACGAGTAGAACACAAATTTAAGATTACCCTTAAAATAACATCATTCTCATTCACCCATTCACATAGCCCAACAACCTTACAGAGTAGGCAATGTTATTATCCCTATCTTACAGATAGCGTGCACAGTCCAGAGAAGAGGATGGACTTGCTCAAGGATATACAGATAAATAATGCAGCCAAGATTTGAGTCCCAGTCAGGGTCCAGAATCTACTTTTTGAATTACCAAACGACATTGTTCCTCTAGGTATATGACTTCCTGAGTCCAGTAGAGAGAAACACTGAGAATAGTTGGTCACATGCACATAATTGTTCACTTCTCTACATTCTCCATCTTGTAGGCATAGCAAACTAGGGTGTTTCATTCCCCAGCTAAGCATTTCGCTGAGTTACAATTTATTGTTATGCTATTAGCTCATATGGAGTCAATACAAAAATCATCCATTTGAACAGTGTTATAGTAACTTTCACAAATGAAACTTAATTTGAAAGTACTGTCCAACATTTTTACATAATGTCCCATCGACCACAGCTAACTCAATTCACACTTGAATTGAGTTCCAAAAGAAAAAGGGATGCTTTGCTTTTGTCAGATAATGAAAGTCATTCAATTCATCGTGGGCTTCTTTCTGGCAGTGCAGTGGGGCGGGGGGTGCGGGGGACAGAAAGCACTGAGACAAACTGAAAACCCACAAACTGAAGAGAACTGGTTAATTTTGGGAGTCTCATTATACCTACTGCTATGCTTTTTAAAAGAGAATCTGTATCATAGTGTATCCTTTTCTCAAATTATCCTATCTGAGTAATATTTTCATTTGTAAAGGGCCACACATTCTCTTTCAAGTAAGGGGACACCGAGCCCTTAAGTGCTTCAAGGAACCTTCAGGTCCCCCAAACCTGCTTCAAATGAAACATCTAACGATTATTCCTTTGAAGCATCGAGACGCTGGTCATCAGGGCACTGAGGGCAGGGAACAACTGAGCAGCTCTGTACTTTACATAGCTGGGCCTGCCGCTGTCCAACCCCTTAATGAGCTACGGTGGACACAGTCCATCAGAAGCCAAGTCTGTGGCTCAGGAAAGAAAGCCGACCACAGAGGGAAGGCTCCCTTAAGCAGGAGGGAGCTGTTTCCCAGCAGTGCCTTGCTGCTATAGTCCAGCCCTGTCATCTGTGAGGAATCCTCATTAGGAACCATGTTAGGGGCCATCATATCTTCTCCAGCTGCAAGCAAAGGCGGCACCCTGGAATTGCCCTGTGGCCCAGATGCGTGACTAATGACTAGAACTCTGGCTTCCTACTTGATGCTTGGCCTTCAGAATTACATGAACCTGCTCTGAAAGACACACCACTGTCACAGACGTATAGAGACAGATTAAGCTCCAGATGGAAGACTGTCAATGTCAATCGGTCACTCTTCTTACAGCCCGGCTGGCTTTTCATCTGAGCAACAACAGAGAATGATTTCAGCACTCAGTTTCTTAGCTCAATTAAGTCTTAGGACCAAAAGTCAAGTTATCCTGGTTTCCCAAGCATTGTCCATCAAATGCTTTTGTTTTGCCGGCCCCTGCCCACTCATTTAGAGTACTTGCTTTTGATAGCTTTCATCCTTGAGCAGGTCTTCCCATTCCCGAGCGACTGTCTGATTATTCTGCGGAATGTTCCGGCTCTTCGGTGAACTATACATTATTGTTGTATCAGCTGTCCCATAAACAGAGAAAATCTGGATCAAATGCGGGACTTCTTGTTGGGGGAGAAAAGATAAGGTGAAGAATTAGCAGAAGAGGAAGAAGAAGACAGAGATGATTGAAGGTTATGAAACATTCCCCTTTTGTCCCCTCCTCTGCCTCTCTGGATCTGTCAGTTACAGATGGTGTGTTTTATGCTCCCATTGTGATACATGTTTAGTTCAGAACTGCTGACTTTGTTCCTCGGTTACAGGTAAGGGCCTCTCTTTCTCTTGGCCTTATCTAGCTAGCCACTTGCCTCCTCCCACAGATGTGATTTCTAAAAATAAACATATGCTACTTTCTATCAAAAGAATTTCATTGCATTTCAGAAATTCCTAACACTAGAGTCCAGATGCCCATGGTAACTTTTTAATTCACTCCAGTTACCTCTGCATTTTTGCTGTAATTGTGCAATAATGGTAACAATAATAGTTAATATTTTTCTAAATCCTGTACATACCATAACTCATTGAATCTACACAGCAACCTTCCAGGGGAGGTTTCATTATTCTCCTCTTTTTACAAACGAAACAAGCAAAGCATCAAGAAGTCCATGGACTTGACTGAAGACACTCAGCTGGTCAGTGCAATAGCCAGGGTTTGAGCAAAGGCAGCCTGGTTCTAGAACCTGTGTTCTCAAACTCTATGTTCCACCCCATTCCTCAGAAGGAGCATTCGGCCTCCCTGGGTTTTGATTCCAGCCTCTCAAATGTATAACATTAATTACAGCTAGAGTACATGTTATGCAAAACATGTCCAAAAGCTTATAAATTAAAAATTAAACTTTGCCGCCTCTCCTTCGTCCTGTCCCTCTACCCTCATATCCTTGTAATTTCATTCCTTAAGAGAGCCAGTATTAACAATTTGGCTTGCATTTCTGTTTTTGAATACAGGCATACATTTTTACACGTTTATATAAAACATACTGTTCTGCCGCACGCTTGGCATCTTTTCATGTCAACTCACGGGGATCTACTCCATACTTCTTAATGGCTGCAGAGTAATTTCCATGCACAGACCCATAATACTGTATTATAAGGCCCCTTCGATAGATATTTATTTTACCTTCAATTTCTCATGACTACTAACAGTGCTGCCATGAACTTCTTTGTATACTTGGTCAACTATATTGATAGGATATACTGCTAAAAATTTCAAAAAATGTCTAGGGCAAAACATTTCAAACAATGGTTGATAGTTTCCAGACTGCCCAATCCAAAGTTTCCTACATTACTTTACACTCACAATAGAGAGGGTATATCTATCTCTCCATTTTCACTCCCACTGGTTATTAACTCAAATAATTTGTGATTTCATTATGGAAAAAAAAATGGAATTAAAATGAGTCCCCTAAGGTTTCCTTTGGGATTACTAAGTTACTAGGATCCACACAACCAGTCTTGAGAATGAAATAAAGCAACAAACTGACCTCAAGATACCCTGTCTGACTCCCTCAAATAACTCTTCTAATCTGGCCTCATTTATACTGTGACCTCCAATTCTTTCCAGATCGAGTTACATATGGATAAATCTCAGGTCTTGGAACCTAGACCAAAATCCAACAATGAAGTAAAAAGATATCCTGGTAGGGAATGACGACTCTTCAAGATCATTAGAGGTGTCCAGAATTGTCTCCCATGTCCCCAGGCACAAACTAAAATAGCCACTGATTTTTGACAGTATAAATACAGAATGTGCCCTGGTCTGAATAGAAATGAGCCGATCTCAAGCGCAGGACTGAATTTCTAGGAGCTGTGCCGTGTTACCTGGAGGCATGAATTAGGTGGATCTGATTCTACTCTGAAATCAGTAGAAAAACTATTCCAGATGGCTTCTGCCCCTCAAGCACAATCACCCAAAGGACCCTCTTCCAGGTCTACAGGAGGTGCCATTCACCAGCTCCACTCACTGGAGATGCTATGTTTTGCATTCCAAAATGGCACCCAAAGGACTAGCTGATATAATAAACACAGACTAAGAATAACATCATCATCATCTTCATCATAATCTCTGGCAAGATTAGCATTATGGGAACAAAGCACTCTGCTCATTTTTTAATCAACACCACAAGTTAGACACCATTATTATCCGATTTTACAGATGTAAAGTAAAGTGAAAGTAAGTGATCTTTCCAGGGCTTGAACCACTTCTGTATTAGGTCCAAAGCCATGCTCTTGACCATGACACTTACTTACTTTCCATGGGCATAAAATAAACATAGTCCAGAAAAGCAAAAGAGTCCCAAACCTAGGAAGGATGACAGAGCATGGTGGCAGTTAGGGTACGAAGCATAATAGACCAGTCTGACCTAAGTCTCCTGTTTCAAAATGTGTGCATGAAACAGAAAAAAGCATCTATATTAATGTGTTCAGACACAAATGTCTATGGGGGCCAGGAAAATAATATGCATGAGTAGAGTCCACGTGCCCAAGAACGGGAGGGGTGAAGAGCGTGGTGCACAGAACCCAACCAACAAGAGCAATCCCTTGAGCTAATTACTCCCACGTATGCATGCTGTTCAAAGGCTGCCAAATCACCAAAGTTTTTGCGAAATGAAAAATCCAATTTTTAAAGAAGTTTTTATTTTAATCACCCCATACTCAAAAAATCCAATTTTTAAAGCTAACTGTCCCTATTTGTAAATTCTAATTTCAATGTTTTAAAAACATTTCAAGGGTGAGTTTGCAACCTCTGACTTCCATAGATAAGCAATCCACACATAAGGAATAATGTGGAAGGAACTGTAGCAATACTGTGAGATAGCCAGCAGCCAGACATCCCATACCCTTCCTCATAAACCCTTATCTTTTCTTTTTAAGATTTTATTTATTTATAAATAAATATATAGATAGAGCACAAGTAGGTAAAGCTGGAGGCAGAGGAAGAGGAGAAGTAGGCTCCCCACTGAGCAGAGAGCCCGATGTGGGGTTCCATCGCAGAAGCCTGGGATCATGAGCTGAGCCAAAGGTCATGATATTTTTTTTATAAGTCCACAGCTTTTATTATGTAATTCACGAATTTTATAAGGATAAACAACAAGGAATGTAGCAAACTGGTCAGGGTTGTATCCAAAACAAAAAGCACCAAGAAACACTGTAGGTTTGCATACATCGCTCTATTTACATCAGAAACAGGCTCCCAAGGATCAGGCACAGCAGCTGCACTTGTCCGATGCCCCTTTGCAAATGCAGCCCTGGGCGCACTTGGCACAGCCCACCGGGAAACAGGAGCAACAGCTCTTTTTGCAGGAACTGCATTTGCATTCTTTGCATTTGCAGGAGCCAGCGCACGTGCGGGAACCACCTGTACCGCAGGAGCATTTGGGATCCATAGCGTTAATAACCGACAACTGGACTCCGTAGACAGTAGCACAACAAAAAGCAGGCACTTGGCAGAAGTGTGCCACTTAACTGACTGAGCCACCCAGGTGCCCCAAGACACTTATCTTTCCCAGGAATTTGGAAAGTAGCAATGTGCTCAGGGAAGATAGGCCCTTCCCCCAGTCCAAGAGGCCGTATCATGATTGGTCTAAACCAGTGCAGTTGACTTGAGTTTTCCTTTACCAATGACCAGTCTAAGAGGGGAGACATATGTGACCCAGTTCTGGCTAGAGAGAAATAAAAGGGACATCTGCTGGAAGACTTTAAGGAAAGCCTTACTTTCCTGAAACAATAAACAAGAGAAGCCTGACACAAAAGGTCATTCTTTCCTATCCTATGTTGGATGCTAATCTGGGACACTAGGGTACTAAAAGCTCTGGCAGCCTTCTTGTGACCATAAAGCAACCATGCAAAGGATGAAGGCCAACACATCACTGATGGTATAATGGAAGCAAGGAAGGGGCTTGGGTCCTTGGTGAGTGGCTAAGTCAACCATGAAACTGTTTCTCTTAAGCTTCTTGTTCAGAAAACAGCAAACATGCTTGTGCTTTAGGACACTACTAGTTGGGTTTTCTGTTACTTGGTACTGATTACATTCTAGTGAAGTATGTCTCTTTCAACCTCTCCTCAGAGTTCTAGCCTTTTGTTTACAACATCCCTAATGCGGAAAACTTCAGCAACATCAAGTTTATGCAGTTAAAGTCTGCAACAACATGTGAGATGAGGCTCTGCCACTTGAGAACACCCACACTCTGCTTCAAAAATTTAAATTATGCTGTTAGCTTTTCAAGATGGATGAAATCCTTTACAGCATCATATAGCAAGGACTTAACTGCTCTCATGGTTGCCAGGCAACTGCATACGTATATGCTGCCTAGAAACAAAATTTATGACCCTTGACTCCCCAAAGGAGGGTCTTTCTCCACAACTGATAGGCATATGCCCAAGTCTGACACTTTCCATCCAGCAAAGGTCATGGTGTACATCGAGGCTATCCAACAATCCCAAGCTCATTATACTGCCAACTAATATCATTCTTGATCACATCATAAATTGTGGTTTCTGCATGCAAAGCCCAGTGACAGAGCAAAGACTGTCCTGGGGCATAATTCCCTGTCCTCTGGCCTGTCTCATTATATAGACTGATTGGGTACCGTCCAGGCAAAGGAAAAGAACATGTGAAGGTTCCTATCAGCCTGAAGAATCACGGTCAGGTGAACAGTTTTGTAAATATCTACCAATATGCAAGGAAAGTTTGTCTTCACACCAAGTGAGATAATAAACTTTAATAACGCCTCGTGGAGCTTCTAATGTTAAGAATCATTTAAAAAAAGATACATGCACATGCAGGCTAAGATATGCTCATCATTTTATTAGTGCAGAAACTTCAAAATGCAAATACAAATGCCCCACATTTACAATTCATGATGGTTCCGGTGTTGTGTTTTTACAAGTGAATTTTTGAATACTTTAAATTCATAGAATCACAGTATGTAAAAATCAAGAGAGACCCTGAGATCAAGCAAATGAATCCAAGAGAATGTAAGATGCACCACTCCTTGGGGGTCAACACAGCCCCCTAGTTGCTTGACTCCTGGTCTAGTGTTCTCATCCAAAACCAACGTGCTTGTCCCTCATGCAATCAACCCTTCATCATTGTGGCGATGAAGGTCAGGTACAATTTAGTTTCAATCTGATGACAAACCAAACTGTCCATTTAGCCCTTGGTTGCAGTGGTAGTCAGAATGAGATTAAGTGGCATGTGAGTCACTCCTTGCTCATGCTCCACCCCCGAAATTAACAGGGGCTTAAACACACAAGCTTTTGTTCTCTCACTGAACAAGAAAATGGGAGATCAGCAGTCCAGGGCTGGTATGGTAATCCACAGATTCATTACAGACCCACGTGCCTCCTAATTTACCAACTCCTCATTCATAGAGAATGATCTTCCTTAACATGGTCAAAGGGGACAGACGAGCCATTACATTTGCATCCCAGTCACCAGAAAGGAAGACCTTTCCATAAACTGTCTAAGTAAGAATTCTCCTAGTTTGGGTTCCCCTGAAAGCAAAGCCCCAGACAAGAACCAAGAGCATGGGTTCCGGTGGCTTATTTGGAAGGGGAGCCTAGGAAAGTGAAAGGAGAGAGGGGACCGGCAGACCTGGAAGGGAAGGGGCAAGAGCAATAAAGCATGTGTTATCGAGCTGGTTATGAGGCTGAGCGACTTAAGTTCAACACCTCTGGGGACCACACAAATAACTGTGCGGAATATATATCAAAACAGTCCTCCTCACTGACAGAGGCTGGGGCGGTTATCTACCAAAATCTCTAGGTCCTCCAGAGGTCAAACTGATACAACATGGCCCAAGGCCTCAGGTGAACAAAAACAGGCATTCACCATAAATCACATTGTTAGCATAAACTACTTGGCATGGCCCAAGGTCAAAGGTATACACAGACACTCTAATTCATCAGGCTGTTTCAAGGGCTCAAAGGTTATCTCCTAGGATCCAACTAAGCTAGTCTTTTCATTGGAATGTGTGGCATTTTAACACCTCAAGTTTGGAGTTAAGATTGCACTCTACAACCTATTTGGCAAGAACTTAGTCATAAGGCCATACCCACCTACAATAAAAGAAGGAAATGCAGTCTTCGCTCTGGGCAGCCAGTTACCTACTTAACATCTGGTAATTCTATAACTGCAACAGCAGTTCTCAAACTATAGCATGTCAGAATCACCTACAGAGCGGGTAAAATAGGCCTCAGGAGCTCCCCAACCCCTCACCACCACACCCCCTGCTAGCTTCTGGTTCTAGTAAGTTCAGTAGGTCTGGGATGAGGACTGAGAATTTGCATGTCAACAAGTTCGCAGATGCATTAGTTTTGTGCTGCCAGAATAAATAATCATAAGCTCAGGGTTTAAAACAACACAAAGTCACTCTCACTGTCCTGTGCGTCAGGTCTCAGGTTGCATACAGGTTACGGGCCTTTTTGAAGGCTCTAGGGGAGTCTTGGTTTCCTGGTTCATTCAGGTTATTTGCACAATTCAGTTCTGAGGTCTCTGCTTCTTTACTGGTTATGAACTGCGGGCATTCTCAACTTCTAGTGTGGACCTGTTCCTACATAGTCAAGTCAGCAAAGACAGCTTGGGTCACTTTCATGTTTGACTCTCTCCTGCCTTTCTATAGTCAAATCTCTCTGATTGCAGCCTGAAAAGATTCTCTGGTTTTCCAGATGCTGGTGTGATTACATGAGGTCCACCTGGATAAGCCACAATTACTCCCTCATCTCAGGGTCTACAATCTTAATTACAGCCCCAGAAATCCCTTTTGCCACACACTACTCTAGACAGATGATCAGAGCAGAGACTGAGATGGGGAATCAGCATGTTGACTAGCATGCTACCAGGCATGCAGACCTTAACCAATAAATGTGTGATTGTGAATAAATGAATAAATAGAGGGATAGATGAGTGAATGAATAGACATAAAAAGATAGGCTTAAGCATGTTGAAGCATGACGTAACCAGGTGAAGGCTACAGGCTGAAGTGGAATTAAAGTTCAGAGAATATTCTCTCTCCTTCAGGTTTGTGTAGGTCACTAAAAACATTGGGTGTATCAGTGAAAATCACTCAAAAGACACCTATGGAAGTGGAAACACTTGTTTGGAAATTTCCAAATTTCAACTCCCTCTAATTCATCTCTATCTTCCTAACCTACTGTGATCTAATGCAATCCCTCCAGCTCTATCCAGGATGATGGGAGAAGAAAGTGTGCACAGGAGCTCCTGTCTTCTCCTGCTCTTTTTCTTTGCTACCAATATAGTGCTGCACAGTGACTGCCAATTGCCTTTTTCCAAGGCATCTTTTGAGAGCATCTCCCTTGGACCACCCAGCATAGACAACTCCAGAATTTTTGATCATATTATAATACAATATATTATAATATATATGATATATATATCATATATATCATATATATGATATTGGTCATATCATATTTGGTCTTATGATATATGCATCCCTAACAAGTGCCATCCCTAAGACAATGCAGCCTGTCATCCAATATTCTGTCATTTAATTCATGGTGCTGTTTATCTTGGCTGCAGGACAATAAATTATTGGTATATTCAGAAAGTCTCATACCACCTTTCCTCCTCTCCATTATCATAAAAGTTAAAATTACTTATTTATTAAACAAATAATTTATCTGAACATTTTAACAATGCCCTAGCACTTATGAAGGGTTTATTTCAATTTTGTTAGAGATACAAAGTCAAATATCACTGTGGTACAAGTTGTCCTGTTTTTCTAGTATATAATAATATACATATGGGGTTCCATTTTGGCCTTTAACAATTAATACAAGAAGCATGATGGATCCACAGCAATCTCCTTGAAAAAATAAGAAATGGGTACCAGCAAAAATTTATCTATGGAATGCAAGGCCTTGATGCAGCTCTTGCAAAAGTACTCCAAAAGTAAAAGGGAAAAAAACCCAAAAAACATACTCCAAGTCAAGACCCGTTAAGAAAGAGCCAGAAACGCTCACAGATTATTGTTGGGAATGTAGAGTAAACAATATTTCTGGATTACAACCTAGCAATATGCATCAAATGTTCACAGCTTTAAAGTGTTCATTTCTGGGGCAGTTGAGTGGCTCAGTCGGTTAAGCATCTGCCTTTGGCTCAGGTCATGATCCCAAGATCCTGGGATCAAGCCCCAGGTCAGGCTCCCAGCTCCGCAAAAGGCCTGCTTCTCCTTCTGTCTCTGCCTGCCCCCATCCCACACACCTTATACTCTCTGTTCCTCTCTCCCTCTGTCAGAGGTTAAACAAAATCTTTGAAAAAAAATCAAAATAAAATGTTCATTTATTCATCATTATTTCAAGAATCATATCACACGGAATTAATAAAAGATGTGCCAAAGAATATATCCTATATGGATGTTCACTTAGTGTTACTTCCCATGAAAAGAAATTGACAGAAATGTACAAGTCCACAAATAGCTTATTGATACATTTTACTACCTACAAAATGGATTGTTATGTAGTCATTAAAAATGATGTTCCTGAAGAATTTTAGTTTATAGGAATATGCACAAAAATTTGCATGCCATCAAATTAAGTGGAACACCAAGATGTAAAACAGCATAGGCAGTCTCTATCCAATATGTTCTTTTTTTTTTTTTAAGATTTTATTCATTTATCTGACAGACAGAGATCACAAGTAGTCAGAGAGGCAGACAGAGAGAGGGGAAGGGACGCAGGCTCCCGGCTGAGCAGAGAGCCCGATTCGGGTCTCGATCCCAGGACTCTGGGACCATGACCCGAGCCGAAGGCAGAGGCTTTAACCCACTGAGCCACCCAGGCACCCTATCCAATATGTTCTTAATGTATATGTGCATATGTATTTATATTTTTGCACAGATACATAGAAAGTGATCAATAAATATTTTTGAATGTGTAAGCAGCGTGCGTGCGTGTGTGGGGGGAGAGCAGAAAGATAAAGTTAAGTACCCCCCAAAAGTTGTATTGGTTAGATGCTGGAATTCTGGGGCATGCTTACGCTCTGCCTCATACTCTTTCATGTTTTCTGTGTTGCCTCAAACACACGTTATTTTTGTACTCCAGAAATATCTATCATTACTGATTTGTGGGCTAAAGAAACTCATTGCTATTCTCCCTGGAGTATTCCAATGATGCAAGCACTCTGTTGCTGGACACCTTCCCCCTTGTTTAGTCTCTTCCAAAATCCATGGCTTTGGAGCCAGAATCATCCGGATTCAAATCCTAGCTCTTTACTTTAAAGCTCTGTGACCTTGGGTAAGTTCATTCATCTCTCTGAGGGTCCTACACCTCTGGTATGGGGATGTCTGGGGAAGTAAATGAGAAGTTCCGAGCTCATCAAATAGTTATTTGTCCCTCCCACTCCTTTCTAACAGGACCTGACTCTGATTTTGTTTAGTTAATGGGGGCCTACACCCAACACCACCACTCACGGACAAAAGGTGGGCCCTACCCAGCCCAGGACAAACACAGTACCTTCTTTCTCCTTGGCGAGGATTGTTCTAAGGTATGGTTTAAAATTCTGGCCAATTGACTAGGAGCACAAATTGTTGGGGGGGCTTCTGAGAAAGTTTTCCTCATTCTTAAGAAAACAAAGAACACACAAAAGTATAGAAAATCTTCTCCATGTCAGGCCTTCAGACACTGCTATGCAATGGTATCTGGAAGAACCCTAGCCAACCTGGAACATAAGGGGACAAGCCTATAAAGAAAGTAATAACACCTGAAAGAGTGCCAAAAACCTTGAAAGAACCCTGGTTTCAATAATGTTATTGAATTCTAGAAAGGCCTTAGTTTTTCATCTACATTTTAACATTTTTCTTTAAGTCAGTTGAACTGGATTTTGATTAGTTTCATCTGAAGAAACCCTAAGTCACACAGAAACCACAAGTGTCAAACCCAGGACAAAGATCTGAGTTCAACAGATGTACGTCTTCCCTTCTTTCTAGCATCCTCCAGATATACATACAATATGCACAATGTGCACGTAGGTTATAGGGAAGAAGACAAGAAAGAAAGGGTAAATAGACTTTTTTTCCACCTCCAAAAATACACACCCAGGACCCAATTTCTCTAATTTTAATATAAAGTCCCTAATAAATGAGGGACAAAGGAAAGACTTCTGTGGCAGGAGACTGTACCCTGCTAAAAAGGAATTCTAGGCCTTCTCAGAAAATCTAGAATAACAAAGACCTCCCCCAATCCCTCTCTCCCTGTAGGTCTTGAACTGGCCAGAAGCCATGTTTTTGTAAGAGGTACCCCAGATAGATCAGGATGGATGGAGTGCATACCATTATATCAAAAGAAAATATTTACCACTTGAATATGCTTAGGCTACATCAACTGAGGCTCTCAATCAAGTTATGAAGACTGACGGCTTCCTTGGCCTATAGGACTCTATAACAATAAAATACGCGCTTTTCTAAAAATGACATTGATAGCAGTCAAATGACTGGACCACTAATTTATTCAGTTCCATATTCCAAACTGAACAACCTCCTTTTCTCATATCCTTTTGCATATGATCCCAATAGGGAAGAACAAACCAGCCTGAGATATGCTTAGATACTTTGTATTTTAGTTAAAAATAAAGTGTTAATTTTTTAAAGCCTGGAAGATTATCTGTAATTTGGTTCTAACGTCCCAAAAAGTTTGTGCTACTGGAATTCAGAATCACCCTACCAGCACTGAAAATTCAGAATTCTTGAGTATTCAAAAGCCTTTGGGGGTTGGTTTGTGTGCCTCCTTTTTATGACTATTGCTCCCTATCCCAGAATACGGCCCTCAATAAGAAGGGCTAACAGTGTCCTGCTGGCCCTGTTCCTATGTGTCATCTTGCTACATTTCCAGTTAATGGCATGACTGTAATGACTAGCAATTTAAATAATGGAGGATGAAGCAGAGGCAACTATAAGGACACAATGCAGAAATTGCCACAGTTTATCAACATCACTGGCACCCAGCTCTTCATTACCTCCTTGAATAGGGTCAAAGTAGTTAAAGTGATGCTGTAAATACTGACTAAAACAAAGTCGCTGTTTATTCTTGATTTGGCATTGGGTATTTATAACAAACAAGTTGCGTTTCCCAGGCATGGGTTATTAGACACGAGAGTGTAATTGATATTAACCAACTTTCAGGCTCCAGTAACTTTTTTTCACTGTGTGTCAGTTTAATTTTTTTCAAGCATAAGTAGTGCATGCCAAATGTAAAACAAGAGGAAAAACACACAAAACCCCTTAAGCCTTCAGTACTAAGTGAAAAACAACTAATCCATTTTTCTTATAGACTCCTTTAGATTTGCATTCAACTCAGAGAAAGTCTTCTCTTTTTGAAAAGGTATTTCAAATTTAATTTAATTTAATTATATATATATATATATATATATATATATATTTTTTTTTTTTTTTAAACAAAACTGCTCTAACCGTAATCTTGTTTTCCTTTAGAAGTGGAACAGTATAGACTAATGCTCCAAAACACTAACGGTGCATCTACTATACTACGGCAGAAGCTGAACATTGGTGACCAACTGGCCAAATCTGGCCCATTGCTCAGTTTGATTTGGGCCAGCGCTAATGGCAGACTTAGTGTTTTAACACTTTAAAATCCTTTTAAACATTTACAAACTAAGAGACCTCATAGAAAATGCTGGAAGCTCTGTCCCTATAGGCACCAGACTCCTACATGGTAACAAACAGCTCGGGCTGAGTTGAGGCTGCTTCCATCAGGACAGGGAACACACTCTGCATTCCATCACCTCATGCCTCCCTTGAGCCTCCCTGCCACTGAGTCCAAATGTCAATTATCTCCCTCCTTAATTGTAGTGTTATTTTTCTTACAGTGAAGATCGAAGACAAATATTGCATGTTGGTGTGTCTCCATCACAAGTGAGAAAACTAAAGAAGGGTTAAGAGGACTGGAGGTTTTAAGAAGAATGAAGAAACTGTACTTCCATACAGAAGTATGGGATTTCTTAACCTTACTTCCTTTGCTCAATAATGGAATCTTCCTAGCTGCCCTCCAAGGGTATTTAAATGGATGACTCTTTGTGAAAAGCACCAAGCTAGAAATTCTGTGGAAAGGAAGCCAGATGAGCAGAAAAGCCAGGCTAAGTTCAGTCTCAGATAAAAGCTATCAAGACAAGAGGTTGGAAAACAAGCAATCCACTTGTAAGAAAAACTGAGAAAACAGCAAGCATGGTATTGAGGACGAGGAAGGATAAAACATGTCCTGATGGTCTACCAAAAACATCTTAGCACCTGGCCAACCTCCTTTCAGAGAGTAAGTTACGCACTACAGGAACCTGCCTTCGCTGTCTGAAATCATCCAGATATTCTTGGTATGAGCTCCAGCAGGAGCCTTTTGTCTCTCTCCAGCTGTGAACCCTCGGTGCCCATTTGGTTTTATGGTCTCTCTCTCCTTCTGCAGTGTGGGGGGAGTATTACAGGAGATGGTCATTTTTAACAAGAAGAATAAACACACGTGTGCACCCCACTCAGAAAATATTACTTGATGGTGTCCACACCCATAAGAGATTTCACTCAGAAATACTTCTCTAGTAACCAAAAACACTAAAGGTCTTAAGGTCCAACAAGTCTGAAATAAAGAAAGGTTAGGGAAGTTAATGTATAGAAACAAGCTAAAAAAGAACTCTTCAGAAAACCAGAAGAGGTGTGTAGCACACACAGGGACATTTTCACCAAATCCCACAGTAAAGAACTCAAGGGAAACTTCAGTATAACTGGGGCAGGGTAATGAAGAGTAGAATAAAGAATAAGTGTGTATTAATTTCCTATAATGTACCAAGCCCTGTGTATACATTTTAACAAGTTTTAATAATAATACTTTTGTTGCTCATTCATTCATTTAGAAGTATTTATTCACTGCCTTCTATGGGTCAGGCCTCTCTAGGGATACAGAAATTTAAAGACGTGGTTTTCCTATTGTCAAGGAATATTTTCACTCTGATGAAAATAATAATGGTTATAAATATGACAGCGATAATACAATGAGTTAATAATGCTGTCATTTACTGCCTGCTTACTATGTGATAGGAACTGTGCCAAGCACTTTATGTTACTTTTCATTTAATCCCGCATAAATGCCCTATGATTGAAGTACTAATATCTTCATTTTACCGAGAAGGAAAGTGAGCCATAGAGAGACTACGTAGCTTGCCTAAGGTTATACGGCTAACAAGTGGAAAATTCAAGATTTAAACGCTGCCTCTTTTCTATACCAGATGAACAGATTTTCTGCTACCTCAACTGAACACTGGCTGCAATGGAGGTATGACAAGGACAATGGAAGCAGAATGGAGTGCCCTTAAATGCTTTTTAATTTACAAAGCACTTTCCCATACAGAGAGGAAGCTCCAGAATTCATCAGCCCCAAGAGGTGGTATTGGTAGGAAATGTAATAGACTTTCAAAATGGTCAAGGTATGATGACAAAGTTACAGAGGCCTGGTAAAAAGAGTCTGGAATGGACCAACCTTTTCAGACCCAGAGGCAAAAAGAAAAGTTAAGTTCTCCCATGATATCCTTCTTGGGAGCTGATTGGGAGCTGATTGGATGAACCACACATGCCTCAATTTCCAAGTTTCTGAGAAGAAAGAGTCAACAAACTTTCACCCCATTTTTTTTTTAACCTAAAGTCTACTGAAGATAATACATAAAGGATGTATCAATTATTTAGTGCCTACTATGTCTCTGGCAGAGCAATAGTTACCTTATAGTTACCTTGTATATTGTTTCTAATCTCCTCAACACCATGAGATTCAACCCTATAGAAAAGAAGAAAGCTGGGCTCAGAAAGGTCAAGTGATTTATCCAAGGCCACACAGAGAGTAAGTGCTAGAGGCATGATTTGACCTTGGAATAATGTGATTCCAACATCAATACTTTCATCTTAACACCAAAGTATAAAGTATCAAGACAAATATCCCTACAAATATTCAGCATGCTTCTTTTAATTCTCCATTCCTCATTCATTCTTTCAAAATCGATTTATCCTGCAGGTCCAAGGAACATAGTACCTATACTCACCCTGACCTCAGGAAAGGTGAAAAACAGGAATGAGGATTAAAACCAGGACGGGGAAATGGTGCCACTTTGCACAGAGCCTTCAAGCCCCTGACAAAAAATGTAGGCAGCCATCCCACGTAGAATGTGTTAACATGTCAATTTTTGTCACCAGTGAGAAGATATCCCCCCCACCACTTAAATCATTCAGTGGCTCCCCACTGCCTTTAGACTAATCCTAAGTGTTTAAACTAGCCTTCAAGTTGTTCCGAAATTCTCCAGCCTTGTCACTGACCATATGTCACCATCCCAACTTTTTTGTGGACCTTACTCTTTCACATCCCAGCTTTACATGGGCTGTTCCTTTTGTCCAAAAGATGGTCCTCAGTCCTCACATCCCATTAGCTGGCTAACTCCCACCACTCAGCTCAGAAGTCTCAGATCAAAAGGTACTGGTCTCTGGGAAGCCATCCCCAATGCCCTCGCATCTTTTATGTTATACAATGTGCTGTGAGTTTTATTATCTCTCTCCTCAATCACTTCCTTCCTTGAGGGCAGGCACGGTCTTTGCTAGCTTCCCAGCACCTTGCAAACAGCCTGGCACATAACAGGTACTCAATAAATATCTTGGGAGTAATTGTTAGGTTAGTGAATCAAGTGATTGATGGACTGATTGATTCTTGTTGAGACTACTGAGTCAAGGAAGCCACACGAGGTTATGCTATGGTCCAGGGGAACACAGCTCCTCATTACGGAAGCCTGGAGGTATTTATTAGAGGTACTTGGCTAAGTAGGGAGAGTGTAATGACTAGTTGGTCAAGGGAGACAGCAAGTCAGAGAAAAGCAGAGCCAGCGGGCAGTTGCTGGGGAGACTAAAATTCCACAGATGATGAGCCATTAGCATGCAACACTGGGTAATCTGATTTTCATGACAGACAGATTTATTATGACTTCTAAATATATAAATCCCAGGTTATGCTTTACAGCTAACCTAACAACTTGATATATGTGTCTGACATCCCATCTTAAAATCAGATTCCAGCTTCTAATTAATTTTTATTCACCCTCCACTGTAACTAGAGAGGCAGAAAATCTCAGTGGGATAAACAATAGACAAGGTATTAGTCGTTTGTATTTTGTGGTGCATTTTCCATCAAAACGCTGAGTTTCCTTTTTCTTTGCCACAAACGGGAAAGTACCCAATTCTTCCTATGACTTTTAGGAGGAATGAGTGAAGAATATTGTATAGCAAACTGACAGTATTTCTAGAAAGTGGATACCCACCCCTCCCCCTCCAACCTCATCCCACACACATAAGTTAGAATGATACCATTCTAGTCGGTTCGAAGGCTGATCATGGCTTATTACCATCTCACCTTCTCCAATAATATTTTTATTAAACAACTCTTTTTTTTAAAAGATTTTATTTATTTGACAGAGAGAGAAATCACAAGTAGGCAGAGAGACAGGCAGAGAGAGACAGGGGAGGAAGCAGGCTCCCTGCGGAGCAGAGAGCCCAACATGGGGCTTGATCCCAGGACCCTGGGATCACGACCTGAGCCAAAGTCAGAGGCTTTAACCCACTGAGCCACCCAGGTGCCCCTATTAAACAACTCTTAAGCTGAGTTTCTAACTCCATAAATAACTGACTTTATACCAAAAATAAAGTTCATGAGAGCTGAAAATAATACCAACAGCTTCTGACACAATCTCAACAACATCCAAAATTCACTCATACCCAAATACCTTGTGAACAGTGCAAAGTGGCTGGGAAATGTTGGTAATCTGAAAATTTCTTTAAAATGGGCTTTCAGTAGTCTGTGTTTTTTTTAAAAATATACTATTAATGTATGTATGTATATAATTTTTAAAACATTTCCTTCCTTTTTTTTTTTTTTTTTTTTTTTTTTGCCCAAATATCAAAGTCAACACGATCACCACAGGCTGGATTAGGAAAAAACAACTATTCACATTCAGCAATTAATTTTTTTTAATTTTATTTATTTCTTTGACAGAGAGGGAGACAGTAAGGAAGTGGAAGAGGGAGAAGCAGGCCTCCCACTGAACAGGGAGTTGATGTGGGGCTTAATCCCAGGACCCTGGAATTGCTCTAAACTGAAGGCAGACACTTATAGAATGAATCACCAGGTACCCCTCACTTTTTTTAAAGTCGGGGGGACAGGAAGGATTAAGGGAGAGGGAGAATCCTAAGCAGACTCCATGCCCAATGCATGAACCCAACATGGGGCTTAGTCTCACATCCCTGCGATCATGACCTGAGCTGAAGCCAGGAATTGGACATTTAACTAAATGAGCCACCCAGCCACCTCTCACATTCAATTTTTTTTTTAAATTCAATATGGAGTTTCACTATGTGTCAGGCACTGTCCTCAAAACTTTAAATGCACTTAAATCTTCCCCCACACTCCATAAGATATCATAATTTTCTCCTCTTGACATGAGAACACTAAGGGACACAGGTTTTAAAAGTTGCTTGCAGTCACAAAACCGGTAAGTGGTAGAGCCAAAATTTTAACTGACACTGATGAGGCTCTATCACCTTGAACTTCACCAATATACTGCCTCAGGGACTTAAGGGAGAACTTACTAAATAAATTATAGTGTAAACAGCCAGATGTGTTTGCCAAAGCCATAAATCCAAACTACACAATCAACCTCACATTGAGAGCACTATAGTGTTTCTGGCTTTTTATAAGCAGATTTAAACAAATCTGGATTCCAGCCTGTTTACCTGCCTCAGGATGGAATATGAACTGGCAGGAGGAATACATCCAGCCCAGAACTTGTCTGACAGACATCCTGAATCACAAAGGCTACCACTTTCTGGTTCACAGTAGTGGAAAGAAGCAAATACAAAACGAATGTCTGAAAAATCTCCTCCTCATTTTGGTACAAATATATGGCTTCTAAATCTCCAGTGTCTATCCGATTGAATTGATGGCATGACAGTTGCATTATTAAATGCACACACACACACACACACACACACCCCACATAGAGACTCCATTCAAAATGTGTCTTAATCTGAGCCCTGCAAACATTCTTTAAAAAATGGATTCACATAATGACAAAAAGAAGTTCATTCACTTGCCCTTCAGGATACATAATACTGTATTTACCCAAACAAAATTGCATATTCTCCATACAAAATCAAATTTATGTATACATTAGTACTTTTATTTCTTTCCCTGAGAAAAGTTTATTGTAAGGATTGAATATACCCTGGATACAAGTGAAAATAATAATCATTTAAAATAATAAAAATTTTAATTAAAATTATCATCAGAATTTTCAAAGTTATTTCATTGTGTTTCTTAAATGAATTGAGAGTAGAGCAGAAATCAAACCAACATTTGCAAGAACACATAAAGCATTCATATTACAGCTAATCTATATGGTTGATTTGTAAGTTTCAGAGCCTTTTAATAAAACCATATTTTGACTCCAGCACTATTCAGTTAGGGCTTTATCAAAATATCTAATTGCAAAATAAGATCTATAACGTGCAGATGAAACCGCACACAATATAATCAAATCCTTAGTATGAAGCCATTCAATTTGTCATTCCAGGGTCTGTTCTCTGGCCCCATTCCAGTTCAAAATAGCTTCTCCAGTAACACCACATTGCCCTTCCTCCCCTTTGCCCTCAAAATTATTGGAGCATAATGTAATTCTTTTACAAGCCCTAGGAAAATATTATTGAAATGCACAGGCAAAAATGCAGAGATGAAATGGAACAGGAAGAAAAAAACAAGTTCTTAAAAAATGGAATATCAATTACTGTTTTTAATAACAGTGGTAATAGCTTTAGTGCTAAGAAAAAAAATTGCCCAGGGACAAAATAGATGTTCAATATTACAGTGCACTAATGAGTACATTCACATATAATTTTTTGAAATTTATATCTAAGAATAACTGCAAATAGAATTTAGTATCAATAGGAGTTTCCAAAATCCATTCATTTTTCCTCTAATCATATTGAATATTTAAAATGTTTGATTAGACCTGATTATTTTCTTCTGGACCCAACAAAGAACCCCAACAGCTTTGAAAGTGATAGATTAGTGGGGCATTTCCCATCAATGGGCAACTTCCCCACTCCCACCCCAGGCTATCACAGCAGGAAGAAAAACAATGAGAAAGTTTGTTCAAATTCACATGCCAGCCACTGAACAAAATCTACCGAGAACAAGGAGAGAACCAGCCTTGTCAAAGGGCCACTGCAAAAGTAAAGAGGAAGAGGCAGAAATCCAAACTTAGTGCATATGATTTTGCCATCTCTTCATTTCATGGCAGCCTGGAGAGAAGCCTCTGACAGAGAGCCATCTCCCACTGCCCCTGAAAACATTAAAAGAATACAAGCCCTAGCAAATCTCCTACTACTCAAAACTGAGAAGAAGAAAGGGAAATGTAGCTAATCTGCAGTAACCCTGCTTCCTTATTCAGATTTCTGGAAGCATAATAAAATAGAGAGGCTGTGTCTCCAGGATTCTAATTCCAGCTGTGCCCCACAAGTTGGAAAAAACAAGAAGAGACATGTTAACTGCCCATACCAAACTGCCCCTCCTGCTGCCATTCTTCCAAATAATTCTGAGGAAGGCTGTGAGCCATTCTAAATGCTTTAAGAAGATATATCCCTGACCGGGCAAAGAGATTTAGGTGAATTCCCGGCTGAATGCAGAATAAGGAACAAAATGCTCTCTTGAGGTGCTCAATCCTTGATGTATTGTGTTCTACTGTCTGCTAAAAGCATCATCTCCCCATAATTAAATGTTCAAGTTCTACTTTGATAGTCCATGTAAAATTCAATTTGGTCAACTCAGTGCACCATCCACCCAGAGATTGCCTTTCCATCCATCCTGCATTAGTTTCCTAGGGCTACCGTAGCAAAATACCACAAACTGTGTGTGGCTGAAAGGAAAGGAATGTATTGTCTCACAGTTCTGAAGGCAAGAAGTCCTAAATCAAAGGTGTCCATGGGGCTATGCTCCTTCTGAGAATCTGGGTAGAGACCTTCTTTCCTTTTCTTAGCTTCTGGTGGTGGCCATCAACCCTTGGCACTTGCCAGCCTGCAGCTGCATCACTATATGCCTCTGTTACCACATTCTCTCTTGTGTGTCTCTGTGTCTCTCCTCTTCTTGGAAGGACACCAGTCATATTGTATTCAGGGCCCATCCTATTGCAGTATGACCTCATTTTAACTAATAACATTTGCAGTGCCCATGATTCCAATACAGTCACATTCTGAGGCAACGGGAGATTGGGATTTCAAATATCTTTGGCAGGGACGCCATTCAATCTAGAACACTCCTGTACTGAATCAATCACCAAGCTACGTCCAGACTATTTCCTAACTGTCTCTCAAATCTCCACTTCTTTCTCCTCCACCACTACCAATTTCCACAACAACATTTCACCTGGATAATGACAAGAATTTCCCAAAACCTGCCCTCATTTTTGCATCGCTCCAATCAATTCTCAAAAAAAACCTTAATTGGAATATAACATACATGTGGAAAAGTGCATAAATTATAATCGATTTCCACAGAGTGCCCATATCCATGTAACCTCCACCCAAGTCAAGACAGAGAATATTACCAACAGCCTAGAAAGACACCTCATAACCCCCCAAGTAATTACCCCCATTCTATCTCAAAGGTAACCATTATCCTGACCTCTACAAATATGGATCAGTTTCACATGGTTTAGGATTTTATGTGAACGGTGCCATACATACAGTATATACACATTCATATCTGGCTTCCTCTGTTAGTGAGACTAACCCTTGTTGCTGCAAGTTGAAACAACTAATTCATTTTCTTTGCTTTATAAATATTTTGTTGAATGATGATACCATTTATGTATTCACTCTACTGTTGATGACCATTCAGACTGAGTTCCATTTGAGAGCTATTAAAAGTAATAGAGCTATGAACGTTCTCAGTTTTGAGCATATATCCAGATGAAATGCAAAATCATAGGGCATTTAATTACTCATCTTCGGCAGATATTGCCAAACAATTGCTAAAATGATTATATTAATTTTCAACAACACAGCATTGTATGAGTATTCCAGTTCCTTCATATCCTTGTCAACAGTTGGTACTATCAGTCTTCTTCATTTTAGTCATTCTGATGTGTGTGCAGTGGTATCTCAAAGCTCCTTTATTTTGCATTTCCATGATGGTTAATTATAATAAGGAGCATTTCATATACTGATTGGCCATATGGATATCTTCTTTTGTGAAGAACTTGTTCAAATCTTGCCCATTTTTCTTTCAGGTTATCTCTTTTTCTTATAGATTTATAGAAGATATCCATATAGAAACTCAACCTTTAAAGGACAAATATATTGCAATTATCATTTCCTATTGGGTGGATTGCCTTTTCTCTCCTTTAATAGTGTTTTTGGTATAAAAACTTTTCATTTTAATGCAGTCTAATGTAGTTATCTTTTCATTTTTTAGAAAAAATTTTATTGAAATAATAATTCACAAACTATCCAATTCATTCAAAGTACACAATTCAAAGTTTTTTTGTGTGTTCACAGGATTGTGAAACAAACACCATAATCTAATTTTATAATATTCTAATCACCCCCAAACAAACCACATGGCTTCTAGCTACCACTTCCCATTCCTCCCAACACTATCACCTTCACCAAGCCCTAAGCAAGCACTAATCCAATTTCTTTCTCTACTGAATTGCCTCTGCTGGATGTTTCATATAAATGGAATTATATAATCTATAGTTTTTTGTGACTGATTTCTTTCATTTAGCATAAGGTTTTCAAGCTTCATCCATGTTAGAGTGCATATCAAAACTTCATTTCTTTTCTTGCTTAATCATATTCCACTGTGTGGACATATTACATTAACGTACCCATTGATCAGTTGAGGAATATTTAGGAAATTTCTATTTTTTGCATATTACAAATAATGCTTCTTGGTAAGCAAAATATGACTATCCCAAAATCATTAAGATATTTTACTGCATTACCTACAGATGCTTTATTGTTTTACCTCTCACATTCAAATCAACAATCCAGCTAGAATTTATTTTTGCTTATGATGTGGGAATGTTTTTCACACACAAATGCCCAATTGCCTCAGCACCATTTAATGAAAATATCAACCTTTCCTCTCTCCTTCACAGTGTCACCTTCCTCAAAAATCAAGTGTCCCTATATGAATGGCTCTATTTCTGTATTCTCTATTCTTTTCCACTGATCTATTTGTTTATCCTTGAGTAATACAACACTAACCTAATTATTATAATATATGGATAGCTCATTGTTTAAATCCTCCAACTTTGTTCTAATTCTTCTTCACTTATCTTACCTATTCTGAGCCATTTGTACTCTGATATTTTGGCCAGTACTTCACTGAATTTTGAGATCAATTTGAAGAGAACTGACCTCTTGATGATACTGAGCCAGCCAATACATGAATATATTATGTTATTCCATTTATTTACATTATCTTTAATTTCTCCCAATAATATTTTTCTGTAGACATCCAATACACCCTTTGTTAGATTTATTCTTATTTTTAATATTTTATGTGCTTTTAAATGGTAAGTTTAAACATGCTTTATTGAGGCAAAATTTATATACCATGAAATTTGCCCATTTCAAGGGTACAGTTTTATGAGATTTAGCAAATTATACAGCTGTGCAAACATAACCACAATCTACTATTTGAACACTTTTATTAACCCAAAATGTTACCACATGCTCATTTACAGTTGATCCTTACTCCCACAGTAGGCCTTTTTGCCTTTTTTAGAAATTTCATCAAAATAGAATCATATCTTTTGTGTCTATATTCTTTCACTTAGCATAATATTTTTCAAGTATATCCCAGTTGTTTCAAACCAGTAATTTATTCCTTTATAAAACTGTTGAGTAGCACTCCTATGTATAACTATACCAGTTTTTGTTTATCTACTAACCACTTCATAGATACATGGATTGCTTCTAACTTGGGGCCATTATGAATGACATTATGAGTGTTCATGCACAAGTCTTTGTGTAGACATATATTTGTTTCTATGTAACTTTTTAGTTCAATAACTAGAAATGAAATTGTTTGGTTACATAATAAATATGTGTTGAACTTTATTAAAAACTGTTCCTGCTTTCCAGAGTGGCTATACTATTTACATTCCCACCAGCAATGGATAAATCTAGCAACTTCTCCATTTCTTCACCAGCACTTTTTATTATTATTTTTTTTATTTTAGTCATTCTAGTGAATTGACATATCCTTTTGGTTTCAATTTACACATCCCTAATGATAATGAGCATATTTTCACATGCTTATTTGCCCTTAATATACATATATAAACACTTTGGTTTATCTTCTTCTTATTGACTTATAAGAGTTCTTTATATATCTGGATGTAAATGTTGGATCAGATATAATTTGCAAATATTTTATGCCATTCTGTGGCTTATATTTTCATTTTTTCAAAATTTCACAAAGTCCAATTTATCTCTTTTTTTCCTTTTAGGGATCTTGGTTTTAATGTTACATTTAAGAAATCTTTGTCTAACCTAAGGTCACAAAAACTTTCTTCAGTGTTTTCATCTAAATGTTTTTAGGGCTTATATTTTTATCTGTAACATATTTCAAGTTTATTTGTATACAGTGTAGGGTAAACAGGGGATACATAAATCTATTTATTTCAACTCATACTATTTGGAAATACAATTTGGTCAGAGTTTACAGTCTTTTTTTATATGTTGTATGATTTATTTTAAATGCTATTATTTTAATGCTATTTCCATATTTTTAAATTTTGTTTTATGTTTTCAAAGATTTTAGTAATCTCTACACCCAACATGGGGCTCAAACCCACAACCTCAAGATCAAGAGTCACAAACCACTGACTAAGCCAGCCAGTTACCCCATTAAATGTTATCTTTTTAAAATTTCATTTTGCAATTCTTTGTTGCTAATATATACAAAATATATTTTATAGACTTTGTATCCAGCAGACTTGCTATATACATTTGTTAAATTTATATAATTATATCTTTGCAGATAATATAATTTTATTTCTTTGTTTCCAGTCCTTATAGGTTTTTTTTTTTCCTAACCTCACTGACTTCACTAAGACCTCCAGTGTAATGCTGAAAAGAAGGGGTGATAACTATCACCCATTTCTTATCCTTAATTTCAGGATAAAGCTCTCAATAGTTCACTTCAGTGTGATGTTTGCTGTGGATTCTCTTTACAGATCTATTTTATTGAGGTATAATTGGCATATATTATATTAGTTTCAGGTGTATATCCTAATGATTCAATACTTGTATATATTGTAAAATAATCATCATAAAAGTCTGGTTAATACTTGTCACCATACACAAAAGATGCTTGATATAATTACAATATTCCTAAATTTATTAATAATTGTTTTGTGTCGGGCGCCTGGGTGGCTCAGTGGGTTAAGCCGCTGCCTTCGGCTCAGGTCATGATCTCAGGGTCCTGGGATCGAGTCCCGCATCGGGCTCTCTGCTCAGCAGGGAGCCTGCTTCCGTCTCTCTCTCTCTGCCTGCCTCTCCAACTACTTGTGATTTCTCTCTGTCAAATAAATAAATAAAATCTTTAAGAAAAAAAAAAAATTGTTTTGTGACCTAATATGTAATCTATCTTGAAGAATGTTTCATGTGCATTTGAAAAAGAATGTATATTCTACTGTTTGGGGATGAAATGTTCTTTATGTATCTATTAATTCATGTGGTCTAATTTGTCATTCAAAGCTGGTGTTTCCATATTACTTTACAGTCTGAATAATCTATCCATTGCTAGCTGTTTTATTGCTCACTGTTTCTCGCTTTATATATTAAGGTGCTCCTATATCAGGTGCATAAATATTTACAAATATTGTATACTTTTGTTGGATTGAACTCTTTGTCATTATGTCTCTTCTACAAGTTTATTTTGTCTGACATAATAGCTACCTCAGCCTCCTTTTGGCTTCCATTTGCATGGAATATCTTTTTCCATCTTTTTACTTTCAACTGTGTATGTCCTTACCTTTCAAATGAGTCTCTTATAGGCACCATATAGATGGGTCTTGTTGGTTTTTTGTTGTTGTTTTTGTTTTTTGTCCATTCAGCCATTCTATGTCTTATGATTAGAGAATTTAGTCCATGTACATTTTTTTAAGATTTTATTTATTTATTTAACACAGAGAGGGAAAGCACAAGCAGGAGGAGTAGCAGAGGGAGAGGGAGAAACAGGCTCTCCGTGGAGCAGGGAGCCCAATGCAGGACTCAACCCCAGGACCCTGGGATCATGACCTGAGTGGAAGTCAGACGCTTAACCAACTCAGCCACCCAGGTGTCTCTAGTCCATGTACATTTAAAGTTAACTGTTGATAGGCACATACTTACTGCCACTTGGTTCATTTTTTTCTAGCTGTTTTGTACTTTCTCTGTATCTTTCTTCTCTTGCTTTCTTCCTTTGTGTTTTTTTCTTTTTTTTAAGATTTTAATTTATCTGAGAGAGAAAGAACACACAAGTGGGGTGAAAGGACAGAGAGATAGGGAGAGGCAGAATGCCCGCTGAGCAGGAAGCCCAAGGCGGGGCTTGATTCCAGGACCCTGGGATCATGACCAGAGCCGAAGGCAGACACTTAACTGACTGAACCATCCAGGTAGCACATTTTCTTTTGTGGTTTGATGACTTTCTTTAGTGGTACACTTAGATTTCTTTCTCATCATCTTTTATGTATCTACTATAGGTTTTTGTTTTGTGGTTACATAAAACAATACTACGGTCTATGTTAAGTTGATTATAAGTTTAAACACATTCTAAAGCTCTGCGTTTTGACTTCTTTCTCTACCACATCCTGTGTCTGATGTCACATTTTACATTCTTGTAGCTCATATATTCCTTAATTAATGATTGTAGTTACAGTTATTTTACTTTTGTTTTTTAGCCATATAAGGTTTGCAAGTAATTCATCCACTAACTTTAGTCTATATTTACCTTTACCAGTGAGATTTATACTTTCATACGTTTTCTTTACAGCCTAAAGAATTCCCATTAACATTTCTTGTGAGGCCAGTTTAGTGATAATGAACTCTTTTAGCTTATCTGGGAAACTCTATCTCTCTTCCAGTTGTAAATGATAACTATGCTGGATAGAGTATTCTTGGTGGGAAATTTTTATCTTTCAGCACTTTGAATATATTGTGCCATTTCCTTCTGGCCCACAATGTTTCTGCTGATAAATCTATTCATAGTCATATAGGGTTTACCTCGAATGTTAACAGGTTGGGTTTTTTTTTTTTTCATGCCATTTTTAAGATTCTCCCTGTCTTTAACTTTTGACATTTTAATTATAATGTGTTTTGGTGTACATTTCCTTGGGTTCATCTTATTTGCAGATATTCTTTATTAAAGATGTTTAGTTGTATTCCTAGTTTGCCAAACATTTTCATCAGGATTAAATGTAAATTTTATCAAATGCATTTCTAATTAAGATTATTACATGATTTTTATTTATTATATCATTTGATTTTTTTAATGTTATCCAACCTCTCACTCCTATGATAAATACAACTTGCTCATGACATATTCTCTTTTATATACATTGGTCAGTCTTCTATTATTTTGTTTACAATTTTTGCATCATTAGGACTGCCAAAATCTCTGTTCAATTTTCCCAATCTCTTAGCTGCTGTTTTCTATTGGGCTTTTTAGCTTCTCAGAGCTTTATCACTTATAAATCTATAAATGCTTCATAGAAAAAAACAGTGAAAATACTGAGTTCCCTTCAGTGCACTTCCTCTCTCCAGGATTCTGGATGCTCAAGTCCTGGTAGATCTTCAATGCCTTTAAATAAATATTTTCTCCTCATTTTGTATAACATTTCTGTGGAGGGTTGTTGGCTACTCTACCATTACTCTACCAGAGCAAAAAATTAATCCTTTATAATATAAAACAAATCATATTATTCCTCTCCCCTAAGTCTGTGAATGGTTAACCCACTGTGCTTATAATAAAATGCATATTCCCTGCTATGGCCTATACTGATCCAGTCCCAGCCTTCTGCTCTGTTGTGTCTTACCATTCACTGCCTTGCTCAACCCTTATGTATCTATTTTTTGTCACTCTAACCTCACGGAGTTCATTCCCAAATGTATTTTCAGAGTTGCTTTTCCCCTTCTCTGGAACACCCTGTCCCTGATCTTTGTATACCTGTCTTACTTTACCATTCTGTCTCAGTTTCAACATCATTTTCCCAAAGAGAACTTCTTGAGACAATTTATCTACTTTGTGCCCTGCCTGCCGGACCCTTGCCCTCATCAAACATTATAATCTACATAAAACAAAGGATAATAAAATTAAGCCAAAAAAAAATAGAGTATTAAATTTCCCGAAAGTACAATGTTATCCCCATTTCATTTCTACATTCAAAATAAAGAAAACAATCAACCAGGAATATAATATCTTTGGAGCAGAACTATGTCTCTATATTACAATGAAGAACATAAGAGTATCATCTTCCTTTAGAGTGTAACAAACTTGGACTCAAATTGTTGCTGAGTCACTTTCTAGATACATGACTGTAAGCAACATTCTCAGCCTCACCTTCCCAACCTATAAAACGGTGATAATGATAATATCCATTTGGTAGTATTTTGTAATTATAAAATAAATGTTATTTTGTATGCAAAGTGTTTAATACAGTGATCATAGAAAGTGCTCTGTAAACAAGAGCTACTATGATTACAATGATGCTCATGATAACAATGATGAAAATAATAACAGTCTAGAGCACCTGGTAAAATACTAAATCATTCAATCAAACACACATAGACATACATACTGACACACACACAATTAAATATATAATCATAATTACCAACAAGTAGATGCAGCCCTTATCACTTGCATTAAAAAATTTGATAAAGAATAAGTTTATTCAGGGGCACCCAGGTAGCTCAGTAGGTTAAGCATCTGCCTTAGCTCAGATCATGATCTCAGAGTCTTGGGATCAAGCCCCATGTCAGCCTCCCTGCTCAGGGGGGAGCCAGCTTCTCCCTCTCCCCATTGCTCATGCTCTCTCTCTCACTATCTCTCTTGCTCTCAAATAAATAAATACAATCTTTTAAAAAAAAAAGAGTAAGTTTATTTGATTTCTCTATTGGGTAAGTTTGGTGGTAAGAAATACAGATGAAGTCTAACAAGTCTGCTCAAAGATAAGAGGAAGGATACTGTAGCACTTCATAAAATTACAGAAGAATTGAAAAATTGAGCTTAATGAAAAATGGGAATCAAGATATCTCTAGAAGATTAGGAGAGAGCAGCTTCAAGACCTTTCTCTAGAGAACTGCCATAAGAGACTAGAATACCATCAATTCTACTTTTTCCTCTCAGTTCAAAATTCCAAATTCGTAAGAGAGATCATCTGACTGGCAAAACACAGTCATATGCCTACCTTTACCCAGTCATCTCTATCCAAGTAATGGGGTCAAATATCACTGTCTCAGTTGCTGGTGGCTCACTTTTATGAATCAGAAGGCAGTTCCCAGAGAAGGGTTTAGTTTTGGAGCCAGAAGTCAGAACAAGAAGTGCTACTATAGATATAGGGACCCTATCTAAGATAAGCTTTCTCTAAAAGAAGCCATTTTGTTCTAGTCTTTGCCCATCCACAGCAGTAGTGTCCAAGTTATGCACCATTAGTTGCTTGGGAGGGAGTTAATTACAAATTAAATATAATTGAATTGTTGAATCTGCTTTCAAGTCCTCTAAATAGAATAACAACATGCTACCTTGTAGAGTCAATTTTGCAAATCAAAGCTGAGTCCCTTGCTTCCTGTGATGACAGAAAGTCTTTATGAGATTTTAAAAGTGTAGAGACACACTCCTTAAAAATTTAATAATGCCAGTAAACAAAATTTGGGAGAAAAATCAACTGGAAACTGTGATCCATAGGAGCCATTAAAGATACCTTGCAAGGGAATATAAGATATTCACCGAACCCAAAATCATAATAAAAACTCTGGTTTCAAAATTCCTCTCTACTCCTCCAATACTAATTATTAGCCACCTAAAAAACTGGGAAAGAACTACACAATACAATTAATGCATTCTATACCACAAGGGATACTTATCCTCTTACACCTGTTAAAAAGACTTCAAAGAAACTCTTAAGGGTGGCTGGGCTAGAACGGGCTAAAATGTACTACAATTGGGGGATGGCTAAGAGTCATGGACATGGGGGAATACCAGCAACAGAAGAAGAAACAGAAGCCTAGGATGAGAAAGGAGAAGGATTCCCACATACAACATAATTGGCACCAGTGCATATGCCCCTAGCTTACTAATTCATCAGTATTTGTTATTGGGAGTATTTACTGAACCTGTGGTTCTAAGACAATTTCTGAGACAGAAACAAACAAACAAACAAAAATAACTTTCATTCAATCCTTGGAGGGCTGATAGAAGACTTCCAAAGGAGAGGTAGAGAGCACGGTGTGAAAGGTTCTTGGGTCAGACTATTGGGTCCGTTCTCTAGCTCAATGATTTATGAGCCATATGACATTTGGAGGTTACTTTATCTTTTGAGGCTCAGTTCTCTCATCTAAAATAGGGATAGTATTTTTCTTTATACCTCCTTTAGTTTTTTGTGAGTATAAAATGAGCCAACAACTATAAAAGGCTTATCAGGGTACTGCCACTTCATGAGTATTTGTTGTTCTTACTGTTGTAACAACAGTTGGCTACTCCCCTTCTTTAATTCTTTAATAGACATTTGCTACATTAATTACATATAGCCTTGTTCCCTTTACCACTCCAGAAGAATTACATTAAAAACAGACAGCAGTCTGAGTCACCAAACTTTTACTTGACCAATTAGAACACAAAAACAAAATAAAACTATCATTTATTATCCTCATCATTTTAATTTTAATTAATTTTAATTTTAATTTCCCCAAACGAGAGGAAGCACAAAATCTCAGAATAAAGGATAATTCACTGTGCCACAGACAAAAGAAAACAACAGAGGCCATGGATTAGTACCAGGGCACCACTGTGCAGATATCCTGTGGGGCAGCCGAAAGCCAATAAATAAGGCAACAGTGTGGAACATGCCCTACACTTTCATACTGTGTTCTTTGGCTCATACTGCTTCCTCCACCAGGAATACCTTCTCTGCATTTCTACACGTCAACAGAGATACACTTTTCCTGAATCCCAGGAGCAGAACTTCCCCCCCAGAGAGAGCGACCTGATCTTCGCAGCTGGAATTACTAAGTGCTTCGTCTCAATTCTAGCATCCAGTCCTCTTTGATTCTCTAATGACACTGTCCACAACGCAATTTAGAAGTGTCTATCCTTGGTTCAGTTGGTAGAATATGCGACTCTTGATCTCAAGGTCGGGAGTTCAAGCCCCACACTGGGTGTGGAGCCTACACTAAAAATAAACAAATGAAATGAGTTTTCACATTCATGCTCTGAAGCCCTGTATACTTGCTAAATTTGACTTGTGCTTTCTAATAGCTACTACAAAGAAAGGAACAATCAGTTCCATGATTCATAAAGTTAAAAAAAAAATCTATTGATAAACATCAAGAAGACCGTGCGGTTGGGACACCTGGGTGGCTCAGTGGGTTAAGCCGCTGCCTTCGGCTCAGGTCATGATCCCAGGGTCCTGGGATTGAGCCCCACATTGGGCTCTCTGCTCGGCAGGGAGCCTGCTTCCTTCTCTCTCTCTGCCTGCCTCTCTGCCTACTTGTGATCGGTCTGTCTAATAAATAAATTTTTTTTAAAAATCTTTAAAAAAAATAGAAATACCATATGATCCAATAACTTCACTACTGGGTATCTACCCAAAGAAAACAAAACACGAATTTGAAATTGTGTGTGTGTGTGTATATATATATAGAATAGAATATTATTTGATTATAGAATATTATGTGGCCATAAGAAAGGATGATATCTTATTATTTGCAACAACATAGTGGACCTAGAGGGTATTATGTTAGTGAAATAAGTCAGACTGAAAAAGACAGATACCATATGGTTTCACTCATATGCAGAGTCTAAAAAACCGAAATAAATGAATAAACAAAGAAAAAGCAGACTATAAATGTAGACCTATAAATGTAGAGAACAAAGTAACATTTGCCGGACGAGAGGCATAGAGGGGATGGGCAAAATGGATGAAGGGTAGTGGAGATACAGGCTTCCAGTTATGCAGCAAAGAAGTCACAGGAATAAAGAGCAGAGCATAGGGAAAATAGACAATGATATTGTAATAGTGTTGTATAGTAGGAGATGGTAGCTATACTTGTGCTGAGCATAGCTTAACTTACAGAGATATTGAATCACTATGTCATACACCCAAAACTACTGTAACACTGTATGTCAACTCTACTTAAATAAAAAAGAAATTTTAATAAAATAATTTTTTAAATGTAAGCACATAATCAGAAAACAGAAGGAATAGCTACAGGGGTGGAGACCACAGCTCTGAGGTAAGGAGAGACAAGAACAGCCACTATGACAATGATTGTCGACTGAAAGATTCCCTGTGCATAAGGAGGCTCCATCTTTTTTCTACTCGGGCTCCAAATCATCCCCACATAACCAAGGAGTAAAAGAATCTACAAGTACACAGATTTCCATTTGACATGAGAAGTTTCAACAGTGCTGTCCAATGACAGAATGGAATGTTTTTATAAATAGCAAGTTCCACTTCATTGGACGTATTCAAGTACAAGTGGACTATTCCTTTGGCAGAAATCTTTAGAGGGACTGAACCTGGATGGTTCAGTCAGCTAAGCACTCAACTCTTAATTTCAGCTCAGGTCATGATCTCAGGGTTGTGAGATTAAGCCCCACATCAGGCTCCTGCGGTTGGTGTGGAGTGTGGGATTCTGTCTCTCTGCCTCTGCTTCCCCCTTCTAGCCCCTGATTGTGCTCTCTCTCTTTCTCTCTCTCTCTCAAAATAAATAAAATCTTTTTTTAAAAAAAGAAGAAATATTTTTTCTTCAAGTATCAGATGAAGGTTGGACTAAATCAGTGGTTCCTAAAATCCAGTTAAAAGGCTAACACCACTAACACCAACCCATGATGAAGTTTTCACTCATGGGTAACAAAATGACAAAAACAAGCACAAAACTGTGAGGTTTTTATAAAGCTAAACATATTTGATAATTTAAATTGTAAGATTATGCCTTCTACTCTTTTAGTATCTAAATGGTCTATCTTTTCTGAAAGAATACTGAGTGATAGATTTCTCTTCATATCCTTTTTTAGGGGGCAAAACTAGAAGTTAACAAAGTAAAGTCAGTCCTTAATTTTAGGGGGTATGGTTTTATTAGTCTCAAGTCTGAGAATCACTTGGACAGGTAACTCTTAAGACCCTTTGAAAATTCCAAGAACTCATGGTTGCAGCCAAGGATTGTTATCAAAGCCACTTCTGTTGTTCACTTTTATCACATTTCAGTAGAATGTGCAAGGAGTAGTCACCCTCCCAGACAGATTTTCCCCAAGGATTCCACCTTCATTGGAATGGCTTGGAATGATAGAGACTGAGGAGATTCCCAGCCTGCCAGGGACTTCCACCACATGAAAAGAGAGACACCTCTGCTTTAGAGATGTTTATCCACATTCACCACAAAGTCAATGGGTGAAATTCCAGATGGCACTGTCCTTCTACAGACAGGTACATTTTTCTGTGCAGTTGCATTCAAGAGAGAGATGTATGTATGTGTGGCTGAGAGAGTGAGTGTGTGTGTGTGTGTGTGTGTGTATACACAGAGATAAAGAGGAAGGGAATCTGAATGGATGAATAGGGGTACCAATGATAATAACAAGGAATTAGATGACACATTTAGAATTACATCAAAGAACCATGTGATGATAAACAAAAATAAGGTGTGAAGCCCATAACTATTGACATCTATCACCAGCAACAATGGTTTATCTATGGTATTTCTTTCTCCACCCCCCCCTTTTCTTGTCACTCATTTTTAAATCAACAGGAAGAATGTGAAGGTTCCAAATTATCTTATTGTCAGGAACCAAAAGACGAAAGATGCACTGATGACACTGCTCCATACCAAACCCCCGGAGCTTTCTGATTTCGCTACTTATGCTTTCTCCGGCAACATCTCCATTTGGATCCCGCTGAAAACACTTCTCTTTCTGTCACTCACAATCTGTCAAGACAGCATTATCTTCTGTGGTTTAAAAACAGAAACTCCATTTAACTTGGTGGTTGATAAAGACATTTCATTCACGTCCCTTAACTAACAATAATTATTCTAATTTACCACACGGAGGCAAAAGAAAAGCATTTACATTTTGCAGCTTGTTTTTCATTGTGGAACACATGGAGGAGAAATGGTCCCCTCTTGAGATTGAAAATATCTTATGAAGTCAAAAATGGACCTAATGTGAATGTCTGCTTTCAGTATGTCCTGGCTGCATTTCAATTAGTGTAGGTGGCTGGGAGTTGGGGCTCTCAAATCACACTTGGATTCAAATCCTGACTTTGCCACTTAACATGACCTTAAGCAAGACAGAATAGCTCCTAGAATTCAAAGTAAAGCTAGGAATGCCTGGGTGGCTGTCGGTTGAGCACCTGACTTTTGATTTCAGCTTAGGTCATGATCTCAGGGTTGTGAGATCAAGCCCTGCATCAGGCTCTGTGCTGGGTGTGGAGCCCACTTGAGATTCTCTCTCTTCTTCTCCCTCTCTAAACAAACAAGCAAACAAACAAAAAAGCAAAGTAAAACTAAAACAATGTTAGAAGCCATAGGAACTAGGCACTAGGTATAACAGACAGTCAGTTCTTCTAGATACCACCATTAGAAAGAATAAACAGCAACCATTTTCTACCCTGGGGTCAAAGTACTCAAGATTCAGAATCCCTGAATTTTTGGAGAGGCAGCCAGAGAGATCTATCATGGTTGCATGATGACCTCTTAGCTAGGCGAGGGCAAGGTGTTTGAGTGATAGCCTCAATAATACTGCATACAGTGTGAAAGTTTGTTCCCCAAAGGAAAACCCACAGGTCCAAAGCAGGAGGGCACAGACATGTAGCAGGTACAAATACCAAATGTCCAGCTCATCCTAAGGAGCTACTACATCAAGCCCAATTAAGGCTGAACCCTCTTCTCTCTTTATCAGGCTCTTCTAATATATGTTTTTTTAAATATATGTTATTAACTTGTAAAGTTATTGTTAAAACTCATTTTGAGAAAAATAACAAGTCTCCAGAGCTCTCAAATGTACATTCTCTTTTAAAAACTATGCTGCTTATCAAAAAGAAATTATTTTGTTGAAAACTTTCCTATCAGATTTTCCAAGAAATCCATTGCCTTTATGGTCAAGTTATTTAGCAATGATTTGTGTTGTTAAGAAGCACAGGAAACACCCATTGAAAAATGTGCCTAAAGATGACTTAGAGAAGTAGTTTTTCCCTTATACGGAATTTTTTTTTTTTTTAATGTTCGAGAAGTTGAGATTTATGCTCAGAAATTAGGCTCAGAGCAGGATTTTGTTTTGATCATTTTTTTGTTGTTGATGTTAATATTTTAGTGAGAAAGGATTAACAACAAAAAGCAGTGGTATAAAAATAATAATAATAAGTGATCAAGAAATACGATGACCCAAAATTCCATTAAAATTTTCTTCCAGCTTACTAGCTGAACAAATCCCAAACAATGAAAATATTCAGGTTCTGATTAATTTGGAGCTCCCAACAACTAAGTAGTTAGGTGAAAACATTTCTCATAAAGCCCAGGGCTCCGGAGGCACACAGAGCTGAGACAAATGCCAGCTCTACCCTTAGCAGCTGTGTGACTCTGGGCAAGTTACTAATCTGCTGAAACATGCAGGCCTTGCTCACCTATGACATGAAGTCAATAAGATGATGGGACACTGTGAGGATTTATTGAGATAATGCATGGAACGTGCCTAACACTTTATCTGGCACATTGTAAGCCCTCAGTGATAATGTGAATATTTATATGCATGAGGGTTGAGGGGCAGAGAGAAAAAGAGATGGTTCTCAGCAGACACTGATTCTGCTCCCCAGAGGACATCTGGCAGTATCTGGAGACATCTGTGGTTGTCACAACCCGGGGTGGGGGGGTGGCAGGGGAAGGTTCTTCTAACAGCCAGTGCATAGAGTCCAGGGATAGAGCTAAACATTCTACAATGCACAGCATGGCCTGCCACCCCACCCCCACAGCCCCCAACATAATGGTATGAGACCACATGTCAACATGCCCAGGTTGGGAAACAGAGGACAGAGAAAGAGAAGCAATGGGATATAATGCATAACCTGTTAAGGATTTGGAAGGGGAGGTTCATTCAGAGACAAGACAAGACAGGGAACGAGAGCAGCAGATTTAGAATTGAGTTTAGAATTAGGCTTCTGCCATGCACGTGAGCTCATGAGTAAATGCCTTGGGGCCTGGGGATCCTCATTTATAAAATGGCCTGACACCATCTCTTTCAAAAGGTTGTTAGCAGGAATGATGTGATGGATGCCTACTACCAATAGTAGGACAGCCCCAGTGCATGTATCCACTGACTATCAATCCTAATTGTTGGGTGCTTAATAAGTAAACAGTTACTATTCTTGTTACAGGGTAGAACAACTGCCAGGTTTGAAGTTTGACTTGGCTAGTTGGAAACACTTGGAAGAGTTTGTTAACTTCACCAATTTAGTTCCCTCTTATAAGGAAGTCATCAGGAACCAGACTCAGATTCCAAGAGTCTTTCCTGCAACGCAGGTGTTCCCAACTGGGATCCTCAAAATCTCCAAAAATTTCCATTTTTATTTATTCTTATTTTTATTTTTTTTAAATTTTTTAAAGATTTTGTTTGAGAAAGAGAGCAAGCACAAGTGACTGGGGGAGGGGGCAGAGGGAGAGGAAGAAGGAGTCTCCCTGCTGAGCAGGGAGCCTGATGTGGGACTCAATTTCAGGACCCTGGGATCATGACCTGAGCTGAAGTCAGACACTTCACCAACTGAGCCACCCAGGATCCCCTCCAAAAATTATTAAAGCATTATACATATATACATAGTATATATTTTTATAGAGAGAGAACATATTTTACACATGCACACACAAATAGTATATATATACATATGCATATATATGTATTTGTCTCTGAAGAGGGTCCAAAACTGGTTAAAGACCACTGGATCAAAGGTATACAGACAGTGCCTGCCTTACCACGGTTTGACTTATAATTTTTCAACTTCACAGTGGTGTGAAAGCAATACACATTAAGTAGAAACCATATTTCAAATTTTGAATCTGGATCTTTTCCCAGGCTGACGCTATGCATAGAATCCTCTCTCATGATGCTGGGCAGCCCTGTCATCACAAGGGTCAACAAACAACACACTTATAACCATTCGGTACCCACACAACCATGCTGTTTTCCATTTGCAGTACGGCACTCAATAAATTACATGAGATGTTCAAAACTAGGCTTGGTGTTAGGCAACTGTGGCCACCTATAGGCTAATGTAAGTGGTCTGAGCTTGTTACAGTGGGCTAGGCTAAGCTCCGATATTTGGTAGATGAGGTGTATTATATGCATTTTCAACTAACAATATGTTCAGCTTATGGTATGTTTCTCGGGACACAAACCCATTGTAAGTCAAGGGAGATCTGCACACTTTTGATAGAAAATAATAACCGGGATGCAGAATTTCTGTACAGGTCATTATAATGTCAAAGAAACAGTACTTGGGACTAAGAGCTCAGATGTGGGAGTCTGAACTGGCAAGGCAGTCTTGGGACACCAAGTGAACTCTAATCTCTTTGAGTCTCCCCTGCCAGGTTGGAGTGCTCACAGTATCTGTGTACAAGGATCTTGGGAGTAAAATGAGACGACAATCCCTGTAAGGTACGTTTAGCATGGCTCCCAAAACACAGTACCTGCTCACTAAGTCAGCTTGCGTGGTGACGGTTTTGCACGGATTGTTCTCTGCCTGGATGGTGGTAGATGACATGAGCCTTGAGCCTTCTCTAATTCCGTATGACATATACTATCAGAAAAATTTCAGGGATTCTCCTAGATTATACCACCCATCTACCACGCACCCAGCTGGAGGACTCTGATTCAAACGCATCCACTATAATAATATCAGAAAGTAGAGAGGAGAAGTAGCTATAAATCTGACCACAAAACCTCTTGCACATTTGAAAGCCTCATTCAAACTTCTCTCCTCTGATAATCCCCCAAGAGACTCCCATGACATTTCCTTAAAGCTTTCCCCTGCCCAACAATCTAACCACCAAGAGAGACTCCAGGGACGTGCCCATGCATTACACAGCAAAACAACCTAACATGTTTCCTCACCCAACCGTTTGCCCAACCTTCCAGGAGCTGCTGAAAGAAACAACAAAACAAGACAAAACAAAAACACAACAACTGTCATCTCCTCATCCTCTCATTCTGGTGCACCCCCCACACCAGATCCCCCCCAGAGCCATCCTGCCTCCTTCCTGTCCCTACATTTACTGTGCTTATGACACCTGTCCCCTCTTTTCAGAGTAAAGTAGATTATGGCCTGAATGTCCTTCTCTCTTGAAGCAATCCCCCGGAGTTTGGGTTAATAAATTTTCCAACTCATTCCACAGGGAAGCCCACCACAAGAAATTTCTCCATCCTTAGGTGGATGCCCACGTAACCTCCTTCAAGGGGCTACAGGTAAGGAAACCTCCAAGCTTTTCTTACCTCAGAACAGTACCGAAGAAACAAAGACTTTGTCTGTTCTCTACCTGGCTTGCAGGGCAAAATCAGCATTAATCAGAGGTGCCCTTTCTGCTACTGACAGATAAAGTAGATGCGCTCATAACCCAGAGCTTCTTGCCAAACCCTCAGGGCTTTAAATCTTTTCCAAATAAACTGCAATTTGTAAAGAAACCCCCTAAATGATGTTGTGCAGGGAAGTTAAAGCAGGCACAGAAGGATGGAGTAACATTTCACCATCTGCCTGCGATAATAATAATGCCTCCGCCTTGCAACATGTCTAATTGATTGTGTAATGGAAGCACAAAGATCCTGCCATAATCTAACAAAGATTATTCCTAAATTATACCTTTGCAGAGGAAGAGCACTGAGGTCAGTGCTCCTAAGAACCAATTTTGAGCATATGAACTTTCTGGTGGCAGAAAGATAAGAGCCTTGGGACACGGTTGGGCAAGATCAAACCAGTTTACTTTATTATAGTTGCTTAGAGCATTGTCAAGCTTGGTCCCCATAGCAGAGGGTAGCGAGTAAGTGCAAGACAGTGTTTCCCACTGGTCGAATAGAAAATGCCTTAAGGTGATATGGATGGAGCTCTGCCCAGGCTTCCTGCGGAAGAAGCCTGGGCTGCTTTTCTCTCCATGGGGTTGGGCTGAGGGAGTCATGTAACAGAGGGCTTGGGAAGAATGAGCTAGAAAAAGTAGGTTTCATTTCATAAGTACCTGGACAGGCACTCCTGACCTGAGCCAAATGGAAACTGGGGACTAACCTTATTGCCTCTTGCCCAGGTCCCCATAATCAAGGGACCACTAACCAGTATTAAAAAGTTAAATTAGGGGTACCTAGGTGGTACAGTCAGCTAAGGATCCGACTCCTGGTTTCACCTCAGGTTACGATCTCAGGGTCATGAGATCCAGCCCTGAGACTGAGCCCGGCTATCAAGCCCCATTTGGGGCTCTGTGTTCGGTGTGGAGTCTGCTTAAGACTTTCTCTCCTTCTCTCTCTGTCCCTCCCCTCTTCCTCTCTTTCTCTAAAATAATAAATAAATTTTAAAAATCTTAAAATGATTAAAAAGTTAAATCAAAACCTGGTTTTTAAAAATGATTATGGGTATTTTTATATATATACAATATTTCTGATACATGCACAATATATTCATATATGTTCCATATATCGTTTTATATGCATGTATGTTAGGATTCTTGGTACTCATTAGTATCAAAGCTCAGGGAAAAAAAATATTTTCATCTTTTTCTTTAAACTGAGTGACAAGAAGCTAAATATCATCTCATTGATAGCTGATCATTAACAATCCCACTCTGCTCCCAAGGAAACCTATTTTCCAGTCTGTACATTAGATTGATACTTTATTATTTTTAATCTTCAATTTTTAAATATGAAATAATGTGGCCTCATTTTCACCATTTATATGACCTTACTATCCTTACTGTATATATCTTATTATTATCTATCTATAATATTCCTATAAGGCAAATGGTGCTGGTTTTCCCTTCATGGTGGGGATTCACAAATCCTGTTTTACATAAATTAAGTAAACAGAAGTGAGTCAATTTAAAAGACAACATTGTAATAACTATCATCACAGTGCTCTAACGACTTGGCACAAAGCCACAAAGTGTAGGATCTGCTCTTCCTTAACTCTGGCTTGTCCCTCCACACTACCCACCTATGTTTCCTCAAAAGCATGGGTTCCGGTATATGGGTTTTGAGACTACCCTTTTCTCTTTACCCTGATACTCACTTGGGATCTTCATATCCAGCTTGTCAACATGTTTGGAAAAAGGCTGTCTATGCTGAGAAGGTCAGGTTCTCTCTTACCAAAGACCAACAGAAAAAAACAGAACAAGGAAACCAATCTGAAGGCCCTTCCAGACTCCCACAACCTTTGGGTTTTGATAAGGCAAAAGGCAGCCAAATATCCACTGAAGTAAAAATTTGTTCTTTTTGCCTATTCCAATGGTCTTGAATGGCTCTGCAAGAAAATGTTCCAATTAACCGGACAGAAGGGAAGACTTCCCATATGAGAAGTCTTAGTGTTTTCTTTTTAGCTTTGGAATCCCCTATTTATTAGTAGTGTGTCCTTGGGCAAGTCATCCTGAGCCTGAATCTTTGCACCTAACAATTTGAGGACCTACTTCCCACGAAGACAATGGGCATTAGGCAGGTAACCTAGGGTCAGGCACACACAAGTGCTCAAGAAGAGCTATTGTGATTATTATTATTATTATTCTAATTATTAACAATGTTTATTAAGCCACTTAATGATAGTGATTTTTATTTTAATAGGAGCTTTCCGCTCTCAAAACAGTGCTGTTCCTTAACAACCATTTACCTTAACTCTGGGCTACAACTTAAGGCTTTTTTAGGCATCTTTTCACTCAACAATCATTCAACACATTCTTCCTAGAGCCATTGTTCTGGGCATGGGGGAAACAGTACTGAACCAGGCAGAGTCAAGTCCTTGTCCTGTGGCTCATACTCTCGTGGGGGAAACAGTGCACATCATAAATGAATGTCAATTACAGTACACTTGGTAGTGATGAATGCAAGAGTAAAAAGGGATTTTGACCTGGGAAAGGCCTTGCCCATTAAGGTAAAGTTCCTATCTCTTCTGGAACACTCTTGTTTTGTGTCATGTAACTCATCAAGACCTTTATATGTTAGCCATCTGATCTTTGAGCCAATGGCCTCCTTGGTGTGATTTCAGAGGGAAGTGCTCCGAAAGGGAAAAGAAAATATTTTCTCTGCCTAGTTGCTGATGTCTAAAATCCCTCCAAGATGGGAAAGATGGGACAAAAAGGTGTTTTTTGGGTGGCAGCTGAGCTAGACTATCAAACACTAGGCTCAGATGGGATGCCACTCCTAGTCTATGAGGTGGCAGGTATTACCAAGTTTTCCTCTTCCCCACTGAGCTTGTATGCAGCTTTACAAACTTCCTCAGCACAGCTCTCTAGGCAACTGTCAATGATTCAAGTTAGCATAAAAGTGAAATCCGTGTGTCATCGGAGAGTTCAAAATAAGGTTTAAATATAAATACACCTAGGAGAAGTACCATACTGACTTGAAATTGCACAAAGTACTAAGGGACTGGCCCTCTCCCCAGAAGACATTTTATCAGGGGTGGGGAATAGCTAAGAAGAAATGTCATAGGTGTATGGGAGTGGGGGGGAGGCACAAAGGAAAGGGGAGAACATATTTTATAATCCCATGTGCATTTGTATCTGGATGTGTGTCGTTGGCATTTCCATGCACCCAATGATTTGAAGGAAGACCCTCCAGTATATACCATGTCTTTCACACAGACCGACAGCTGAGCCTACAAATTATAGTGTTCCCAAAAGTCAGCTCTCTTCTTCCAGTTGTACAAGCCAACCACGTTGGAGCTCATCAGTACAGCCTTTTGGCTAGACCTTTAAAAGATGATTAGAATCCAAGCATTTCTTGCCAACTCCATCTCTACCTCCCGAGTAAAGCTACTACCATGCCTTGGCTGGATAGCTCTAATAACTCCCTACGGGCCACAGCTTCTGCCCATGCTCCCATACTGTCTATTCCCATTCAAGAACCTCTTAAACCTAAGTCGGACCCCATCCTTCCTCTGGCTAAAAACCTGTGTCTTCCCATCTCACACATCTACAATGTCCTTCCAGCTCTTGTCCCTAACTATCTCTCAGGCCTCTACAACTATCACTCTTTTCTCCAGCCCCATAGGCCCCCTCGCTCCACCAATGGATCTGGTATGTTTCGATCTCAGGACCTTTGAACTTGCTGCTCTCTCTACCTCAGATACATTTTCTCCAGGCGGTCATATGGCTACTCTCTCACCGTAGTCACATCTTTGAAGTAACCCTGAAAGGCCTTCATAGATCACCCTACTTAAAAGAGCACACAATGAGGCACCTGGGTGGCTCAGCCAGTTAATCCTCTGACTCCTGATTTTGGCTTAGGTCATGATCTCAGGGTCATGAGATAGAAGCTTGGGTTCATCACTCAGCTGGGAGTCTGCTTGAGATTTTCTCTCCCTCTCCCTCTGCCCCTCCTCCCACTTAGTGCATACCCTTGCTCTCTCAAATAAATAAATAAATAAGCCTTTTAAAAAATAAAATAAAAGAGCATACAAGCCAGCCCCATATCCACTCCTTCACTCTCTGCACTTGACCCTGCTTGATCATCGTCATGGCCCTTGTCACCACCTGGCATAATCCTTCTTCCCTCCCAATCTCCCTCTTTCCCTCCTTCCTTTCTCCTTTTTTCCCCCCCTCCCTCCCCCCCCCTCCCTCCCTTCTTCCCTCTCTTCCTCCCATCACTATCTACCCCCAGTAGCTCCATCAGAGTCAGGGGCATGATCTGTTCTGTTCATTTTTGTGCCTGGAATAGGGTCTGGCCCAGAGCAGGCTCTCCAGCTGCCTTGATTAAAACTCAATCACCACAGAGAACCGGCACCATGTTGTGAAGGAAGAAACTACTGCATCTACAAAATGCAACTGCCCTGCTTGACTGGCTCAAGCTCGATCTCCCGTAACAGTGGGTGATCAAGGTCTAAACACATAATGATAGTGCGGGGGTGACAAGAAGTAAAAGTCCCTTACTCGTGAAAGAAAGCCACATGTTATCAAATGCCAGATTTGCTCAGTGGCATTTAGGTTTTATGGCTATAAAACAACATTCTTATTCTTAAGTTCTTTCTAGGAAAAACCAAAAAGACAAAAACCTTTGCTTTGCCAGTGTGAAAGTCTCTAGCGTCTATGTCCCCCAAAACAAACACTTCACATTCAGACTTTGATAACACAAGGTTTATTTAACTATTAACACCATGCAGCTATTATATTATTGCAGAACAGGCTATACACATGCAAAGATTTAGCATGTCATCCAAAGTTTCCCTCATGGGAATGCAGAACACCTAAAGCAGGGGTGGTCCTGAGCAGACCATTCACCCAGGTTAGGCTTCAGCACCTTTTACTCTGTAAAATAAACGGCTATTCCAGGCTATGTCTGGCATTCACCCTAAATTATATATTTGATGGGGCAGGCAGGGGATCCACTGGAAAGGACATGGGATTTGGAGTTTGAGGCCTGGTTCTGTCACTTATCGGCCAGACTGAATTACAGTTGTGGGTTTTTTTTTTTTTCATGTATAAAACATTAATCACAGGAAATACCTACTTTGCCTACATCATCTTTTCATCTCCTAACATGTGCATTTGGAGGATGAACCAAAACAGGACTGTAGGGGCAGGGATCCCATCTTTGGTTCCTTGGTTCACCAGGATTAGCGCAGCATCTGACATACTAAATGCATTCACATGCATTGGCTGGATGAAGGAAAGACTATATGAACAAACAGACCAAAAAAAAAAACTTTTTTTTTTTAAATTTCCCTACCTCCCTGATTGCCAGAACAATATATGGATTAAATAAAATAACGTCTGTTGTAAGCATTTATGAAAGCCATGTATGTTGAAAAAGCTTTTTAAGGTCTAAAGTGATACAAATGTTAATAATTACCATCGTAGATCTACTTCATATTTGCCCAGTTCAGCCTTGGTTGTCTTATTAATTTAATGCCAACATGACTGGAACTGGAAAGAAACCAATATTTATTAAGGCTGTACTGTGTCCTGGAGAGAGATATATATAATTTGTGTCTTCTACCTTTTGAACCAAGTCTCAAATTTAGTCATAAGTCCTAGCCAGAAACTACATCAAAACTGAACTCACAAATCAGTCGACAGTCACTTACCACTTATTACTAGCCTCACTCCACACATAGTGCTTTGCAGGCATAAGCTCACACACTTTTCAAAAGTATAAGTCATTTCTTTCTTTCACTTTTATTGAGATATTACTGACACACAACACTTTATAAATTTAAGGTGTACTGCATAATGACTTGATTTGCATATATTGTGAAACCATTAGCACAAGCTTAGTTATTCATCACGTCATGTAGACACACACAAAAAAGGGGGGGGGGATGGTTTTTTCCTTGTGACGAAAACTTTCAGGATCTCCTCCCTTAGCAACACTCAAGAATACACAGAGCAGTGTTTACTTGTCATGTTGTACATCACATCCCCACTAAGGTAGATTCTTCACGGTAGCTACTGCTATTGTCCCCATTTAACAGATGAGGAAACGGAGACTCTGAGGCAAGTGGCAGAGTCAGGATTTGATGGACTCAGAGTCCATGCTCTTCAGTACACAGAAAGCAGGGCAAGCATGGACAGTTATCACAGAACCCATGCTGAGTCTTTTTGGTGCTTTTCTTTCTGTTCAAGGAAGAGCTGCTTTAGCACTGGATCAGCCCTCCCTTAATATTTTTTTCTCCCAAATTGAAAATCTATGCCCAGGATGAAGGGGAAAGACAATAGTGAGACAAGAGAACATGCCTCTAGTTTCAAGTTCTTCTTCCCCACGTGGGCCCTGCTGGTGTTGCCTTCGCTGTTGTCATAACCTGGAAGGCAGGTCTGTAATCAGGAAGGCCAAGGAGAGCACAGCTCCTGACCAATCTCGGGTCCCTTTCACAGTTACGCAAGAACTATTGAAATTTCTTTTCATTTCTCTGCCTGTTCGGGGCAAGCATATCCACATCAGTAGTTATGGCCATCAGCTGGCCTGATTCACAAGCAGTTCCTAATTAAGTAAGACTATTGAACGTTGTGAGATATGGACTCTCTTCCTGCTAAACTGCACACAGGATGAAAGCAATAAGGATCTGTGTGGATATGTGCCGTGCCTTATATTTGGGGACCAGCAGTTACGAGACGCTGAAACCAATCATCATTAGGACAGCCCTGTCTTGGCTGCCAGACAATCAAGGTCCCCACACAGAGCTACCTGCCCAGAATAATGGTCAAGAGGCTGATGAGGAGTTAATGAGACTATGAATCAAGATTTACCAAACAAACAATGCCCCCAAAGGCCCTGGCTTCTAGTTATTTCTGTTTGACTTTATCTTGAAACTAATTATGGAACAAGATGACTGTGTTTGGATGTCTTCATTAGTGGCCTATCCTTGAACAGTTCTTCAACTAAATATCCCCACCACGCTTCTTTGTAGGAAAAAGAAAGAGGGTCAAGGATTATATTATAGAAACAAAACCTAGGGCTCCTGGATGGCTCAGTCAGTTGAGTGTCCTACTCTTGATGCCAGCTCGGGTCATGAGCTCAGAGTCATAACATCGAGCTGCACATTTGGCTCCAGAGTCTGCTCATCTCTCTCCTTCTGCTTCTCCCCCAACTTACACACATATTCTCTTTCTCTCTCTCTCTCTCAAAAAAAATAAATAAAATCTTTTTTTAAAAAGCATATAAAATCCTATACTACTATATTTGTTTATAGTTCTTTACACTACTATATTTATTACTATATTAATTTTCTTTGGGAAAATTAATCATATTTTATCAAGAACTACCATCTAGGAGGCGCCTGGGGGGCTCAGTCGGTTGAGTGGCTGCCTTCGTCATGATCCCCAGGGTCCTGGGATCGAACCCCGCATCAGGATCCCTGCTCAGCAGAGAGCCTGCTTCCCCCTCTCCCTCTGCCTGCCCCTCTGTCTACTTGTGCTCTCTCTCCATCTCTCTGTCAAATAAATAAATAAAATTAAAAAAAAAAAAAAGAACTACCATCTACGGAGCACTTCTTCTGTACTAGACACCATTCTGAGAGTTTTGCATACACTGGCTGACAGTTATAGCTATGTAGCCTGAGGCAACTTGAGAACACCTTCCCTAGGAGGTCATTTCCTTGTTGTGTTCTCACAAGACCAAGCACCTCTCTATCATTAAGCTTTTCACAAACTCATTTGTGTGGTTGGTAGCTCTGTCTTGAATTGAACCATAAATTCCAGCAAAGCAAGGATTATGTCTGGTTTTGTTTCGCATTACAACCACAGCTACAAACGCAGCGCACAACGTATAGCTGATGCTCAACAAACACTTGATGATTAAACATGGGCAGCATGTAGAAATGCAGACGCATCCCAGGCTGATACAGCCAGTAAGCAGCAGAGGCAGGATTTGAACTCAGACCCCAGAGCCTGAGCTCCTACTAACCTATAGCCCATGGACTCTTGTGTCTCTGGGCTGAGTGGTCTTTTGCATCAAAACACATCAAACAAGGAACAAATAAGAGCAACTATCATTATCACCATAGTCTTATACAGACATTTAAAAGCAAAATGGGGATCCTCTATGGCCACTGAGGTTTACTAAAGACTCATTACAGAATAAACACTAGTGAACACAGAAGTACATTAGAGACAAGAGAGAAAATTTAAAGAATATGAAACCATGTCGTATCTCTCTTCATGGTCTCTCTCCAGTTCCTATTTATATTGTTTCAAGTTCATTATTATTATTAGCATCATCATCATCATCATCATCATTATAACAACAATTAAAATCCAAGTGATGCCGGCCAGCGGAACAAACAGAATTCTCAGTTCTCCCAGAAACCTAGCAACAAGTGTTTTCCTATCTAGCTCACAGGAGTGAAAGGAGAAAATAAACGTAGCCCCCTGAGCCACTGCCTGTCACATATAAGGATGCTGTTATTGTTAACAACATTTGTTCTTATTAATATTTGTCCCGCTGTGATTATTGGCAGCTAGAAGACTGAGCTTTGAGGTCAGTCAGACCTGGATTCTAATTCCAGCTCAGCCACTTGTTTCTGTGAAACACTGGCCAAGTTATAGAACCTCAACATGTTTCCTCAGCCATAAAATATGGATAATAATATGACATAATTCACAATATGTGCATAGCACAGAGGGGAAAAAATCCAGTCATGGTGCCTAATTTTATCGACTTCCTCAACAACATTCCTTAGTTTAGCTGTGAGTAAAAAGAGTCTTGCCTTGAAACCTGATAGAATGATGGAGTGACAGTAGAAAGGAAAGGAAATGAACATATTCCAGAGATATTCAGAAGATAAAATAGAATAACCTGCTGATAGAGTGGGGGCGGGGTGCGGCAGGGGTGGGGATAGAGGCAGGGCAGACATGGTGAGGACAAGGCAGATACCCCGAATGGTTCCTGGGTTTGCGGTATGTGTGAACAGATGGATGGAGGCACCATCTATTAACCTAAGAATTCATTCTTCAAAATACTTTGACACAAAATACTTCGAAACTTTGCTAGGAGATGAGACAACTACCTGTGAGTGCATACAGCTCAGAGGAAAACTCTGGGCAGGTCACTGTGGCTTGTGGAAAAGAGAGAAGAAGAGGGCCTGAGCACTGAATAAAGGAAAAGACAATTCGTTGTCAATATGAGAAATGCATGAACGAAGCAATCGCAGAATTCCTCAAGCCAAGAATCAGGCATTTTCTTCCAGGACCAAGACCTCCCATATAGCTAAATGACCCTGTATATCAAACCAACTTACATCCACTTTAGAATTCTATCAGCTGCACAAAATCAGTTGTGTAATATTGTTAACTCCCTCCTCCCCAAACCCCACCTAAAAATGCTAACGAAGTTCAAGGGGATGATTAAGGGCAATCCTGGGGGTGCCTGGGTGGCTCAGTGGGTTAAAGCCTCTGCCTTCGGCTCGGGTCATGATCCCAGGGTCCTGGGATAGAGCCCCACATCGGGCTCTCTGCTCCGCAGGGAGCCTGCTTCCTCCTCTCTCTCTGCCTGCCTCTCTGCCTACTTGTGATCTCTCTCTGTCAAATAAATAAATAAAAATCTTAAAAAAAAAAAGAAAAGGGCAATCCTGGAATTTCCTTACAGAAACATTTACAAGAGTAAATGGCCCATCATTTTTCTAGCGTTCCTCAAACATTCCAAAACTCCGAAATAATACAAGAGAATGATCCTAAGGTCCTAGCAGGGTACAATCTTAAGCTGATGTCTACCAATGAAAACAATTTATGAGGCTTAGGCTAGTACTTTAAAGATGCATGCAACTCTTGCATGTGGTAGCATAATATAACTGGGTTGCTTTTAATACATATATGCACACTTTTAATTCAAAAGTGATGTGCTATGAATGTGCCTCAATTAGCCTGTGACTTTGGGGATGCCCTTGTCCAGAGCTTTCCAAGCAGTGTGGAACTCATTATCTAAGTTGAAAACCATGAAATTAATCTGAGGTGGACTAGGGAGGTTTTTCCTTGGAGCAGGCACTAGAGTCATGACCTCTGGAAGTCACTCTTCATTCCTCCAAATCCTATAATATATATTAATAATAATATTAATATTAAAACCATATAGTGGTTTTTAAGTTCATTTGCAGGAGAAGTGGGTGCTTTGGTACATGGTGCTATGGTAGGTACAGAGGTACAATGGGGAGGAGGATACTGAGACATTCATAGAGGTGAAGGTCATTCCCAAAAAGTCAATAGCCCATGACTGCTGGAAGCCTAATCAGAACCCAGACAGTCCTTGTCCATGACAACTACTAAAATCCTCCGCAGCATAGTCCCATTGCTACTCTCACTGATGGTCCATATCTGTCGGTAATCAAAAATAAAAACTAAACAGCCTGCTTCAAAACGAGGGGGGAAAAAGCTTTTTCTTCCCATAACATAATTTTATTTAACTGAAAAAATATCAGTGTGCAAATTGGACATTTTGGGTACATAAAGTCAAGTGTTACTAATTAAGTAAATGAGTGATGAATCATAATATCAACACTAGTCATTAAACAAAATTGCATTTAAATTAGATTTACCAGATAGTTTACAGTACAAAAAATATAATGAGCCAACTTTAAAGAAAGCTTCCAATAATTTTACTCTTAAAGCCTATATGACAATGGATTCTCTTGTATTACTTTAAAAGATGAATACAAACAGAACTTGGGAGAGTAATGTCTGTGATGCTTTCTGTCCCTCTCAACATTTCTATAGAGGGGAAACATCTTTTAAGCAATATGACACATGATCTAATTCACCCAAGAGAGGTCACCTTGCTTGAGGGGCTGGTGCCTTCTGTCTAAATTCAGTTTACTCAATGAAATGTACCAGGGAATGGAAATGGGGTAGATTCATCCTGCCCTAAAATTCTTCCTATGTTAACTAAAAATCACCTTACTTTTGTAGAAAAGGAGCCATGAGATACAAAGACAGAAATTGATTTGCCAGAGTGAGTACATAGCCTGAAAAAAAAGTGTCTGTATGTTTTATAATAAAAAGTCCCCGGACAGCCCTGGATGTCACACAGAGATATAAGAGGGCATAAGAATGTAAATGGGGACCTACAAAACCATACAAAAAGACTGAATGCATTGTCACTAAAATAGACCCTTATTCTTCTACAAACATACACACTGAGTGTCAGTTTTATCTGATGGTAGTTGTAAGGTGACCTCAGTGAAATGTCATCTGCTGTGAGCTCGTGTCCTTGACCTAGCTGGGTAGGTCCTCACTCCCCAGTGCAGCTCCCTATTCTTGCCTGCCTACCCCTTTTCAAAAGCCCTAATCATTTCCTCTTCATCTTCCCACTCACTAATTGTCTAAGACTCCTTTCTATCAGGTTCTTGGCAGAATCCCCAGTGCCTAGCTCAGTGCCTGGCATCAGTCAGGAGATTCTACAATATATTTGCTGAAAGAACGAACAAAGCTCGGAATGGCCAGCAGGATGCAATACTCCTCTGCATTCATTTTTACAAATGAGATTTGATTTCATTTCATTACATACTTTTATTTACTGGCATTTTCTGAAATTACTCTGGGTTCTCATTAGTAAGGAGAAACTGATTCTATCTTCGGGGAGGAGGAGGAGAAAACTTTCAGTCACTTGTTCCAAAGGTCTTTCAAAATGATGTTGTAGTATAATTTGGTTTGAAAGCAAGGTCCAACATTTTATTACCTCCAAATTTATTCAGAAAAGCTGAAGGCCCGTGATAAGGCTCATTAAGTCACTGAAAGACCTATCTTCACATGCCTTTCACACAAAAGGTCTCAACTTAATGCCAGGTAATTACTGTTCATTTTCCCCTGGTTATTTCTATTTCCTGAAGATTCCCAGGGAAGTTGGCCTCAGTGGACACTCCCTGCAGTCTGAGACGTGAGCACAGTAAGAAAGACCCATGTTTACTGGAGGATCTTTTCGAGTTGCAACTAAGGAAAGACGATTCTGACTCTAGGGCCTGGAATTTAAACTTAGATCATCATCCTCTTTCCAGAATCAAGGCCAAGCGAGACAAGTTCCTGGCAGCAGATAAACTGGCTGCTGTCTACATGTTAAATATATCACTTTTCACAGCACCTGTTCCACACATATAGGACTACTGATATGGCCTCTGGCTCTAGATTACTTTGGCTCAACGCTCAACCACATCACTTTCCCATTTGTGACTCTGGGTCAGTGACATATTCGCCCTGTGTCAGTTCATAAATTAGGGCTTCTTATACCTATGGTAAGTTCGTTGAAATGAAAGGTAAAGTACATGCAATGATATCTTGCACATGTTAAGTGTTCAATAATGTTATTTATTCATTATTTATTCAATAATGGTGTCACCATTACCATCATCTCTGATATCCCATTTCCCAGCAGGATTTATCCCTGTCATTTATGATAAATTCGAGCCTAGTCCCAATGGATCCATTAATGGTACCAGAAGAAAACTGATTGTGAAACAGCACAATAGAGGGTGAAGGCAGACCAGGAAAAACCTTCTGCTGGGTGTCTTCATGTCAGTTTGGCAGGGCAAAGTGGTATATAGCACCCTTAGGGCTCACTGAAGTCACCAGCTCCAAAACTACAGCTGTTTTTATTTTTAATCAGCTGATGACTAGGGTTCATCAGTCTCCACTGCAACGATGCTGACAGCAGCCTTCTCTTCCATTGGGCTCTCCTGACTTCAGCAGTGTCCGTGGATGACAAGCCAGGTCACACATGAGAACACAGCTTCCTACAGACATATCCAAGGCCTAGTGGACTTCTGGGAAGAGCAGAGAGTAGATACCGAGTGAGCTCTCAGTAAACGCTGGCCACCATGATTGTTGCTGTTCTTGCCAAAAAAGACACCCCATTTCCCAAAATACTTTCTTTATTCCTTCCGATAGGTCCACAAAGATTTTCTGATTAGATTTAGTGCTTTGGTCCTTTTTCACTCGAAGCACAATGGTGACAAATACAGACTGGATTCAGGAATCCTTGGACTTGAATGCCCACTCAGCCTCCTTTTTCACTGGTTATTCTACTTATGTATAAAGCAGGAGAAAGGAGCTTATGAGTTCTGTGTGTTAGACAAATGAAAATCAGTGGAAACAATAAAATAATCTTCTACTTAGAGTAGAAAACAAGTCTCTTCATTTGTTTTCCAAAATCTACAGGCTATTGAATTTGCCCTGGCCTCCACTCTTCCTTTCTTCAAACTCGTGCACCTCTTCCCCCTGCTTGTCACTGTTCTGGGCTGAGAACACGAATAGCTCTCTGGCACAAACATCTTCAGAGTTCTGCCCCAAACACAGATTCCTGTGCAAATTACACATAAACTTCCCAGTGAGGAGAAGCTAAGCAAGGCTGACTCCATTTATGTCCCCTGAGCTATAAGAGATGGTTAAGTATAGCAGCTAAGAGCATGACCTCTAAACTCAAGTGACCTGGGTTCAATTCTTGGCTCTGTCACCTAGGGCATGTCACTTAATATTCAAAGCCTCTGTTCATTATGTAGAAATAAGGCTGATAATAGCATCCAGCTCAAAGGGCTGCTATAAGGTTTAAATGAGATTATTGTGGGTTACTCACACATATAAGAGATATTTAATAAACATTATTATATTTAGATGTGTCCTGGGTATGTGGATTGCAGGAGTCTATTTATATTAGAGGGTCACTACAAAAAGACATTGAAGACCCAGTCCTCCTGTGGAGCGAACCTTATCATATTCAGAACTTTAACCTCAAAAGGGCTACAGAGACACGTTCCTTCAAGAGCAAATCAGGACTCAGGCTGGAGGGATATTCTCCCTCAGCTTTCTCAGCAAGCCAAGTCTGCCTAAAATGTAAGGAGACCTTTTTCATTTACAGAGATGTTTCTAGAAATAAACAGCCACTAGAAGGTCCTCAGGATTCACTCTCCAAAAGTGGCAGTTTTTAAACAATTTTTAAAGTTATAAGATGTTAGCATGGAACTTGCTAAGAAGAGAGCCAAACTGTATTAGAAGAAGCAGGAACAGATGGTAGGCGTGAGGCAGGGTCTTCTTAACCTAATTCTTTCTTCTGCATCCCCTACATTATGCTTCTTTTACTCATGGTAGAATGTGGATATTCTTAAGTCCAGGGAAAGAAAAAATATGTGAATCATATAGTATAGATAGGACCTAGTTTCTTCCTAAGGCACCAGACCATTCTTGCCAAGTTCACACTTCAGAGCATGGAAAACTGTATGAACAGAAAAGTTAACAAAGCAGAATGTAAAAAACAGTTCAAGCCAATGAAGAAGAGAAGTTGTATTTCCCCCTACACAACACACAATATAATACACAGACATATCAAGTGTGCGTTGGAGATGGCTATGGGAACAAAATAGGCTTGAGGATCAGAATGTTGTATTTAAAAACCCACTGGCATAACACTGGCCTAGGTATCAGAATGAGTTTGGCATTTAGAAGAGGCTAACATTCTCCGTGGTCCAGGACTTCCCATCACACTGACCAGGTAGAGGTTTTCTTTGAACGTTCCACGTCTCTTCAACCTCCATCGTCCCTGTTTACCAGAGAGCAGTTCGTACACATACATGGTAGTGTGGCACAAATGTTTCATACCTGGCTGGGGGTGAAGGAGATGATCTTAGGGTAGTGTCTGCCGCTACGGCAATGCATCCACCATGATTTGTTTCAGGCTAACACTGAGAGGGCCGGACAAGAAGATGAGAAGGGATGCAGTATAATCTGCTCTCACAAATAGGGATAAGTTGACTTCAGCGATGCCTAAATTGTGTTGTTGTTTTTTTTAAAGATTTTTATTTATTTATTTGGCAGAGAGAGAAAAAAATCACAAGTAGGAAGAGCAGCAGGCAGAGGGAGAGTGTAATGCAGGCTCCCAGCTGAGCAAAGAGCCCAATGAGGTACTCAATCCCAGGACCTTGAGATCACAACCTGAGCCAAACACAGATGTTTAACCAACTGAGCCACCTAGGTGTACCAGCCTCTGTTAATTTAAGGGGATTAAAAACGTCCCTGACAAATAATCCTTTTTGGGTCTATGTGGTTGCTGTTAAAGTGGTTTTCATATGGCTAATTGTGAGAGTTCAAGTATTACTTCTTTCAAGAACTAGAAACAGAAATATCATTTCTAATCCACTTTCTATCTGAATGAAATGCTAACTCTTATCATCCATCTGTGCAGTTCCTCTTGTAGTAAATGTGATTTTTTTAAAACTTCTTTTCTCTTTTCAGTTCTACATCTGCTAGTGTTTTCCATTTGCCAGCTCCCAACATGTCCCCAATTACTTCTTTTTTATTTTATAGCCGACATGCTGATGTGTCATCAGTGACGACCGCTGAGTTCCACGGAGCATTAACAGTCTGCGGGGTTCATAATTCACTAAGTACACCAAACCCTTTTTTGCCCAAAGAATATTGTTTAATATAAATACATAAATACAGTGTGAGGTTAATGTAGTACAAAAGAAAGGTTTTTCCCTTGGAATTGTCAAAAAAAGGTGAAAAAAACAAAACAAAACAAAAACAAAACCATGATTCATGGAAGGCTGATTTATACACAGGAACAAGTAGTTGCTTGCATTTAAAAAGTATGATTTCAATTGGCTTTTTTTTCTAACTGAACAAAAAGCAAAAAATCAATACATTTGAAAACCTGAATAGGTTGGTATTTTAACCTATTCAGTCAAAATATTTCTATTGCAAGGAAAGGAAGTGGAGGCTCATAAGGCATATGAAAACTTGAAAAGTTAGGATACAATAGACCTCCAAAATTATTGCTAAAATAATTTTGACTAACAAGCAAAGTAAAAGCAAGAATCAAGGAAAAAACTGTGTTTGTTTTTAATTCTATTTTTCTTATAAATATATGATCATCCCCCCCAAAAAAATTCCTGAATAACTTAAGGATAAACAAGAAATTTCCAAGCAGGTAGGAGGAACCCAAAAGTAAATGGCCCTAAAACACAGAAAAGCAAACCACTCAACTCAAGTAGTCACTTAAAAACAAGTATTGTGGGGCACCTGGGTGGCTCAGTGGGTTGAGCCACTGCCTTCAGCTCAGGTGATGATCTCCCAGTCCTGGGATCGAGTCCCACATCGGGCTCTCTGCTCGGCAGAGAGCCTGCTTCCTCCTCTCTCTCTCTCTGCCTGCCTCTCTGCCTACTTGTGATCTTTCTCTGTCAAATAAATTTAAAAAAAAAAAAAAAAAACAAGTATTGTTTCCCCAAGTTTTATCAAATCACTATTTTTTAAATTAGTTTTATAAAAATCAGCAAACAACTATCATTTCTTCAAGATGTGAACAGTGAAACAATCAGGTTTAAAATGTCTAAAACCTGTTTTATTTTAGCCCATAATCGTAGGTGAAAGGGGAGGATGGTAGAGCATCAGGATTTTCTGGCGTGGTGGGGTGCAGAGTGGGGGAATGGATGAAAGGACGGATAATCTTCGAAGGACATTTCTAGGAGAATAGCAGTATCTATGCAATATCAAGCAATGGGGAAAGCCTCCAACATATGCAATCTCCTCAAGTCCCCACAACACAAGGGAGTATTACGAATCCCATGTTACAGATGAAGTAAGTGGACAGAGAGTTCCTACCCCAAACAAGAATTCCCCGAAAAAGACCAAAATCCAAGCTTAGCCATGTCCTACCTCCACTAGAAGAGAGCTGGGGGTGAGGCACGCATGCTTAGAGGCACCTGCCACCAGCTTCCTTATTGCAGCCTCTACTTCCCAATCAGTCTTAGCAACCACCACCTCGCCACCTCTAAAAATGTTTTAAAAAGACGCTACTTCTGCAGGAGTGGCCCTATGGCCAAATGGCTGCTCCCCCACTCTTAGTTCACCCCAGCTAGTTCATCCGCCACAGCATCACAATGAGTACATGGCAGAGCTAAAATTCCAATCCAATTATGTCTGACTCCAGAGGAGCAAAAATTCTAACATTCCAGGCCAAATGTATTTTGCTTCTGACAAGAGAAACAATAGTAGTGATTATAACAAGCTTTCAAATCTATGTATGTACTCAGGAAAAAAATAAAAATAAAAATAAGTCATTATCTCCAGTCCCTCCTATGCCTACCCTGTGGTTTTCAGCAACTATAACTATCTGCATATTTCCTTGCAGGTGGCCCTTCCTCCAAGATCAGAAGTCTTCCGAACTCTTGCCTCAGAATAAGTTTCCCCATTTTGGGTAGAGACATGTCAAATCATCCTCTAACCCAGTGGTTCTCCAAGTGTGGCCCCCCAGAATAGTAGCATCAGCATCACTGGGGATTTTGTCAAAAATACAAATATTCAGGTCCTACCCCAGACCTACTGAATCAGAAATTCTGGGGATGAGGCTCAGATCTGTGTTTTAACAAGCCTACCAGGTGCCTCTGATGCCACTGAGGTTTGAAAACCACAGTGGCTTGAGAAATCTGTGCGAAAGATTCCCTGGTCCTGTGGGAGTAGCTGCCGAGCAGTCCTGCCTTCATCCCCTGCTCACAGCTAAAAGTTCACAAAGCAGGGATAGACAAGTATTCTGCAGAGAGGCTTTCTGCTCTCAATCCCAGACTAAGTCAGGCACCCCGTTCTCTGAGCGCCCACACCACAAGTGAAGCACTGCATAATTAGCCATTTATGCTGAATGTCAGCTTCCCCACCCAAACAGTGAGCTCCAGGAGGCCCATTGTATCTCCAGGACTCAGGCTATGGTTTGGCATATAGTAAACCCTCAATAAGTACTTTATGAATGGGTAAATCATTAAGGTTCATAATGCTTAAAGAACATATATGACATAGACAAGTCCCATAGCTACATTTTCACACATTCTTCAGTCAAATATTTATCAAGCATCTCATTCCATCAGACACCATTCCAGGCGCTAGGATCCAGCAGAGAACAAGACAGAAAACAAAACCCAAAACAAAGAACTTGTCTTCCTGCCTTCTGGGTCTTATTTCTAGTTGAGGGAGATAGAAAATAAAACAAACTAAACTAGTAAAACCATACAGCATGCTAGATGGTGATAAATGCTACAGGAAGGGAGCTAGGTAGTCCCAGAGTGGGCAGTAAGAGAGGCTACAGCTTGAACGGGACAGTCAGAGTAGACCTTGGGAGAGTCTTCGCAAGTAAAGATCTCAAGAAGGTGAAGGAACAACCGTGACCCTCCAGGTACCTGCAAACACACATAATGGGCTGAAGGAACACAAGGACAAAGCACCCCCAGGAGACTGGAAGAGCAGCAGAGAGCATGGGATGGAGCAACCAAGGAGAAAACAGGAGATGAGGCCAGAGAACCACAATGGGTTGAAGGCAAGGCAGATGATGCAGGACCTTGCAGACCACTGTGATGACTGCGGTCTCTTCTCTGAGGGGAATGGGAAGGCTGTGAGCAGAGGAGTGACCTTGTCTGACTTGTGCTACAATGGAATCAGCCAGCCTTTGTGTTGAGTGTCAACTGATGGGGCAAGGGAAATCCAGTTAGGAGTCCGCCACAGTAAAGCGAGGTGGTGGCAGCTTGGCCCCACGTGGCAGCACAGGAATGCAAGGGGCAGATGCATGCTGGGTAAAAGCCTGGATACTGCCATGGCCACCATTATTTTGTTCTGCCACTTAACTGTTTCACATGACACAGCGAAAAGTCCCAGAAAAAATATATTACCTAAGAGACCTGGATCGGTGAGATGAGCATCTTGTACTCTTAAATATCAAATAAAATATGAAGTTAGTAGGAAAGTGGAACATCAGAAAGACATATCTGCAATAATCACAATATACAATGGATGGGTTACCTAAAAGTATGAGTAGAGAATGGAGCATCCTGACAGTTTTGTCTCTCACAATTAAATGTTAAGCTTTCTTAAGGATACCTCTTTATATTTACCACCTTGCTATACACATAGAAGATACGCTAAATGCCCATTGGTGGTAGATTTTTAAAGAGGCTTTGGTAACAAGAAATATTATATGGTTTCATTTACTTGTGGAGCATAAGGAGTAACACTGTGGACTCTGAGAAACAAACTGAGGGTTTTGGAGGGGTGGGGGTTTGGGTGAGCCTGGTGGTGGGTATTAAGGAGGGCACATATTGCATAAAGCACTGGGTATGGTACATAAACAATGAACCTTGGGACACTAAAAAAAAAAATAAAATTACCCAAAAAAAGGATAAAAAAATAAAGAATATATGATCACATACTATATTTTACATTCACTCAGTCTGGTGTTTTCTGAACACTTCTTAGGGAGAAGGTACTAAACCAGATTCACAAAGGTTCATATTGTTAATTTCTTAAACCCGAAGAGAAAAACCAGTAAGCCAAAATTTTTAATGCAAGGACATGATGTACAAAATTGGCAAAATTAGAAAAGAAAACGGAATAAATGCCACTGACAAAGATTGTGCAAGACCTATTTGTTCAATGTGTGATTCACAGAGGACAGTGTAAGGCCAGGGAATAAATGGAAAACCTGCAATTTTGAAGTGAAACAGTCATGGTTCTAAACCTGGTTCTGCCAATTACTCTCTGGGTGACTGAGCACATTCTTCACAACCTTGATCCTCTATTTCTTCAATTATAATAAAAGATAAAAGTAAATATCTCTTAAACATGTCAGGAGGGTAAGTTAAATTCTACAATTCAAGGTAGAGAATAGGCATGCAATACAGGTTAGCATACTTCCTGAATTTCTTCATAGTGTAACCTGCAAAAACTTTTAAGTGGGAATGTTCCAGGAGCTAAAATATGCTTCCCGTGATTTCATGAGCTACATATCCCTCAGGAGGCTGTCCCATTCACATGGGTCATAGGTGGGCCTGTCTTTATCAGGTGCTCTGTTCGTGTGCCAAAAAGTTGAAAATCCCCAAAACAGCAGTTGCAATCACTTGAGGCCTCTTACATTTGTTGATTTCAAACAACTTCCCCCCACCCCCGCCGCCCATACCACTGAGATTCCAACCAACGTTTTAAGTTTGGCCAGAATAATAAAGTCTGTGGGCTTTCAAAAGGGAAATACTTATCTTGTGAAAAAAACAAGTGGTTTTTTGTTTTTAATTGTCAGATGTTTACTCTGAGTGATTCAAGGCTATCTCCTCCCTGTTTTCCTTCTTCTCCAATGCTCAAATTGAAGATCGTTGGAAAGGTTTACTGGCATGCATGAGTACACACTCTAAGCTCTCTTCCTACCTGAAATCTATTCCTACTTAGGAAAAATGCCATGATCCAAAAACTGTGACCTAGAGAAATTCAAGGGTGCAAATGCCAGGTCAAGTGAGGCATTGATGAATTGTGTATGTCGCGCGACACAAGGTCATCTGGTATTCCCTCAAAGCTTCACCACCCTTGACAATTGTGAATAAACAACATCCCTGAATCCAAAAAGACATCCTACAATCGAAGTTTGGATCTTGGAAAGCATCTGCCTCCTTTGTATTTCCTAGAAATGTTCTATGTGCTCACCTACAACATGGTGGTTCCAATCTAAGAGACAGATGCAGAGGCAAACATTCAAGCCACACGGTCCCTGAGTAAGAGGCTGCCAATTTTGAAATCACTGTATTTGTTCACTTTGAGAAGATTAGAAGGTGACTTGCGTCGTCTAAACACAAGCATGTTCTTTTCCAGCTTCGTCTTTGTCCTGGCTCTGTGCAACCTGAAATAATGGGAACGTGTGACAGCACGTGCGACTACTTGGTGACGGACTGCATGGAGATGAAGGAGCTCCGATGGATGAAGATTTCAGAGTGCATTTGAGTGCATTTGAGCTCGGGAGTGAATGAGCCAGACTCTCCCAATGAAATAGTTCCACTCAAGAGGTAAAGCTCCAAGGGAAAGCTAAGTTCACTTTTTTACACCACAGGGATCAATTTAGTCAATAGCCATTCTGCTGCCTTAAAACCATCCACGAACACCTGGACACGAAAAAAAAAAAAAAATCCAGAAACAGAATCTTTGAAGCTTAGGGAACCTGCATAGAATCAGTAGGGAAAAGACTTGAACTTTGGATATCACAGCTATTACGTGCCTATCCCCCTCCATCCATCAAGATGTTGCAAAAGTAATTAGGGTAATAAGTATGAAAAATGTTATACTTTTTAGAAAACTAGTGTTTTGGATGTTCGGTAAATGATGTCTTGCTTCCCAATTTCCTCAGCAGCCTTGCATTCTTAATCATGCACTTATCTATTTAATCATCCAGAAAAATCTTATATCGTTACTTTTTCTCTTCTTGATTGCATGGTAATGCATGCTTGCTATAAAAGATTCAAATGAAACAATATTACATAAAGGAGAGAGTCTCTAGAAATCCCAGAAACATGTATATTTGTTAATCATTACATTCTAGTTCCTCTGTTAGAGGTGCATTGTAGTTGTCAAACCATCAGACAATACCTGTCCTCAAAAAGAAAAAAAAAAAAATTCTAGTAAAAGATGACTATAGTAAAAGATTCTAGTAAAAGATGGTGACTATAAAATATAATCAAAATATGAAGCAATGCATGCCATAAGAAAGAAACAAAGAAATGCTATGGAAGTCAGAGAAGGAAGAAATTACTTCTAGCAGAGTAGGGCCAAGGAAAGCTTCCTCCTCCTCTGCAGAGAAGGATCGCTGTTTCCATCACTTCCTGTGACTCCACATGTCAGGTCACTCAGGAGGCCTGCTGCTCTGTGCCAGACCTCCTAAACTAAGATCTAAGAGCTTTCATCCAAAATTCTGAATTCTACCTTCTGACCATTTCCCCAAAGATTCAGTGATTCTGAATTCACAGCACAGCACCAAATAAAGCTAACCTGGAGGAAAGAAATCATTTGATCATATACCACTTCTCATAATTATTGTTCACAAGAATCAGGGAAATTATAAAAACAGTAATACAAAAAAAAGGGGAAATGTCAAATTGCCAAGTTTCCCCTATCTCTTCCCCCCCCCCCAAAAAAAGGACAAAGTAAAGAAGGCCTAAGTTAAAAAGACAGATAAGAGGCATCAACACAGGAGCACTCCACACACATTGCACACTTAATACACAAGACCTAGACAGAGTTGTAAAGATGTAGGATAAAAGTGAGTTTGAAATACATCAAATCTGTGGTTATGGAAAAATCCAAATTTATGGTAGATCTAGCCAGGGAGATAGTTGAGTAAGGAAGAAAAGAATCAGGAGACAGGGTGCCTGGGTGGCTCAGTGGGTTAAGCCTCTGCCTTTGGCTCAGGTCATGATCTCAGGGTCGTGGGATCAAGCCTTGCATTGGGCTCTATGCTCAGTGGGGAGCCTGCTTCCCACCCTCTCTCAGCCTGCCGCTCTGCCTACTTGTGCTTTCTCTCTCTGCCAAATAAATATATAAAATCTTAAAAAAAAAAAAAAATCAGGAGACCAAGGGTCACAGAAAGCTGTATCTCTGATAAGCTAGGACATCCAGAATGAAATCCTTAATCTGGACATGATGATTCTCATCATTAAAATTAGTGATACTGGTGCGGTGTGCAACTAAACTGATACAGCATATCTGAAAGCATTTTACACAACATCATATAAAGCATTTTGTACACACTGAGTTTAGATAGTTGGCCTCAGTTCCACTGAAAGATCTGTAAATTCAGGACATGCCTCTGGTTTTCCAAATGACCAGTCCCAAATTGCCACTTTCACTAACCTTTAGGAGTGTGAAGGGCTTAAATGACTCAATAAATAAAGATAACGCCTCCTTAAGGATAGGGACCATGTTACACCCACCGTGTTCCCACAGCATCTACATGGCACCCAGCACAGACTAAATCCTCAGTACTTGGAAAGCTGAACTCATCTTCCTCCCACTCTATGTTCCTGTCCCTTAGCAACGACTAATTGTCCGTTGCACTGTGAGTGGACACCAGCATCAGTAAGCTTCCGTTTCAGGGACAAAGTCAAATGGGAAGAAGGGCATTCCTGTAGCATCCATCTCTGGTTGTCATCAACACACTTCCCTTCCTGGGCACATCCACGTGAAGGCAACAAGCAGCATGTCTGTGCTGAAAGCCTCCCCAACACTAGCAAGGCAAAACACTCATAGCCTTGTCCAGGAGAGGATGGCACGGGTGGGTGCTGGACCCGAGAGGTGGCCCAAGCCCGAGCAGTCTTGGCAAGCTCGGAGAGCAGCAGTGCACTCGTGGCCCTCGGTCATCACCATTTGCCTGTCATTTGTAAATACAGAACAGAACACAAGCCCCACTCTGCCACGCACTTCACAGCAACATCCTGATAACTGTGAAACATAAAACAGATTTCTTTGTTAAATGGATATAAGCCAGACCTGAAAAGAAATTTTTTATAGGTCACTGGTGTCATACTGGTAAAGGGCTTTGAACAACCCGGTCTTTTTTTTCTCAGTATCTGAGCAGGATTAACAGGAGGACTGGCCAGCAGCTGCCCAGGATGCCAAGCAAGAACAGGTACTAAAGTATCTCCACAAAAGTAACACACAGAAGAAAACAGCATTCGTCAGAACTTTCTTCAAGAAGGGAAATGTGTTTAATTTTAAGAAATACTTTGATGAGACCATTAAGGCAAGAGTAGAGGTAGAATGTTCTAGAACAAAACAAGGTCCATACAATGCCTTTATGTAGGATCAATCAACAACCAAGGGCTTTCTTTTCGCTGAGCTGACTGAGGAGGCCAGAATGCTACATCATCATCCTTCTCCCAAGCAGCATTGATCAAATCTGATATGTCACTTGATTGCTGAAGAGACATCAAACAATCAGTCTGCTTGGGCCACCTACATGTCTTGACTAAACACTGCTTGGGATTACCAGTTCTTATAATTAGAAAACATCTGGCTTTTTTCTTTTGGCTCTCTTCCCATTCCCCAGTATCTTTGCCTCCTTTCCCCTGGGGGCACATGGACAATTCAATTACACGTAATTACTGAATACCTCGGTATACAGTAAGGAGCACAGCACAATCTTGATCACAGAGGAGCACATGCACTAAACAACTAAGTTAATATAAGGCAAACGGTTGAGAGTTCTAAGAGAGAAATATTCAAATACAAATATGGGGACACAGATAAGGGGCCAAGGAAAGTCTCACGGAAGACATGACATTTATGGAGGGCCTACTAGGATCATAGGAGCTGACCAGGTGCAAGAGAATTGTAGAGGAACTCAAAGTTAATAAATGCATATACCAACACATGACAGCCTAAGAGGATACTGTGTCTTCAGAGATCTACAGAGTCTCTAGTGGCCAAAAACAATCAGTGTGCTGTGGAATAGCAGGAGATGAGGCAAGAAACAAAGGTCGGAGCCAAAAGTTAAAAAGTCTTTGGATGCCGTGCCAGAGGCCTGGGATTCTACCCTAGAAGCACTAGGGGGCTACCAATGGTTTTAAGCTAGAAGCAAGCAAACTATGTGGTCAGACTTGTGTCCAATAAAAGCATGCTTGCAGTGATGTGAAAATTAATGATTGGAAGTGGAGCGCCAGAGTGGAGGTGGGAATTACCATGGTTTAGGACAAGAATGGGAAATAGAACAATGAAGACATTTCACAGGCACCATCAGTGGGACCTGGTGACTCTAGTGCACAGTGATAAAGAGGGAAGAGTCCCTCTCAATTAATTAATTCCTATTCATTCTTCAGATCTCAGATCAAATGCCACTCTTCCTAAAGGAAGCCGTGCAAATCCCAGGAAAAATTAGGTCCTTTCATGACATGCTCTCAAAGCACATTGGGCTTTTCTTCCACAGCACTTATTTCAGTTTGTAATGCTATATTTGTGGGATAAATCAAGTGAATGTCTATACCTGCTACTAGACTATGGACCTTGTAAGGGTCTATTTTATTTTCCATGTATCTCAAGCAACTGGCACAGTGTCTGACTCATAGTAGGAACTCAGAAATTATTTCTTGACAGCAAAGGTTAAGAGCAGGCAGGTAGGGACCATACAAAGACTTCCATACTGCAATATAGTGACATGATGAGCCCAGGAACAAAGGCAGGGTATGCAACAGAAAGAAAAGATGAAAATGGGGAGATGAAAATGAATCCCAGCTTGAACATGGGGACTTGGAAACATCTGCAAGAATTTCAGATGGAGATTCCCAACAGCTTTGAACTCAGGAGAGTCCATCTAGAGATTACAGATTCAGGAGCTATCCATATGGCTGAAAAGACATTAGTCACTGATTTTCTCAGGTTGACTATGTAACTCCAGAAAGGAGAGGATCAAAGATGGAGCCCTTGAAAAAGCCAAATGTAGAATCAGCTAAACAAGCCTACAAAAACACTTGGAAAGAAAAGTTTGAGAGCCAGGAGAAGGACCAGGAGAGAGGCAGATTTCAAAAGACCCAGTGAGACAGAGTTCAAGAAAGAAAAGATGTCTGTCAAGGTCCTATACTGCCAAGGCATTGGGAGCTGGTTAGCAGACCTAATAAAGCAGTGGGTTCTCTAATCAGGCAATCATGTCTACTTCCAAAGCAAAAGATCTCTGGACCTCCAAAGAAAGACTAAAAGAGAAGAAGACTGAAAAACATGCAAGAGAAAGGGAATAATTCATTCTCTTATTTAATTAGTTTTAAACTCTTATTATGAGCCACGTACTCTATATTGGAAGTGTAGCAGTAAACAAGATTTGATGGTCTGTGGGCCCAGAAGATTTAGAGGGGACAGAATGAAGATCAAAGAGAAGGAGTCTGACCTTGAAAATCCATGAGACCTCTCTTCCCTCTGGGCTAGAAAGGAAAGAGAAATGATCCAGGGCTAATAATTACAGATTAAAGAAATACCAAGGAGGCAGGAAACTTCAAGGCCGTCATGGGCTGAGTTTCCCTAAAGGCAGAACCTGAGATGAGGGCTTGGGTGCAGAAGTTTATTTTGAAGATGATTTCAGGAAGTAGGGACAAAGGAATACAGAAAAGCCAGGGAAGGATTAAAAACCAATGGAAGGGTATATTATCAAGTTTGCCACTGAGGGGAAGGGCTTTATTTGGCCAGGACTTCCTAAGAATGCATCCAGAATTATGCACCTAAGAATGAAAATCTGGAGCATTTATTCGCATGTTTAAATACCCAGGGGTTGACAGTGGCCCCTGAGGGCAGTTACATCCCTGACACTTCCAGGCTCCTCTTTGGCCCAGGCCAGGAAGGCTCCCAGCCTGAGAGAGGGTCCTGGGAAGGAAGCAGAATCAGGTGGTACAGGTGAGACAAGTGACTGGGACAAAACTGGTTACAACAGTTGCAACTGAAATCAGAGACCAGGAGCTGTGACAATAGCCACCAGGGGAATTAGCCACAAAGATGGTATTGGTGAGAACTACAAGGAAATGACAAATCTTTCAACCTAAGCTGAGTCAGGAGGGAAGGAATGCTGGAGAACATGGCTTGGGTAACTCTTCCAAGGTTTAAGCTTTCTGGCAATGAGTTTGGCCTCTTTATAAAGAGATGAACTTGGGGGCTTATTAGTAGCTAAAAGTTGAGATAAAAAAGAAGGCTTTTCTTTCCCACAGGACAAGGGCCATGATATTAACTGTTGATATTTATTGAGTATTTATTGTGGGGCAAGCACTTAGCAGCAGCATCAAATGAATTATCCCTGCAACCACTTATAGTAAGAAGTGCTATTGTTTCCCTTTTACAAGTTAAGAAAGTGAGGCTAAGAGAGTTTTCTACATTTTTAAGATCTATGGAATAACAACCTATTTCAAGTCTGTGCATCAACAACCCACACTTGCATAGTTGTGTCTAAACACAGATACACACACACACACACACAGACACACACAGAGACACACACACATACACACACACACACACTAGGTAAAACCAAATATGAGGATTTCCAGAGAATATAGTTTGGTTGGCTTCTCCACCCATTACTCCATTATGTGGATAATGAAGCACTTCTAGACTCTGGAATGAATCTTTAATTTTTTTTTTTTTTTTTTTTACATACACCAAATGATCAATATCTTTTCTACAACTATACAAGACTAGGAATGAAGGGGGCACCTAGGTGGCTCAGTGGGTTAAAGCCTCTGCCTTCAGCTCAGGTCATGATCCCAGGGTCCTGGGATGGAGCCTCACATTGGACTCTCTGCTCAGCAGAGTCCGATGAGCCTGCCTCACCCACCGCACCCACCCCCTGCTTGCCTCTCTGCCTATTTGTGATCTCTGTCTGTCAAATAAATAAATAAAAATCTTTAAAAATTAAAAAAAAAAGACTGAAGAATGACAAACATAAAAAAAAAAACTGAAGAAAGACAAAAGAATGAAGAAAATAAAGGACTTTTAGATCTAAAGACTGGAGTAAAAACAAACAGCAAAATACCACTCAGACTACAGAGCTGAAGTCAACAAAAAGCATCACAGAGGGGAAAACTAAAGCAAGTAAAGATGTTTAAACTCATTACAGACCAAAATGTAAATCTGATTGCAAAATTATCTGCATCTTTAATCTGGAAGTTCATGATTATGTTGGAGGTAAGAGCCAAAATTTAATTTAAAGACCAATTTTGGCCAATCACCCCTATTTTCTTTAACAAAAGAGCAGGGAGGGAGAGAGAAATGACATCGCTGATATCCACAGAAGGCCAGAGGAAGGAAAAGCAGATGTGCTCACATCACTGACACACTCGTGTCTGGCTTGCAGAGGCTGGTTAGGCAATGCTGCCCTCCCTGGAATGGGCCTGGTTTATAATTAGTTTGGGCTGTGGAGGTCTGTATCATTAAAAAGATGACAACTGGACGCTTGCCACAATCAAGATAATGTTTCATAATCAAATTAACTCAGCTCAAGAGCTTGATTTGGATCCTGTTTATGGTTAACCATCAAATGGCTTTCAGAGCATAAGATACAAAAAAGACACCAGGTAAGTAGCACAAGAACACAAGAAGCATATGAAGATATGGCCATTTGTTAGCCATCGAGCACTCACGGTGGGGTAGGGGCAAGGGGACAGTGAGCACAGAAGGAAGGAATTAGAAAAATCCCTCAATCAATCCTCCAAGAACTGAATGCATTTTTCAGAAAATCGTATTAAAACCACATGCTTTAAAGTGTGTATGATTCCATACTTCAACAGAAGCATTCTATCAGATCCTGAGTTGTTGGAAAGCAGAAATCTTCAGGTCATTTGTCTTTGCTGCACCAGAACCTTGTGCGTTGCCTGGAGCTGTATGTGTACTCAGAAAACCTTGCATCTGCAGCCTGCTGTTACAATAATTAAGAAAGGACAACATAGAAACATAGAAAATCTTTTTGATCTACTGGGAAGTGAAAATCATACGTAGATTGTGACCATGTACAAAAATAGGCATGTTTGAGGACAACTACAATGTTGATAATGTACAAAGATGAAAACAGTAGTGTTGGATGTTGGAATTCTGTGTGTGGTAGTGTTTGTCCTAAGACTGCCTAATGTCAGAATGTCATCTTTTCCATTTCAAAAGCTATCGATGTCTTCACATTGGAGGGAGAGAAGGTACCTGGTAGGCAGTGAAACACTGGCATACAGGATAAGCTTCAAACTCCATAGCTTGGCACTAAAGCTCCTTTAAGATCTGGTCCAGCCAAGAACCTCATTTGCATATCCTGTCCATCCTCCTTCCTTCTTCTCCATCACACTTAATTACTTATGCTTTCGAAATGCATCATACATCTCGCTTTCTATTACATCCATTCGTTCTTTCTTTTTCCCCTACACATACCAGTCTCACTACCTGGAACACCCTTCCTCCCACCCATTCTTCAAGAGCTAAATTCTATTCATTCTTCAAAAACACCTCAAATATCCCCTAAGAAGGCATCCCTGATTCTCCACACCTGACACCAGTCTCATGTTGTTTGCCCCACATCTGTTTCTGTAACAACTTAGACTTACATCTCTCAGAAAGTTTGTCACACTGTGCTCCAATCACTGGTTTACCTGTCTTTCTCCACCACGAGCCTAGACACCACCTACAGATAATGTAAGGCTACCTTGGGCTACACAGGCCAATGGATGACCCATGGTCTTTTTTTAACACACTGCGACAGTGTGATCACTCCATGAAGACTTTTTGATTGCAAGTAATAAACATCCATTGAAACTACTTTGTGCACAAAGAAAGCGAATTTATGTATAAGGACACAAAGATATTTCCCAAAGCCCAACCTTGGAAAGTGCAGTCACTAAGGTCTAGACCCCGGAGACAGAAAGCTTAGAGAATCAAGGCAGCTTGTCTCTTAGTCGGTCTGATTATCCCCTCTCTGCACCCCCTCCCACCATGGCTGAATGCATGAGTTCATGCTACCTGGATTCATGCCTGGCCTTGCCACTACCCAACAATATGGTCTTGGATAAATTAGTTAACCACCCCCCCCCCCAGCAACTCAGCTTCCTCTTCTATAAAATGAATGAGAAGAAGACCTACTCCATAGGGATGCTATGAGGATTACTGAACTAAATCCAAGAGATAAACCTTCCATAGCTCCCAAATTCACCTACCTATGCAGTGTATCTGCAAATGTCTTAGTCCCAAAAGCCACCTTCTGGAACAGACGTTCTGACTGGCCCATCTTGAGTCAGCTATGCATCCTTTATCCACTCAGGGGTGGCCTTGGAAGCCAAGTTACACACTAAAACATGACGGCCAGGATCACCGTTGAAGGTGAGAGGGTAGTTCTAAGAGAAAGTGGCCATGGGCTAAGCCGTTACCACAGACAGAAGCCTCTGCCCACGCAGCCACGGCTGTGGGCCTGCTTTGGATTCTAGCTGGGGCTCCTTCACCTCACGGCCCTGCACGAGGCTCTCATTTAAAACACACAGCTGCATATCTGTCTGCAATGGCACCTAAGGGAGCTCCACACACCAGCACTTAATAAAGCTTAATGGTGATTATGGTGACACTGACAAGAACGACGGGGGCACCACAGGCCACACCACAGGCTGCTACTGCTTCTCTGCAGTTTGCTGCTGGGCCCCGTGGCTTGAAGTTGACATCGGCACATCCTTCTAACTCGGCTACTGTGGCTCGAGTCTGGGGCCAACCCTCATCAGCTCCTAGCCGGCTGCTAGTTACGTAGATTTATACCCCACTAAATCTATTGTCACCTAAGGATTTCTTCCTTGCAGCCCGGGTTTAAAGAAGCTAGGCACAGCATCTGATAACCAAAAGAGGAAAGGCCTCCAAAGACAATTAACCGTTTGTTAATTGCTGCTCTAGCTGCAAGCATTTCCAAGTAGATGAGATTAACCTGGGAAACTGCATCTTTGAAATAGAAAGTTGCCTCAGCCCTGGGCTCTAAACCCATCCCATAAAGTCCCATGGGCAGCTCTGTATCAAATTTTTGCTCTCCCAGTAAAATCTCCGCCACAAACAACTGGATTTGTAAACCAGTATGTCTTCAAAGAATCTTCACAACATATTAGGTCATGAGGTTTTCAAAACAGCCCTGATGGGTAGGTATGGCTGTCACCATGTCACAGAAGAAACTGAGACTCAGAAGGCTTAAGACAGTTGCCTAAGATCATGCAAGCTGCAAGCAGTGGAGCCCTAATTAAACCCAACTCACCCAGCTCCTTGCCCATGGTGCTTCCTCTGTCACCTGCTTCCCTGATTTCAAAGTAAACACCTCTAAACTATGTGAGGACACATTCGAGAACCAGTGTTCCGTGGCAGTGCCAAGTAAGGTAAGCTGGGTATCCACCCATCAAGAGGAGCTCATCAGATTCATATAATTAGCTTCCATGGAACATTCCATTGGTGGAAATGAAGCAGTAAACCTTATTTCTTTTACCACCAGCACCTCCATCATCGTCACATTTATTCAACCCTCCCTGGACACCAGACACTGTGTCCCGTGCTCTACAGGCACTACTCGGGTAACCCTCACTGTGATGAGATCCTTTTTATTACTCCCCATTTTAAAAATTAAGAAACTGAGGCCCCCAAAGCCAAGAGCCTTGCCCAAGGTCATATGGCAAGTAGCCAGATAGATATTTGAAGCAAGAACTATCTCATTCCAGATTCCAAACCACCATTTTTTAGTGTTTAGAGAAGTCATTTCCAGGAGGAGCATCAAGACCTCAACACGACTGCCTTTCATAAAAATATTCTGCCTTTGAATTTCTAGCTCTCAACAGCAAGTAAAATACACTAGAGTAACTGCCTCAAATCCTTTCTAGAAGCGGGTAGGAAAAGAAATACATAGCCAGGATTTCTCTTAAGAATTTGAACCAAATTAAAAAAAAAAAAAAAAAGAATTTGAATAACAGGGTATGCATATAAAAGAAGTTTCAATACAGTTTGCTGTAGCATGAAGAACAACCTCACTTTCAAATGGTGAATCCCAGCTCATGTGTATATGGCTTTATAATCATTCAAGTAAGGCTGTGGTGCACATCACTTTAAGGAATGCTGGTACTTTAAGTGGATTTGAAGAGCAAATGCAGCCTAAAATCAGTTGCCATCACTGAACACAATCACTGGAAGGCCTGGAATTCACGTTGGAAAATTCATCCAAAAAAAGACCCAGAGAATGGCATTATTCACCCAGGGATCAAAGACAACCTGAATATTTAACTCATTACCGTCTATGAGGCTAAAGACCTTTAATGGCTACTTGTACAAGACAGAACATAAATAAAAGACAATGACTGATGGCAGAGTGCAATGGTCAAGAGCACTTTGGGGACAGCCACCTCTGGGTAGGAGTCCTGACTATGTCATTTACCAGCTCTGTAGTTTTGGGCAAGTTGCCTAAACACGCTAACTGGTTTGGTTGTCCATAAATTTGGATAAAAGCAACACCTATTTGATGGGATTTCGGTGCTTAATAAACAACAGTTATTGAAATGATGACATTGGATGACGATGATGATGGCAACAAAGATGCTCATCTGCCTGCTTTTTCACCCCTGGCAAAATGAGTACATGAGAAATGGACAAGTTCAGCACAAAAATAGCATATTCCTCTTTCTCTTTCCTGCTTTTTGAAAATTCTTTGCACTGTTCTTCTCTGTTCAGAACCTGATTTCCTCTTGAGACTCCCTCTCCCACAGCTTCTGTTAGCAGAGAAAGGAATGTTTCTTCTCTTCCCAACTGCGTGTGGGCTAAGAAATTTGCCCCTTCTTAGCTGTCTCTGGTGCTACAAACCTTCAAAGTGAATGATCTTCTTGACTTAAGGTGACTCTCCTCTTTATATATTATTATAATCAGTGACAGCTGGCTTGGTTTGCAAATTTTCACAACAAGGGCCCAAAATATAAGGCCCACTGACATTTGAAAAGTGTTACTGATTGGGGCCTCTGGCTGGCTCAATCTGGAGAGCATGCGACTCTAGATCTTGGGGTTGTGAGTTTAAGTCCCCCATTAGGTGTGAAGATTACTGAAAAATAAACAAATAAATAAAGTATTCACAACGTAAACACTGGAGCCATCCAGTTCAGTGTCATTACTACTTAGGTGACTATGGAGGACGAGGGGGGGGGGGGGCAGGGGAGGAATGAGCATTCTAAAAATACCAACAGGATACCAGGCAGAGAACTGGAGCCTTAGATACAGTTGTAGATCACTGAATACAGAATCCAAATTTCAGTGACATGAGTACAAGAAAACGTATAGAGTAAGTAAGGAGATAGTTTCTTTTACTATCCTTATCAAAGAATATCTAAAAGTTTGCAATAGCAGGTAAGGGTGTATGTATAAGCAGCACTGAGCACACCCTCCTCTCTGCCTGCTGCTACTAAGGATGTAAAAGAAGAAGGATAAAGAAAAGCTTTGATCATAATAAAAGGGAGGGGCAAGTTCCTGGAGGGCAGGAATCATCTGTGTCCTGGTAACCAAGGCATCCCCAGCACCTGGAACAGAGTTTGGGAAGTAGAAAGTATGCAAAGTGCGAGATGAATGAGAGAATGTGTGGATGCGCCCAAATGCGACTCAAAGCCCAAATACCCTGGTAGGTTTCACCGGTCTCCCTTATTCATCTGAAAGAATGTCCTACCTTGCTGGTCATCACCACCATAGACAATAATGAAAATACAAGCTCATAACAAAATAATATTTTAAACATACATAGCATACTAGGTCATTAAAAATAGACTAGGGAGTATTTTACATTGAGACACTAGGGAACATCATTACTTTGAAATGTCACTTTCTGCTTTAATTAGTACGCTCTAATGATAAGTATATGTCATTCTAATCTAATGAAAGTCTTGAATGCTTATGGAATCTGGGTCACAGCCCTCTCTGGGAGATACAAGAATGTACAAAGAACAAACAGAATGCATGTGTTGATGTCAACCAGCTTACTTATCTTTATTAATATAATTGCCAAAGTTTCACGTTTTAAAATCTGAGGATAAATTTGTTCACCACACCAAGCACTCCCAGTACAGCAATCTGATCTTTCACGTCTCTCAAGACAGTCTAAACTGTTTGAGGTAAGGGCCACATGAAATTCCCAGATCCTTGGAGGTCTCACTCAGAACAAGATCACCTGCTGAGAGGTATATTTTGAATAAAGACAACAATAGTTCTGCTTGTTCCCAGGGAAATTTATAAGGCTGCCTTTGCTTCCTTCCACCTATTAGGGAGTTTTATCCAAGGAGAATATGCTCACTCTTCAGAGCTTCAAAGACACAGATAATGGACTTCTCCTTTTCAAAGAGAAGTCTTAGCTGTTGCTCCTTTCATTCAGCAGTCAGAATATAAAAGAACCAGAGTGATACAGACAAATACCTCTGATCTGCTTGTTGTGGCAGTATCAGATAAAGAAATTCTGTAGCGCAGAGAGATAGCTGATTCTTTCATTTGAATGTCAATACCAAGCACCTCTCCCAGCCATTCCACCTAAAGCAGGGAGAATGTGTCTCAGAAAGAGAACACAGAAGCTCTCCTGTGGATGTGGCTTCAAGTTCCTTTTTTTTTTTTTTTTTACAGTTTCTGGCAAAAAGGGAAGAAAGAGAGAAAGAAAGAAAATCAAGGACTAATGTTCTCTGCTTCCTGTTCTCCAGATTCGTAGATTCACCAACTGAGTGACCCACCAGCTTTCTCAGGATTGTAATGGCAAGGTCGGGTCTCAAAAGCACTCGGGCAAGTTACCAAGCTTTTAACCAGCTCCCCCGCAACAGCCTGCTTGGTTACCCAGGGCCTCATTCCGGGGCAAATCTGCAACAGGAAGAGGAGAGGCGCTCAGCCTGCCCCACCAGCCCCACCCTGAACTCTCATCTACTATTCAGGGTTCATGCAGATAGGCTTATTCACGCAGCCGCAAGGACGCCCCCCCCATCCCGCCCACTCCCCCACCCCCTCTTGAGCCTCAGCACCTTCACAATCACAAAGCAATTTCTCAGGGGGGAGCGAAAGCTTCACCTGCCTTTCATGGAAATGGCTCCCAGAAATATTATCTTAAAACGCTTTCTCTTAAAAAGATTTTTTTTTTTTTTAAATTTTAAACTGAGAATTGCATGCTGTGCTGAAATAGGATGGTGGTGGGTTCTGATTATATCTTTTTTCCCATTTCAGTTTTACTCTTCGGTATTAAAAATACTAGGTTGCTCTCTCCTGCTCTCCTTTTTCTCCCTGATTCTGAAAGTTTGATCTGCTGAGTCAAAAGCAGCGTTAGTATTAAACTTTCATCTTTTATCTGCCCCCTCCCCCAGTATCTAAGAACATTGGGATTATGCATCATTTCCCACTATGGATGTGTTCCTAAGAACTGCATGCTAAATAAATCAAGGCGAGTGGCGTTTTTTGTTTTTTTTTTTTTTAAGATTTTAGTTATTTATTTGACAGAGAGAGATCACAAGTAGGCAGAGAGGCAGGCAGAGAGAAAGGAGGAAGCAGAGAGCCCGATGTGGGACTCGATCCCAGCACCCTGAGATCATGACCTGAGCCGAAGCCAAGGCAAGCGGCTTAACCCACTGAGCCACCCAGGCGCCCCAAGGCGAGTGGCGTTTTTGAGCAGAACTCCAATCACTGAAATGGGAAAAGGATACCTGGGCTTCCTAACCCACTGCAATTACTTTTGCTCCTCTTTTTTTTTTTAATTTATTTATTTTAAGTAGACCCTGTGCTCAACCATGGGGCTTGAACTCATGACCCTGAGATTAAGAGTTGCAAGCTCTACCAACTGAGCCAGCCAGGCGCCACTACTTTCCTCCTCATTTAAAAAATCAAATTCTTGTACTGTGCTTCAGTACCTTATGGTGTGACAATATGAAAAGCTGTGTGACCGTTAAAAATGATCCTTACAAAAATGACAATGAAAAATGAAAAATAATCTAAATCTCTTTCAAATGAAAAATTATGCCACAAAATTTCTGTAAATTAACTTTATTTCACTAGAATTTTCTTAAAACACCCTATACCAAAAGGGGCAATCCAAATACATTGGAGTAATTGTTAACATTTAAAATTAGGCTGTTAAGAAATAGTAAGTTGCTTTAAAATAATACAGTTAGGGGGTGCCTGGGTGGCTCAGTGGGTTAAAACCTCTGCCTTCGGCTCGGGTCATGATCCCAGAGTCCTGGGATCGAGCCCTGTATCGGGCTCTCTGCTCAGTAGGGAGCCTGCTCCCCCCCCCCTCCGCTCTCTCTCTCTGCCTGCCTCTTTACCTTACTTGTGATCTCTCTTTCTCTGTCAATAAAATTAAAAAAAAAAATACAGTTAGACTGTTAGTCTTTAAAGACCACATTTTAGGGAGAAGACTAGGTATCTGAGGCATAGCACACACAAAAAAGGCAAAATATTAACTACTCCATTGATGCAAAATGTCCAGAAGAGACAAATCCATAGACAGAGGATAGGTTTCGGTTTCCAGTTCCTGTCAATGGACTGACTCATAAAGCATATGGCATTTGTGACCAGCTTCTCTCACTTAGCATGTTTTCAAGAAAAATTCTTGTTGTACCATGTATCAATACTTCCTTTTTAAAACATGGAGTAACATTCCATTGTATGGATATACCACATCTGTTTATCCATTCATTGTAGGTGGACATTAGGATTATTTCTACTTTTTGGCTATTATGAATAATGCTGTGTGAACATTAACATACAAGGTTTTGTGTAGATATATGTTTTCAGTTCTCTTGGGTATATACAAGATTTGCAAATGACCTCAGAGTAGAATCCTGGGTCATATTATAACTCTATGTCTAACCTTTTGGGAAACTGGCAAACAGTTTTCCAAAGTGGCTGTGTCATCTTACAATCCCACCAGCAACGTATGAAAGATCCCTTCTCTCCATATCCTCACCAAAACTTGCCATTGTTTTCTTTATGTTGGCTTTTCTGGTGCACATAAAGTGGTATTTCATTGTGGTTTTGATTTGGTTTGATTTCCCTAATGATGAATGTTGTTGGGGATCTTTTCATGTACTTATTAACCATTTGTATACCTTCTTTGGAAAAATGCTTCATCAGGCCCTTTGCCCATTTTTCAATCGGATTGTCTTTTATTATTGAGTTGTAAGAGTTTTTTATGCATTCACACAAAGTCCCTTATCAAATATATGATTTTCTCTCATCCGTGGATCATTTTTTCACTTGCTTGATGGTATCATCTGAAAAAAGTTTTAATTTCAATGAAGTCAAATTATTGACTTGTATTTTATCATCTGTGCTTTTGGTGTTATATCTAAGGACCCTAACCGAAGATCACAAAAATTAACTCTTACTATATCCTTACTATATAGAGATCCTTACTATGTCCTTACTATATACTATAAGGATATATCCTTACTATATCCTGTATTACTAAATCCTGGAAGATTTATAGTATCAGCTCTTACTTTTATGTGTGTGTTGCATTTTGAGCTAAATGTTGTGAAGTGGAGGTCTAAACTCATTCTTTCACATGTGTATATCCAGTTGTCCTGCCAATACTCCTTGAAAAGACTAATGTTTCCCCATTGAATTGTCTTAGCACTCTTGTCAAAAACCAAGTGACCATATTTGGAAGGGATTACATTGAGGATGTGGATCATTTGGGGTAGTATTGGAATCTCATTGATGTTAACTTTTCTGATCCATAAACATGGGATGTCTTTCCATTTATCTATTCTTTAACACTGTTCAACAATATTTTATAGTTTTTAGTGTACAAGTCTTGTACTTCTCATCTCATGTTTATTCCTATATACTTTTTTGCTATTATAAGTGAGATTGTTTTCCTAATATCATTTGGAGATTGTTCATTGCTAGTATACAGAAATAAAATTGATTTTTGTATATTGATCTTGTATCTTGCCACACTGCTGAACTCGTTTATTAGTTGTAATAGTTTTTTAGTGGATTTGCCAATGCACTTTTAACTTAAACTTTTAAATTATTTTGACCCTCACCATACTTCTAGACATCAGTGTATGCCACTATCATACAACACTTATCCTCAATATTGAGCAATTAAATCTTATCTGCTCCTAGCTCTCATGCAGCCTCTTCAATTAACCCCTCAGCCTGATGACCACTCTCCACAGGAAAGCAGAAAGAACAACATCAACAAGAAAAATTACTTCTTCCTTAATTCTATTTCTAGAAATTAGTAAAATCATTCAGAATAGTAAAATTAAACATGCTAAGCTACGAAAACTCTTCTGCCTAGCAATACCTTGCTAAAATGAAGTCAAGCAAAACGTAACCAAAGTGGATTTTGACATTTCATATTTTGTTGAATACTGCTAGGGTGCTGGCAATCACTGTCTCTTACATACAAATTAACAGCCTACCATCTGTCAAGTGTTGGGATAATCACAGGGTTTAGTGCACAATATGGTTATTAGAATATGACCTGACAAAAAGGAAAAGAACACAACCTAATTTGGACTATAAAATCTATGATCTCACTTGCAAATGACAGTTTGACAAGCTATTATTCTGCATTTTGGCTTCTACAGTAAAGGCAGTTTTATGCATACGTAATTCTATTAGTTATACAGGCAACAGCCTGTGGAAGATTGCTTTAAACTATAAAATCAATTTGGTCATACAGTATTTTTTAACTAATTCTTAGACAAATATTTGCGCCATGAATAAGTGGGAATGTAATAATCTGAGCCTTCACATTTCTGAGTAAAGAGCCAATCATTTGGCAAAAATGTCTTTGTGATATTGTTGCCAGCGATTCCACGGAATTCTTCAGGGTATATGCAAAGAAAGGGCTGTAGAAACTTATTAAAACTATTCACGTGAACATACATCAAAGTCAAAAAGTTGACAGTTTTGAAAAGTGTAATATATGAAACACTTTGGCACGGAATTTACTTCATCCCCAACAGTGACATCTGCTAATGAGCATCATTAATATTGCCTACTTTTATTTATCCTAATGCCTCATGGGTGCTATCTTTATGTACATTCCTCTGTAACACCTTTTGTTTTCATCCAGGGGGAAAAAAACCCATACTGACAGCTGCCTGTAATAAAGATGATTCCAACAAAACTCTTCTGGTTACAGAGAGAATATAGAGTACCAGGTTCTTTTCATGGCTGTTTTTTGCCTCTCAAAACAGCACATAAATGTGTAGTGTTCCTGAAGGTTATTTAAGGGTACACCCATTGTGTCTAAAAACACATGCGTAAGAGAGAAATGCATTAATTAAGTCTCAAGGCAAAATGTTCTGTTGAGGTGACAAAACAAAACAGATTTTTTAATATTAGCAATTATATTACCTGGGGAGCTTAAGTGAGATAATAACTATATAATACATTAAGCAACTCACAGTGCAAATTATGTTGCTTTGTTTTAGACTGCACATCTTTCCCATTATTTTCACACTTGTTTCCTTTCGCGGTAGGGAAAAATGATGTATTTTTCTGTCATGTTGGCTCAATATAAGGTGAGTCAGAGTGCCAAGGCTTCTCCACAAAGGATCTTGGGATCCAATTTTAATATGCTGAAATATGAATTTTAAGAACAGTATGTGATGAATTGTAAGGCTGCACAATACCTCCAAATTTCCCAATACTAAGACCTTCATGGCTATTCTCTGAAGAGTAGAAAAAAATTTAATCAAAATTTGGAGAATTTTAAATAAATAAAAACATACAAAATACTGTTTACATCCATGAGTTTAGAATGATTCATCTATGGCAGGAACCTTGCAAGTATAAGATAAGATCAAGGAACAGAAAAACATAAGCAAAAAGATATGGAGAATCAGAGAAATTACAGAAAAGCCAGTTCTTTTTTACCCTTTGGAAAAAAAAATTTTTTTCAAAAAAACCCCAGGTTCTTCCTAGCTACCTTTGCCTTTGTCACTTAGCTAGTATAATTATGATAGCTTTTTTTAATGTGAAGGCTATCTGTCATGGATGTGACTTCATAAATGAACAAAATGTGCCCTTTGGAAATTCTTCTCTCTCAGAAAGAATTATTCCCGAATTTGGAAATCCAATCAAATCCAAGCATTAACTTATGTCCAAAAAAGACAGTGAAAGAGGGAAGTAAAGAGGGACAGAGGAGAGAAGAGCTGGGGACAGGGAGTGGGGAGGAGAACCAGGCCTGGTGAAAAGACAGAAAAAAAGTTAACCAAACTATTTATGTGATGAGACTATGAATAATTTCGTATCTTTGGACTTTTATTCATTTTTCCAGATAAACAACACTTTTTAATCAAAAGCAGCTTTATACGTATTTTCTCTCCTCCATTCTTAATTTAGCATGATAATTTACATACAATAGAATAGGCAAATCTTAAGTGTCCAGCTCCTTGACATCTTCACATGTAGAAACCCAAGGATCCTCCACCCAAAACAAGACATAAATTTATTTCCAGAAAATTCCCTAGTGACCCTTTCCAGGCAATAGCTTCCCCAACCTTCCATGTTTCTACCTTCTACTACCATTGATTCATAAGTCTGGTTCCTAAATTTTATATAAGTGGAACCATACAGTGTGTACTCTTTTGTTTGTGGCTTCTTTTGTCAACATGCTGTTTTTGAAATGCACCCATATTGTTGTATGTATCAGTTGTTCCCTTTTTTTCCTGAGTAGTATCCATCATATGACTCCACCACAATTTGTTTACTCACTCACCCACTCACAGACACCGGATTCTCTCACATTTTGGGTTATTATGAATAAACTGCTATGAACATTCTTGTGCAAGTCTTTTTTGTGGGCATATGCACTAATTTCTCTCAGATTAAACCTTACGAGGGAAATAGATGACATAATTTTTTATTTTAAAGTGAGATCTAGTATTATTTATGCCCATTGTATTTTAAACTAAAAGAAAGTATTTAAAAATCTGAACTTACCAGTTTCAACCTAAGAGAAAGGGAATACATAAAATTCAAAGCATAAATCTGTAAAAGTTTTATGCTCCCGGATGCAGAGTTCAAACCAAGATAAAAGAATTATAAACCTCGCCAGGACCCTAGAAAAGTACTTGCTGCTCCTCCTTCTGGATCTTCATTGTCTCCAGTGGAAAGGTTTCCAAAGACAAGAAGTTTACCACAGGAACACTATTTCATTTTTTAATTTTAACAACTAAAACTTCCCGCTAGCTATAAGAATAATGGAGAAAGAAATATAATCATAAAGTTAATAGTAATCCTTTCAAATAATTAAGATGCCAATATGTCAGGGCTGAAAGATCATCACCATTCAGGGAAAAAAAAGAGCCAAGGAACCACTGAAATGGGACCAGTGGATGCAGAGTCACAGACAGCATTTCCATGGCATCCAGCCCATGCTAGGGAAAAGATGGGTTTTCTCTGGGACAATGACAAGCACTATCTTGTTATCATGTTGCTAAGGATTACAGGTAGGATGGCTATAAATACTTTATCCTCCAGACTGAAAAAAAAAAAAATTGGGAGATTGAAAGGAGGTGCTAAAAATAAATATTATTTAATTTTTTTAAAGATTTTATTTATTTATTTATTTTAGAGTCAGAGAGAGTACTAGCAGTGGGGAGAGGCACTGGGAGAGGAAGAGAAAGAATCCCAAACAGACTCCACGCTGAGCACCAGGAATCTATCTTACAACCCTGACATCATGACCTGAGTCAAAACCAAGAGTTGGAGGTCTAGCCACATGAGCCACTCAGGTACCCCAACCCATACTTTTTGATTTCTTAAAATATTTACTTGCTTACTTACAAATTGGGTTTTATTATACTGGTAGACATTTTCAAAAATAGTCCCATTCCAAAATGGTTTCCAAAAATAAAATTATTTTTATTTAAATATGGATGTGTGTGTGTGTGTGTGTGTGTGTGTGTCTGCACACTCGTGATATAAGGGAAGAAATACCCAATACCCTACTTTCCCCTTCTGCCTTCACTGGGTGTCTAACCGGGCTTAAGAATCAAACTTATATAAGAGAGACTGACAGGAGAAAATAAAAACTTCAATAAATTATAAACTTTAGTGTCTTGTTACATGTTCACAGCAGCATTTACAAGAGAATGAACACCCAAAAAAGTGAAAAGAGATGAAGCTTTTATATATTTTTTTTATTAATTTTTTATTTTTTATAAACATATATTTTTATCCCCAGGGGTACAGGTCTGTGAATCACCAGGTTTACACACTTCACAGCACTCACCAAAGCACATACCCTCCCCAATGTCCATAATCCCACCCCCTTCTCCCAAACCCCCTCCCCCCACCAACCCTCAGTTTGTTTTGTGAGATTAAGAGTCACTTATGGTTTGTCTCCCTCCCAATCCCATCTTGTTTCATTGATTCTTCTCTTACCCACTTAAGCCCCCATGTTGCATCACCACTTCCTCATATCAGGGAGATCATATGATAGTTGTCTTTCTCTGCTTGACTTATTTCGCTAAGCATGATACGCTCTAGTTCCATCCATGTTGTCGCAAATGGCAAGATTTCATTTCTTTTGATGGCTGCATAGTATTCCATTGTGTATATATTCCACATCTTCTTGATCCATTCATCTGTTGATGGACATCTAGGTTCTTTCCATAGTTTGGCTATTGTGGACATTGCTGCTATAAACATTCGGGTGCACGTGCCCCTTTGGATCACAACGTTTGTATCTTTAGGGTAAATACCCAATAGTGCAATTGCTGGGTCATAGGGCAGTTCTATTTTCAACATTTTGAGGAACCTCCATGCTGTTTTCCAGAGTGGCTGCACCAGCTTGCATTCCCACCAACAGTGGAGGAGGGTTCCCCTTTCTCCACATCCTCGCCAGCATCTGTCATTTCCTGACTTGTTGATTTTAGCCATTCTGACTGGTGTGAGGTGATATCTCATTGTGGTTTTGATTTGTATTTCCCTGATGCCGAGTGATATGGAGCACTTTTTCATGTGTCTGTTGGCCATCTGGATGTCTTCTTTGCAGAAATGTCTGTTCATGTCCTCTGCCCATTTCTTGATTGGATTATTTGTTCTTTGGGTGTTGAGTTTGCTAAGTTCTTTATAGATTCTGGACATTAGTCCTTTATCTGATATGTCGTTTGCAAATATCTTCTCCCATTCTGTCAGTTGTCTTTTGATTTTGTTAACTGTTTCCTTTGCTGTGCAAAAGCTTTTGATCTTGATGAAATCCCAATAGTTCATTTTTGCCCTTGCTTCCCTTGCCTTTGGCGTTGTTCTTAGGAAGATGTTGCTGCGGCAGAGGTCGAAGAGGTTGCTGCCTGTGTTCTCCTCAAGGATTTTGATGGATTCCTTTCACACATTGAGGTCCTTCATCCATTTTGAGTCTATTTTTGTGTGTGGTGTAAGGAAATGGTCCAATTTCATTTTTCTGCATGTGGCTGTCCAATTTTCCCAGCACCATTTATTGAAGAGGCTGTCTTTTTTCCATTGGACATTCTTTCCTGCTTTGTCGAAGATTAGTTGACTGTAGAGTTGAGGGTCTATTTCTGGGCTCTCTATTCTGTTCCATTGATCTATGTGTCTGTTTTTGTGCCAGTACCATGCTGTCTTGATGATGACAGCTTTGTAATAGAGCTTGAAGTCCGGAATTGTGATGCCACCAACGTTGGCTTTCGTTTTCAATATCCCTTTGGCTATTCGAGGTCTTTTCTGGTTCCATATAAATTTTAGCATTATTTGTTCCATTTCTTTGAAAAAGATGGATGGTACTTTGATAGGAATTGCATTAAATGTGTAGATTGCTTTAGGTAGCATAGGCCAGCATCACCTTGATCCCAAAACCAGACAAGGATCCCACCAAAAAAGAGAGCTATAGACCAATATCCTTGATGAACACAGATGCGAAAATACTCAACAAAATACTAGCCAATAGGATTCAACAGTACATTAAAAAGATTATTCACCACAACCAAGTGGGATTTATTCCAGGGCTGCAAGGTTGGTTCAACATCCGCAAATCAGTCAATGTGATACAACACATCAATAAAAGAAAGAACAAGAACCATATGATACTCTCAATAGATGCTGAAAAAGCATTTGACAAAGTACAGCATCCCTTCCTGATCAAAACTCTTCAAAGTGTAGGGATAGAGGGCACATACCTCAATATCATCAAAGCCATCTATGAAAAACCCACCGCAAATATCATTCTCAATGGAGAAAAACTGAAAGCTTTTCCGCTAAGGTCAGGAACACGGCAGGGATGTCCATTATCACCACTGCTATTCAACATAGTACTAGAGGTCCTAGCCTCAGCAATCAGACAACAAAAGGAAATTAAAGGCATCCAAATCGGCAAAGAAGAAGTCAAATTATCACTCTTCGCAGATGATATGATACTATATGTGGAAAACCCAAAAGACTCCACTCCAAAACTGCTAGAACTTATACAGGAATTCAGTAAAGTGTCAGGATATAAAATCAATGCACAGAAATCAGTTGCATTTCTCTACACCAACAGCAAGACAGAAGAAAGAGAAATTAAGGAGTCAATCCCATTTACAATTACACCCCAAACCATAAGATACCTATGAATAAACCTAACCAAAGAGACACAGAATCTATACTCAGAAAACTATAAAGTACTCATGAAAGAAATTGAGGAAGACACAAAGAAATGGAAAAATGTTCCATGCTCCTGGATTGGAAGAATAAATATTGTGAAAATGTCTGTGCTACCTGAAGCTTTTATATCTTTTAGAAAAAGAAACTATAAATTTGTGAAGAACTGGTAAGACAAAGGGGTTCGGGCTATAGGCGATAAATGGTGAAGAGGTAACTAGGAAAATACAGCTTACATATTAACAAAGTTTTTTGTTTGTTTGTTTTTGTTTTTTTAAAGATTTTATTTATTTATTTGACAGAGAGAGAGATCACAAGTAGGCAGAGAGGCAGGCAGAGAGGGGTGGGGGAAGCAGGCTCCCTGCTGAGCAGAGAGACCGCTGTGGGCCTTGATCCTTGGACCCTGAGACCATGACCCAAGCTGAAGGCAGAGGCTTAACCCACTGAGACACCCAGGCAGCCAACAAGGTTTTTTAAATACAGCCTTCTTACCCCTAAATTCCCCATAGACGATCATAAAGATCCTTCCACCCATCTCCCACAGGAAGTACCTTTCACAGCAAAGATTGATCTCCTTGTTTTCAGGAGGATTAAGGAGGGTCAGAGTATCTATCCTTCTTACACTGGCAATTTCTTAAAGTACTTTTAATTCAAAATAATCGATATACCAAAGTGGTATATTTTGGGGTGACAATCTGAACCCCTTCTATCTACATATTCAGGATAAATGCTAACCTAGACAAGATACAGAGAAAAGTAATATAAACTGGGACTCTCCTAAGTAAAGTAGGACTCTAGTCCTGACAATCTGGGTACTCTTATCTAGTCAGGTGTCACCTCCGACCCTCACCAAAGGACACACCAAGTTAACTATAAATGGAACCTAAGGGGCTAAGGTCCTTTTGTGCATTCGATAAATGATTTTTGAAAGTCTTTGGTATGTTTGCCATTGTCCCAGTCGGGATACAAGGGCATATGAGTCCATCTCTATACCTATGGAATCTTCAATTTGCCAGAGAACAAGAACCAAGGAATAAGTTATTACAAGTATGTTGTAAAGAAGTAAAATGAGAGCCCTTTGAAAGCTTTTTTTTTAAACAGTATTTTTTTATAATTTTTTTTATTTTTTTATAAACATACAATGTATTATTAGCCCCAGGGGTACAGGTCTGTGAATCGCCAGGTTTACACACTTCACAGCACTCATCATACACATACTCTCCCCAATGTCTATAACTGCACCACCCTCTCCCTACCCTCCTCCCCCTGGCAACCCTCAGTTTGTTTTGTGAGATTTAGAGTCTCTTATGGTTTGTCTCCCTCCCAATCCCATCTTGTTTCATTTATTCTTTTCCTACCCCCCTTACCCCTCTCCCCCACAGGTTGCATCACCACTTCCTCATATCAGGGAGATCATATGATAGTTGTCTTTCTCTGATTAGCATCTGTCATTTCCTGACTGGTTAATTTTAGCCATTCTGACTAGTGTGAGGTGGTATCTCATTGTGGTTTTGATTTTTATTTCCCTGATGCCAAGTGATGTGGAGCACTTTTTCATGTGTCTGTTGGCCATTTGGATGTCTTGCTTGCAGAAATGTCTGTTCATGTCCTCTGCCCATTTCTTGATTGGATTATTTGTTCTTTGGGTGTTGAGTTTGCTAAGCTCTTTATAGATTTTGGATTGTAGCCCTTTACTTTTGAAAGCTTTTATATGGTAGTTCTCAATGGGGTGGGCATTGTCCTCTAAGGTGATTTTTTTTTTTTTAATTGTGAGGGGCTACCTCACTAATGGCAAATGTGATTAGTACTTTCTGGAGGGCTCCAGAGATATTAGATGTTCTCTAAGGTGCAGGACAGGCCCACACAATGAAAAATGGTCTCCTGTCTCTCATGACTTTCACATGTCCCACCACTCATGTACGTGGGGAAAAAAAACCAATATATGATTATCTTTCTTACATATTTTTTTTACGTTTTTAGTTTTCATTGAATTTTTAAGGAATGAAACTAACAGGGAAACCAAAGGAAGACTGTAGTTCTTGTTCAACACTTCACCAATTGTTCAATATTTCAGAAAATCCCATCACTGACAGCAGTAGGGCTTATGAGACTCAGCCTACCAATATAAAACACAATGGTACTAGTCTGCATTCATATTTGTCACATGCAAATGTATTAAGTTGGCCATGACCCGTGACACTCAGGGATATTCCAAAATGCATTAATTGAGAATATTTTTAAATATTTCATTTTATTGCCATAATATATACGTTTTAAAAATTCTGTAGCACAATGATAAAAAATCTATATTGTAAAAATTACTGATTAAAATTATTTACTTACTTTGGATTTGCCTCTTGTTTCTCAGTCTTACACTGAAACTGTCCCTAGAGGTCTCCCACACAACTTCTTTATGACTTTTTATATTACTGTTTCTTTTTCCAATCCATTTGCTATTCCCTGTTGCCTACTGAAGAGCTTTTTAAGAACTAGAGACCAAATACATGCCACAAGCTGAGGAAGGATTTCAATATTAGAGGTATTCTTCTTGTGATTCTTCAATACCAGTCAGTCCCTCATCATAACAAAGGAAATTATCTTGCAAATACCTTTACAAGTAAGTCCAACTAATTTCTAGGAAGGTCGGACTTGCTTGTGGTCTCTACCTCAAATCTGTGTAGGGGCGCCTGGGTGGCTCAATGGGTTAAGCCTCTGCCTTCAGCTCAGGTCATGATCTCGGGGTCCTGGGATTGAGCCCTGCATCAGCTTCTCTGCTCAGCAGGGATCCTGCTTTCGCCCCCCCCGCCCCCGCCGTCTTTCTCTCTGCCTGTCTCTCTACCTGCTTGTGATCTCTGTCAAATAAAATCTTTTAAAAAAAATTGTGTAATTAATCTCAGCATATTAGCTTTATTTTAATTGTGATTATTTCCCTCTTTTTCTCATCAGATATCATTATTTATCCCAAAACCAGTTTTTATTCTAGTGTCCCCATACCTCTCCTCTTTCATTTCTGTACTTCTTCCACAGAATGGCTTCTAATCTTCTCTTAGATCCTATTTTATTCAGATCAAGTAGATAAAGCAATTGATTGATTCATTGTCTTCAAGTGGAGCGGTGCCTTGGCATTTACACCAAAATACTTTGTTTATTGTAACTCACTTCCCTTTTCTTTTTCCTTTATATTATTAGTTAAACTACTATATCAATTTTTAGAAGTATATGGGGGGTAGGTAATATTATCAATGTACTTCATTTTATGATGTAAGAGGACATAAAATTCATTTTATAAAAAGAAGGTACTCTATCCGATGAGACTGAAACAGTTGAGTCCCATCGAATTTGGAGTGGTGGTTGTGTCAGCTAAAACGCAGAGAACAGGGAAGAGTTAGCTAAGTAAAGAAGGGATTGGAGAGATAGGAAGAAAGGCCAAATCCTCAAAACTAGAATCCTCCTCTTATTAAAAAAAAAAAAAAAAAGAATCAAAAGAACAGATAGCAGATTACTTGAGCTGGAGAAATTGCTGCTAAAAGGTGGTGGATGAACCAATTAGGGCATGTTTTGTTGATAAAAAGGCTAACTTTTCCATTTTAATAAGTTCAAGTACTTTAAGAAATATATTAGAAGAATACTAGTTTGCACATAGAGTCATGAAACAAAGTTTCCTTTTAAAATAAATTTAAACTTGGGGCGCCTGGGTGGCTCAGTGGTTAAGGCTTCTGACTTCAGCTCGGGTCACAATCCCAGGGTCCTGGCATCAAGCCCCACATCCGGGTCTATGCTCCGCAGGGAGCCTGTTTGCTCCTCTCTCTGCCTGCTTCTCTGCCTAGTTGTGATTTCTCTCTGTCAAATAAATAAAGGGTCTGACTCTTGATTTCAGCTCAGGTCATGATCCCTGGATTGTGGAATAGAGTCCTGCATGAAGCTCCTCACTCAGCAGGAAGTTTGCTGGAGACTCTCTCTGTCTCTCTCTCTCTCTCCCTCCCTCTGCTCCTCCTCCGGCCACATAAATAAATAAATAAACAAACAAACAAATACACAAACAAGCTTAAAAAAAAAGGATGATTTTCACCTGTTTCAAAAAAAAACAAAACAGTACAGGTAGAGCAAGAATATGTAAAGATATGGCTCCTAAATTACTGAATTTGGGGATGCTCTAAACTATAACATGGAAGCAGGGGGGAGCGGAGAGGCTTTGAGATGAAATGGATGAAGGAAGCAAGGGCCAGCTCATGCAAAGTCCTGTAAGCTGCTGTAATGTTTTAGGTCTCCATCTTAGAAACAATGGAAGGCCATTAAAGGATTTTAAAGGGAATAATGATGAGACCGTATCTGTGTTTCATAAGATCAGTATGGCATCAGCACATGATCAGAAATAGGTAGACCAGTGAGATAGCTGTTACAATTGCCTAAATAAGAGACCATGGTGACCTACACTCACGTGACAGCAACAGAGATGAAGGGGAATTTGAGACATAACATACATCCTGGAATCCAAGATGCCATAAACTGAAATACCATTTTTCAGAAAACATGAAGAAATATACTACTAAAGGAACATATCAATTGTAAGAAGTCATTATTCCAGAAACAATAAAATACGGAACATCTATCCTTCTTAGAATGGAGGAAATGCAAGTTTTAGGGGGTAGAAAATAGGACGTGGAGACTAATTATATGACTGATGATAATGACCAATAAATTGGAAAAAGTTGAAATTGCTGAATTCCCCAGTCCTCAAAATTCTAAACAAACTGGCTTCGATTTTCAGCTTTTGGTCTTTAATTGACATGACAGATAAATTCAGTAATGCACATGGAGTCTAAAATTCAGAAGGTCAGTGGAAAAAATAAGAGCATAAATCCCTTCCCAGGTAAAGATATACTTGAGTAAGGCATGTTGGCTGGCCTACTGGCCTTCTAATACCAGAGGCCTAAAACTTGTACGTTGAAATTTGCTTTCAGGAATCAGTGTTCCCAGCACTCTGAAAGTCAAGGCCTCGTTGTGGCTATTATTATGAAGATGATGATTTATAGCCAGTGCCCATGGCCTAGGCCTCAAGGTTTGTTTACAATTTACAGTAAGAGGAGCCCAGCCTTAAATTATAGTTAACAACCCTTGAAGTTTAAAAAAAAAAAAAAAAAGAATTATGTAAATACAGAACTATCATCTTTTAAATTTATTGCTTAGGAAACAAGGGGAAAACACATTTTGCAACTATATACATCTCAATGATCCAAGTTTAACTTCTGGAAACAAATCTAGTCTTTGACTCTGCTCCCATCATTAGTAAATTTCAATGACTCTATTCCTTTTGTGACTGCTTAAGGATTTAAAAACCCCAAATCAACTGGCATTTAAAAAATTGAACAGGGTGCATTTTCTAGTGGGGGGAGGGTGTCACTATACTCACACAGAGCAGATCAGTCTAGCACACCTGGTTATTCAAGAAAACCGTTTCTCATTGGGCCCAAGGAAACCCCCCAGAACAAGAGGACGGTTTACACTAAATGAACCCAACATATTATTGGAGTAACAACAGACATTAAGAAGTATGCTACAGCTGCCAATAGCAGTATCAGGGAGGATACCTGGATGACAGACACCATGACAAAATAGAAGGAAGAACCTTCAGGATCAGAAGGGAGGGGGAAACCCCTCATACGACAATTTTAAAAATATATAAAGGGGAAATCATATTTAAAGTAAGCCTTTTAAAAAGCAGAGAAATCTTGTTATTTTCCCCCCTCTGCCTGCAGTAGCCTTCTGGTATTAGTGCTGCAATGCATTTGCTTCTCCATAATATTCTCAACACTAACAAGATCAGAGGAAATGATTTATTCCACCCCCTCTCCTGCTACTTCTGAACGGCAATGGGTGTCCTTGGGGACACAGGATTTCTGAATTGCTTTCGGCCATCTGATATTGCAGCTCTGCAGCCTTCCCTAGAATGAGCCAGAAAAATCAAAATAATTACATTAATGTTGGGAATCAAAGTTTATTGACTCTCCCTTGAGGTGGAAAACCAAAAAGCTGGTTACAAAAGTTGCCAGCTTATTTAATGATACCACTGCCTCCTCCCTGGTCTTGTCAAAACAGCTTTTGAAAGCATTTTCAAATAAAGCCACCTTTGGTATACTCTAATTCAATAGCTTACCTATTCTCTTTTAAATAAAAGCTAGCGCCCATCATCTACCCTTCCACATCCAGATCTCCTCAAAGGGAGGACCGGACAGGCCCTCTTCCCCTGCCAAGCCACTGCCAAAGGCAATTCTCCAGGGCAGTATCCCTGTCATCATTTCTGCTCCCCTCAGGAACATTCTGCCTCATTGAATATTCTTCTAAGCCAATGAGAGAATCGTGTACTCGCCCTCCCCCAGGGTAGCAATCCACATTTATTATAGCATTCATGGCTGCTAATGAAACTTGCAGCAGCTGGTTTCTCTCACTTTCCAACAACCCTATGCAACACCCAAGGTGAGGCGGGGTGGATCTCATATGCACACCCATTTCATACAGGAGTCCATAGACACAAAGAGTAGGTGTCTTGCTGATCTGCGTACCATTCACAGGACAGAACTGAGGCCCTGGCAAAAAACAGGCTCAAAATAAAAGATTTCTTGAATTGGCCAAATTAAACTGAAGTAGATACTCAATTTTTGTTTTAATTAAAATGAACCGACCAGATGGAACCGAACTAAGAAAAATGTTAACTCCCTTTATGCCTGGTCAACATTTACCCCTTTTTCTTCTTTTTGTTTCCATGGTTTGGTTCTTGGTTTAGGTTTTGTTTGTTCTGCTGGATTTTTTTTTTTTTTTTTTTTTACTTTTTTAAAGGAAAAAGGGGGTCTCCTTAAGGATTCTCTCTCACCTTCTCCCTCCCCCCCTTCCCCTGCTCACTCTCTCTCTCAAATAAATAATTTATTTATGGTCTACCTAAGTACGACCCAAGTACCTAAGTTTCTAGAATGCAGGAACCCCATCTGTTTGCCTTGCCATGTATCCCTAGCAATGAGTATTGAAGATAAGAATTTTAAAAGAATCCAAGAGGATACCATACCTTCCTTCCAAGTACAGTTTGAGAGGTAGAGTTTCTATGATTTCCTCTGCATTTCACTCATTCATTCACTGAATATGACACTCTTACTGTACAATCCTTACCATGTCCCAGTTCAGATTAATATCTACTTCATTAAAATTCTTTTTTTTTAAAGATTTTATTTATTTATTTGACACAGAGAGATCACAAGTAGGCAGAGCAGGCAGAGAGAGAAGGGGAAGCAGGCTCCCTGCTGAGCAGAGAGCACAATGCAAGGCTCGATCCCAGGACCCCGAGATCATGACCTGAGCCGAAGGCAGAGGCTTACCCCACTAAGCCACCCAGGTGCCCCAATATCTACTTCATTATCATCATTTTATAGTTAGTGAGATCATCCCAACATTTCATCTTCTAGGTGAGGAGCCACAAATCTGCTCCTGTCGAGGCACTGGTGACTAATACATCTATTTGCAACACATTGTGTCTTTCCCACCTCAGAATTCTCTAGAGTTTCTCATTCAAATGAAGACTCTTGAAATGATTTTGTCCACTAAAGTTTGAGAACCACTGCTCTGGGTCACTCTCAAAAGAAGAAGGGCAACTAAAAGTAAGAAACCCACATAGATACGACTCTTCAGCTGAATTTTTTAAAAGATGAATGTATCGCAGGCTAAAATATAGTAGAGATTATGCTAAGCAAATCCCACTACTGAAACACCACATGACAACTGACCAAATAAACATATATTCCTTTAAAGAAAAGAAGTGAGCTGCCCATACACTGGGAGGGATATATCTAATATAGACACAGACTGTCATGTGCATTTAACTCATGTGCAGAAATGGGTCAAGTAGACGTTTTTCATGGTGGATGAAAATAAAATGTGATGGTATACACCTGGATGGAAATTAGCAAGATTTTAAAAAATTGTTCAGTTTGAGTATTCCCGTACTCTATCTCATCAAGCAAACTCATTAGGTATATATTAATACCCAAGAGAAACATATATCAACGTCAAAGTGCACCAGCAAAAGGCTGATAGGAAAACACTGGTAGTTCAACTTGTGTTACAACTGCCTATAGCAAAGGAGGAACCTTGGAGGGGCCCCTGGGTGGCTCAATTAAGTCTTGGACTCTGGGTTTTGGCTCCGTTCATGATCTCACATGAGATGGAGCCCCAAGTAGGGCTCTGCACTGAGCAGGGAGTCTGCCTGAGATTATTCCCACATCCCCTCTGCTCCTCCTCCCACTTGCCTGTTGTGCACCCTCTCTTTAAAATAAAATAAATCAAATATTTTTCAAAAAAAAAAAAAAAAAAGGAGGAGCCTTGGGGGCAGCTCCCAAAAGGGAAATTATCAGAACCTTGGTCTGGGCATTGAGGGATCAAAGAAGACTGGTGTTGGCCTAGAAACAGGGACCACTCAGAAAAAGGCAGTGGTGGTCAGAAGAGAGGGACAGTCATTTTCTTTAGTCCCTTACAGGGTCACAGAATGGCTTTGTTTATGTCTTATTCTGGGCATTCTTTATGTTCCAGGTGCTGGCGGGGCTGTGTTTTACTTTCCCTCACGTGACCAGAAAATGTGTATAAAAACCTTCATCGTAGCACCATGCATAACAGAGGAAAGGAAAAGAAACAATCCAAAAGGCCATTGATGGAAGTATATGTAAAACATAAAATTAAAAGAAAAGAACAAGGAATGATGATCATGAGGTTAGTAGTTACCTCTTAGGAGGCAGAGACACAATAAAAAAGGCACACATTTGGACGTGAATTATTGGTGCTGTTTCCTCCTTAGGTTTACGACTACGTGTTATGTTGTGAAATAAGTAAATCAGAATGGGGTTAATGCTTGAGTCAAGGATGACGGTGTGCCATGAACTGAGGACTATAATTAATCTATCTCCATGACCTGAGGTCCAAACTGTTTTCAAACAAAAAAATAACAATAATTAACCTCACCTACATTTCCTTCTTGGGTACACATTCTCTACCTAGCATTTTTTAGCCACAATACAGTAGGTGCCAGTTGCATTTATATAGCAGCAACGATAAACATGACTTTTTATTAAATGCAAATGTTACCACCAAGCAGAATCAACTATTGACTTTGTGCAACCTCTCATCAACAGAACCATCAATATGCCAAGCAAGGAACAGGATTTATTATCTAGGCACATCTTTCAGAGGGTTTCCTAAAACACAGCTAATTTCCATAATTGGTAACCAAATAAAACCATCGGCAGCCAGAAGAACACCAGTCTTTTCAGGGAACTATAAATTACACGGAGATGTCTAATTAAATGTACAGTGCTATGCTCACACAGGCATTTCATCTTTGGCTCTTTGGAGAAGGCTGTCTTTCCTTCTCTACGTTACAAATACTGTATCATCCTGGACATGAAGGCCAGAACACTTCACATGGCCACCGTTTTACCTTTTCCATACTACTAATTGCTTTAGAAATGTCTTTATATTCCATGACATTTGGTTTTAAGGACATTTTTCCAAAATAGAAACACCAGGTCCAAGTTCACTACAGCAATAGTGTCTATAAGAACTAAAGGAATGGATGCCTTTTAGCAAATGAGAACACACAGTCAGATGACCCTTATTTTTAAAAAGCTCTATAAACTATGTCAGGGAGGGGACTCACATTGCCAGACACCATAAAACAACATACAATTAAACTCTAGCAGTCCATTAGATGACCCTTGTCAGCAGTTGCATTGAATGGATGGCTTAAAAGAAGTAGGTTGGGGGTTCCCAGGTGACTCTGTTGGTTAAGCATCCAACTCTTGATCTCAGCTCAGATTTTGATCTCAGGATCGTGAGTTCAAGTCCCAAGTTGGGCTCCACACCCCATACTGGGCTCCACACCCAATGTGGAGCCTACTTATAAGAAAAAGGGAAAAAAAGAAAAAGAAAAAAGGAGAAGTGGGTTGGGAGAAACCTCAAGATTAGCACACGGATACAGCATTGTTGGACTTTTTAGACCCCAGTGCGATTGTCCAATACTATTACCACTACAGAGAGGAAAAAAACACAGGGTCTTTTTAACAAATATCTGACTTCTCTCTACCTTTCGTCCAACCCCCAGTTGCACTTTATTTTACTAATATTGCAAAAATAATTGTGTCTCTTCTGATGTCATCTGAAGTGATGTTATTGGAGATATGTAGGGCTAATGCTTTCATGAAACATCCAATCCACTGAGAGAAACACTAAGGAAACGAGCCTGCCTCGTTGTTGCAAACAGATGGGATATGTTAGGCTTGTGTTTTATGAGATCTACACATATAAGACAAATTATAAAAAGGCTCCCCTCCCTTCAGAGACAAAGTCCCACCCTGGAGTGTACAACTTAGCCAGTGGTACACAAACTGCCTTTCAGCCCTATCTACACCCCCAGAGGGGCACCTTTCATTTAGGGTACATAACATAGGCAACTTCAAGTGTGGTCTGGATATATCTCCCATGTTTCTTCCTTCTTCACTTGGTGTTTTCACTTCCCTATCCCCCCTTAAAATAATCCCATCAGATGAAGGGTTCCTGAGGTACAACGAACATAAATGGATTTCAACAGATTCATCAACTCCCTGAGATTTGGGTGCAAAATGAGATGTCTGTGGGCACATGCCCACTTTTGTGAGATGTTTCCAAGAACTCCGATGCCAGGTTAAAATGACTGTGTCTTAAGTTTCTGACATCAGGGAATGAAGGAAGGAATAAGACGAAGAAGATACACCATCTGCCATCACTCCTGCATATTTTCTTCCTAAATCACATTCAGCAGTTTATTTCAATCCCCAGGCTTTTCATCCCTATAAAGAAAATGTTCAGATTTTAAATGGGCTAATGACTCAACTGGAGAACTGGAGAAACCTGCATGTTCCTGGTCCCCACCCCATCCCAGCCTCGAGGTTCAGACTTCAACAGTCCAGGAGAGAGCCCAGCAATCTGCATTTTTGCAAGTGCCTCATGCAATTCTGAGGCAGATGGTTGCAAAAATCAAGCTTTGAGAAACATGCCACAATCCACCATCAGGCAGGAATCATGCCCATGGGTTCACTTACTCAAGGGAAAAAAGTATAGTATTTGTTTCTTTGTAAAGATGGGACTTTGGAAGTCTGTGAGCCACAGGAAATTAGAAAACCCATTTGTTTGTTTGTTTGTTTGTTTTTAGCAATCACTATTACTTGACAGTTCCTGTAGCATGTTAAGATGGCTGTTATTACTGATGACTTTTATTACATTTTCCTATGCAGTAAAACACAGGGGCGTACCCCATAAGAAATTAGTATATTCTAAAACAATCCAGGAAAAAAAGTTAATGGCAGTCATGTCTGCTCGTTATTTGTGTAGACTGACTGCCATGAGGAACAGAGACACACCTTTTTAAAAGTTACACTGTAGCTTTAAATTGGGTTAACTCAGTGTGTATAGCCATGAAATAAGTGGTTATAGAGATTTAAAGGATAGGATACTTTTCTACATTTCTCTTTTGCCTTTTTATTTTCCCTATGGTCTTTAACGCTTTTCTCTTTGGAATGGATGAAGTTATAAAGTTGCCTTACATAAAAGCTTTGCTTGAAAGATTGGTAATCGTGCACTTTGCTACTGAATTGTCCAGTCTATTCAATCTAAAAAAAGGTTCTTCTCTTTTGTTCAGCCAGGATTATCTCCTTTGCAGAGTATAACAGAAATATCTGGGTATAAAATTGAGAAATTGTTCATAAATATTATGGAAAGCTTTTTGAGCTGTTTACTAGTAGAGGTCTGATTTAGCAAACAGTAAGAACGCTTTTTTGGGTTGGGGACTTTTTACTTTTTTCTTTTAACTAAATCACCCACAGTTCAAAATAAATGATACACATTTCACAGCACTTTCACCCATGATTACAGCAGAAGGAAACAAATTGCTATTTTTAAGAGACAGTTTTAATATCTCTTACTACATTTGGAAAAGAAAAAAATAGCAGCAGTGCTATCTCCAGTAGGTAACTTATTTATCTTGCCATTTTTTTAATTTAAAATCTTTGTGGTGAACCAGCCAATGAAATGCATTATTCTATTGATAGTCTTCTAGCAGGAACAAAACTAGAGACAGCATGCATTACTGAGAAGTCAGACATATTAACACTAATTCAAAAGAAAAAAAAAAACTTTCTAGCTAGAGGTTAATAACAGAACTCGATCAAAACCAATGACATTTTTTATCAAACATTTATAAAATTGCAGTTTTAAACCTTGACCTGCTACAAATTGAATTAAAAGGTGCTGTTCTAATTCTGTCTCCTGCTACACTAAGGCATTGATATAGAAAACAGGGAGCCTGCACTGAACACACCTAGTTTACAATGTTAAAGGGAGCGTGATTCTTTCATTCTCTTAAACAAGGAAGCTCTTACCACATGGCTCCTAAGTGTGGTTGCCAATTAAGGAATTGTGGTAACTGCCAATGCTGGTTTAACATTTCAACAGAGTAAATCATCAATTTCAGCTCATCAGCACCCGTCATTCTCTCAATTGACCAAATGATTATCAAGAGTCCACCTGCCACAACTGAAGGAAATTCTTTGTTACAAACCCTCTGGAGGCTGTGCCAGACTTCAACTTGGCAAAACTAGTTTGATTTTCAGGTTCACTGGAAAGGTGTCTGCCTTTGTTCTCAGAAGGGCTCTTGAATGAAGGTCAAATTCTACTGTCTTTTTCTGATTGCTTCTCTCAAAGATTTTTTTTTTTTTTTTGCTTTCTTCCATGAGAAAGAAGAAACTGTGCATGGGACACCTGTTAGACTTGTGTTTCAAGGAATTTAGCAAGGAGGGACAGCAGGACAATTTACTCATCATGATGGGTTATTCTCAAGGTGGAGTATAAATGGTCTGGTAGTAAATTCTACCCCATACTTCTTTGGAGTGTCCAATAATTAAGCTACGGGCCTCTTCAGATCAAATCGAACTAGCTCTAAACCATAAATATATATTCATGATTTAAGGACCGCAGAGAAGGAGATTGTTCTTCAGTGGATATCTGTGCATTGTCTAGATTATAAAGGCGATCTCCTTCCAGGTATCAGGTTATCAGGTTCCGATTCTGAGAGCTATTTCTCAAGTCGGTAAATTATAGATAACTGATAGTAATGCAAGAGAATTGAATTCTTGTCTATAGACATGCAAATACTGTCCAATCCACTGGAGCTTCAATTGACCCCCACCCCTAAAAACCACTTCTGCCTCCATTGATACATTTGTTTCAGTGTTCTTGATCTATAATGTGTTCTTTCCATTTTCTTTATAAGCTTGTTATGAAGACCTGACTGGTTTTCTCATCATGAGTTGAGTATAATCTTTAATACATACTCATTTTACATCACTATGAAAGTCATGAATTTGCCTCTTTTTGGAGAATTATCCTTTAATACACATATAAATCTTAGACTAGGGATCTCCAATTTAGAGTCCAATGCTGTAGGACTCTGCCATGCTCTTTCCATCTCTCTGCCCATGCCATTTCTCTGCCTTGGATGTTCTTCCCTGTCCCCTGCTCCAGCTTTCAGACCTACTTAATTCCTAATCTTCCTTCAGATTTTGGCTCAATCATTATTTCCATAAACAAGCTTCCCCTGACCATCCCTCCTCTCAGACAGGTTCAAAACTCCCTGTTTCGTGCTCTCATTGCACCATGTACCTCTCCTTTGTTGCACTTAACACCATGGACACTTAGTGATCTGATTTTTCTTTTTTCTTTTTTTTTTTTTTAAGATTTACCTATTTATTTGAGAGAGAGTACATGTAAATGAGGGAATGAGGGAAGGGGTAGAGGGAGAGAGAGAGGGAGACTCTCAAGCAGACTCCCCATCTGAGCACAGAGCTCGACATGACTGAGATCCTGACCTGAGGCCAAATCAAGAGTCGGATACTTAACTGACTGAGACACCCAGGTGCCCCTAGATCTGATTTTTCTGACTAATATCTGTTTTCTTACTAAAATTATGTTCTTGGTTGCAGGAACCATATCTGGTTTTGTGCACCATTGTACCCCCAGCTCCAGCCAGGTACCTGGTACACAGAGGGCTCAAATGTAGGCAGCATTAACATTTGCTGCAGGTATCAATGAAGCAATAGGTCCAGGGATCAGTGAATGGACAGAACTATGAAGGTTCCTGTTACAAATCAGAAGAGTTTGAGACCAAAGCAGACCCAAGAGAAAGAAAAGGAGGGCCTCAAGTTTGAGGCAAGTGCCAATGATTTTGGAAGATCATGAAGGTCACCTGTTAGAGAGTCCAATGGTACTCCTTCAGACTTTGAGGGACCTAGATCAATATACAGTCTTCCTGAAATTCCTCTCCCCTCCTCCAAAGGATTCTAAAATTCAAGAGAAGCTGGGTTTTCCTGGGCATTCTGAACCAGAACAAAGGCAAAGCAAGAAAGAAGAAAGCAGCTTGAGTCCTTTATGGAATAAGAACAATGGTACAGAGGAATGGTCCCTATGTTGGCAGTATCACAAGGAAATTCTACGACATCACCTCAAACCTACTAAATCAGAAATTCTGGAAGAGAAGCTGGCCATCTGGATATTAATAAGCCTCAGAGTTGAATCCATTGTTGGTCAAAGTTAGAGAACTGCTAGCACAGAAATAATATGAGCCCCAAAGTCACTCAGACTCTGCTATGTCATAGTTGTGAGGCCCAGGACAAGATACTCACACTCTCTAAGCCTGAATTTACTTGTCAGGATAATAATTACACAACCTATCTCATAAGATTGTTCTGAGAAGCAAGGTGATGGACAAAATATGGATACGAATAATAACTGCTATGTATTTCTCATGAATTCTATCCTCATCATCACCATGTCCAGACTCCTAAGGCCTGGAAACCCGGAGTAGGAAAAGACTGGGTAGTCCTTTTGCCTGGTACAATCAACAGAATTCGCATCAGACTCTTAGGGATGGGGTAGGAGAGATTCAAATTTGTGTACCATTGCTGCCTTCTAGCTGATACCACCATTTTTGTCAGTGATTCATAATAAAATTAAATTTACCTACTTATAACAAAGTGGGATGTACTTAAAGATAAAATAAAATACAATGAAATGTTAAAAATAAAACAAAATAACTTGGCTGGATGCAGCACTTAAAAGATTACACAACCATTCCGCAGGCTAGTCAATCTGCAAAGGCAACCTGAGAGCTGTTCTTTCATTCAGACAAGTTAGTGGATTACCCCAAGGTCACAATGTTGGTCCTTCCAAGTCATCTGAGGATCCAGAACTTGAACCCAGGTACTGTGATTCCAAATTCAGTGATATTTTTTTCCTTTCCTTCTCACTGCTTATGCTTCTATTTTTGCTTATATTACTTTTCCAAGGAAACAGACACTCACCAGACACATTGTAGAATAAAATAAGCCTGACATTCTTTAGAGCACTTCTTGGACCCTGACATATGGTTCTTCTGGTTGTCTTTACTTATAAATTTCACATTTAAAGGAGCAGTTCATATTTTTTAAACTCCTTATTAGCAATAATTGGTCCCTTCGGATGTGTGTTATTTTTAATACAGACAATTATTTCATGCTGAACTTGAATCCATTGACACCAGCCTTTTGAAAACCCAATTTTCCAAATGTTCCCTGTAATACAGAAAGCTATGGAGCATCTTCCCTGCTCCTAAAATATGGTCACTTACACAAATGTGACCCATTCATTCTGGCAATGAGTGTTCTCAGAGCACTTCCTCCTTGACTGGCACTATGTGAAGAGGCGCTGGGCACACAGCAATGAACAGGACAGATGTGCTGCTTGCCATCCTGAGAGAGTCAGGGAATCATGCAATAAGCCAACAGATAAAAGAATAGAGCTTCTGACTATAGTTGATGCCTCTGCAGAGGAGGCACAGGTAAAGTAAGGAAGTGGCCTGGAGAAGCCCGCAACTCCAGACAGGGATGATTAGGTAAAGTCTCTCACCAGAACAAATACTTGACACTAAAGCTTATCTTGACACGGGGCACCTAGGTGGCTCAGTGGGCTAAAGCCTCTGTCTTCAGCTCAGGTCATGATCTCAGGGTCCTCTGATCGAGCCCCATGTCGGGCTCTCTGCTCGGCGGGGAGCCTGCTTCCTCCTCTCTCTCTGCCTGCTTCTCTGCCTACTTGTGATCTCTGTCAAATAAATAAATAAAATCTTAAAAAAAAAAAAAAAAGCTTATCTTGACACAAAATAATTCAACATGAAAATCTAATACTCAGAAATATGAGCTAACAGAATGGGTGAGTTAGGAAGAAAAACCCTAGGTTGAATCCTCCTGTTAAAGCAATGGATTATCTGCTCTTTTTTAATGATTTTTTTTTTTTTTAGATTTTTTATTTCTTTATTTAACAGAGAGATCACAAGTAGGCAGAGAGGCAGGCAGAGAGAGAGGGGGAAACAGGCTCCCTGCTGAGCAGAGAGTCCAATGTGGGGCTCAATCCCAGGACCCTGTGATCATGACCTGAGCCGAAGGCAGAGGCTTAACCCACTGAGCCACCCAGGCACCCCTGGATTATCTGCTTTAACATGAGGATTCAACCCAGGGTTTTTCTTCAGCGGATTTTCCTAATATAAACACATTTTATATTCCTATCCCTATTAAATTTAGTTTACATAACATTAATATAAATAGAAAAATTGGACCCTCTTTACAAAACTTCAATTCACAATAAAATGAAATGGCAACAGTCAAAAATTAAATAATAATAATAATAGGTCAAGAGGTAGAAAGAAACAGAGGGGAGAAATGCAACTGCTACTCAATGCTTTTTTAAGGTCCAGGTTGTGGTGCTACATCTTTTGATATAATTTGTTTAGTCCATAAAACAATTCTGAGGTTAGGGAATATCACATTTTACAAAGAAAGAAACCTAACTTCAGTGAGATGAGCTTATTTGCCCAAAGGTCTCTCAGCAGGGAAGCAATAGAACAGAAAATCTGCTAAAGCATAAGAGAAAAATCTGATAACATAAAAATCTGATCTTTATGTAGCAACTATATCCCACCCACTCTGCAAAGCAAGGGGGTCAGCAAACCAGGGCTCAAGGGCCAAATCTGAGCAGCCGTCTCTTTGTACGCCTGCACACTAAGAATGATATACACATTTTGAATTGGTTGAAAAAAATCCAGAAGAAGAAGAATAGTTCATGACATGTTAAAGTTACACAGAAGTCAAATTTCAGTGCCCTAAATAAAATTTCACTAGGACACAGCCACGATTCCACCATCTATGGCTGCTTTCACGCTACAAGGTGGAAAGAATCCACAAGGTCCCAAAGTCTGTAATACTTACTACCTACTCCTTGAGTGAAAAGGGTTGCAAACTTGTAAGGCAGAGAAGAGAATTTACAGATGTAAAAGTAACACATACCCTCGGAAATGTTGTTTCAAATATGAGCGACAAAAACATATGCAAAAAAGGGCCATAAAATGCCTCTGAAAGAATTTTAACCTAATGGCAATTGCCTGAGGCATTACTTTCCCATTTTCACCTGGCGGTTTCATTTTACTGGCACTCTTGTCTGTCCTAGAGAGAAAGTCAGAAGTCAGTCTTCCAAAAGGGATTTAGCACATTTCAACCAAAGCAACAGCTGCGTTTCAGTTTGCATTCTCAGAAAGGAAGCAACACAATGTCTCCATTCCGCATTAGTTGGCTCAACTTCTGTCTTAGACAATAGCAGTTCAGTTCCAGGAATGGTTTCAAACTGTCTTTGTTGATTCCCAACTATACTGTCTCCTCTAAATATTTTCTGGTTCAAGTGAGTATGCTCAATTATGAAAATGAATTTTATAAACAGTCCAATCTGGGTGGATAGTCAATCCACACCATGAAGTTCAATTTTTCCACTACAAGGGAAAATGCACTTTTCTTTTCAATCTTCAGGCGACAAGGTTGAAGGCTAGAGGCTATGTACTAAGAATATGTCTCCAGTTTTCCCAACATTTTGTGGCAATATATAATGTGTTGGTCTCTATGCCTTCTTTGTCATTTACTTACGTATGGGCATTCTCAAATTTTGGGTCATTTTGTGCTTTTCAAAGATAAACTGCAAGTTAATAGTTAGGACATATACCTTAAAGACAAAGATGGCCTTCACCTTTTGGGAAACAAGGTTGCATTCCAATGGAAAACCATACATCCTCTATAGCACACCCTTCAGGGCAGCTCCTTCTAGCCTAGTTTACTGTCTTTGAGCTATTTGGCACAACCTAATTTAGGTAATGAATAGATATGTAAAGTTCATCCTGACAGTGATTTTAATTCACTTCCTTCCACACAGAAGAAAGGTTTGTTTTTGTTTTTTTTTTATAATTCTTTTTTTTTTTTAAAGATTTTATTTATTTATTTGTCAGAGAGAGAGAGAGAGTGAGAGAGCAAGAGCGAGCACAGGCAGAGTGGCAGGCAGAGTCAGAGGGAGAAGCAGGCTCCCTGCGGAGCAAGGAGCCCGATGTGGGACTCGATCCCAGGACGCTGGGATCATGACCTGAGCCGAAGGCAGCTGCTTAACCAACTGAGCCACCCAGGCGTCCCATAAGAAAGGTTTTGTCTCAATCTGCAACTCATCTCTTGTTTACTCTATATAAATTTGTGTTATTTGACTTTTTCTTCAAGCCAGTTCTAATATTTGCCTGGTTCCCTCATATCACCCAAGTAAAATAAAATCTTTATACCTATAGGACATTTTATACCTAGAGACTCATGATTTTGCCTTTTCCTGAAAATTATCTTTTATCAGTCTAAATGGTTGATAAGAATCTAGAATGTGTTTTTTTTTTAAACTTTGAATTTTGAGTGGTAATACACTTTTAATATGAATTTAGTTGTAATATTAAATTAGCTTAAACCACACAGAAAAATGGAATGTGATGAGATACTCTCTTTTTGTCTCCTTTTAATGCCGTTGAATAGCATCACAAAGGCTGTAAAAGAAAAAAAATATATAGCGGGGCAAGAAACAGGTGCAAAAGAACAAATTATTCAGACGCTTGTTAAAATGGTAGGGGAGAATTTTCAGGACTTTTTTCAGAGAAATCAGTCTCAACTCCAAATACAGCAAAGACAGCTGGAAGTTTATGGCCAAGGAACAGAGTGAGGGGGTCAGAGGATGGAAAATACTGAGAGGAGACATCAAAGGCAGGGGATTCTTGCTGAACTGGCTTAACAGGATTCATGGTAAAAACAGGCCAAGGGCTCAGACGTCAGGGATGGGAGATCAAGAACACCATCAGACAGCTAGGGTGACCAGATATAACTCAGTAGGATTCTTGATAAAAAGGGCTGGCCAGGCCAAAGACAGGATGAGGGTCAAGGCTGAGGCCTAGTAGAGAACAAGGCTCAGAGAAGCCAAGCCTAACTACAGATTGGTCGAAGAGAGAATCGGTGCCATAGGTACTAGTAATGTATAAGAGGACAAACAAATTAAACAATGTTTTTAGAGTCTGGTGAAAAAGATAAATAAGGCACCTAACATGGCTAAATGACCTTCGCTTTAATTTCTAATTAAATTTTATCCCCAAAAGGATCCATACGTAAATAAGCACTTTGCAGAAAAATATAAAATGGTAAATTAAATATTGCTTCAATAGTTATAATCTTATAGACTGAAAGAATAATCTGACTCCTGAAACCAATATTAACTGTATGTTAACTAACAAAAAATTTTTTTAAAAAAAGAATAATTTAACCACATGTCAACTAAAGTGTATCAAGGATTTGTTAAAATATACTGAAACAGAAACTAGGCATATAATATTCACTCTACTTTCATATAAGCAAAAGATACCACTATTAACCTCCAAACTCACCACCTCCAACCTGTAAAGTAGGAGGAGGATGGCTATCTGGGAAATCTGAACACCACCACCCACTACACTGAAACAGTATGGCAACAAATGGCAACAAGTCTTGTTTCTGCTTTCCTCAACTCCAACGTGTAACCTGAGCATCACCTGGGATGCACAGTGTCAGGCCTCACCTACTGAGAGAGAATCTGCTCTGCAACAAGATCCCCAGATCATTTTTATGCACATTAAAGTTTGAGAAACCCTACTCCAGAACTGTGGGGTAACATAGCTACCTCTGGAATTATTGTTAGCACATCCCTTCAATTATCCTTTTGTTTAAAAAAAAAAGATTGTATTTATTTTATTTGACAGAAGTCACAAGTAGGCAGAGTCAGACAAAGAGGGAGGAGGAAGCAGGCTCCCCGCTGTGCAGAGAGTCCAATGCGGGGCCTCGATCCCAGGACCCTGAGACCATGACCTGAGCCGAAGGCAAGACTTTAACCAACTGAGCCACCCAGGTGCCTTTAATTATGCCTTTTTTATATAACTAGAGTAGTTTGTCCTGAAACAGTCAGAAGGAGAGAAAGTTTTTATTGTGACCACAGTGGCCTTCATTTATTGCCCAGGGGTGGACCTAAAGGTTCCCGTAGATTACTTGGTGAACATAATGAAGGCATTAGAAGGAACAAGGTCGTTCTTCATGTTCCAATATGCAATGATCTAAGATAGGCAATATGCTAAAATAAACAGCTTTAAAAATGCAAGGGAATGGTATGTCAACTACACTAAATAAATAAATAAAATTGATTTTTTTTTTTTTTTTAGATGTAAGGGGAAAATAATGCAACGGCAACACAGTATATACAGTGAATTATCATTCATGTGAGGAAAAATACCTAAGTGTGGATCTGCGTAGAACCCCTCTGGAAAGACACATATGAAAGGCACAATATTTGTGTCCTGGAGGGGAGCTGAGGCATGAGGGACACAAGCGGAGGGAGGCTGACCTTCCATTGTACACTTTTTAACACTTTTTGACTTCTGTGACTATATTATCCAATTTAAATGATTTTTTTTTAATTCTAAGCATTGAAGAATACCTTAAAAGGGATATAGTCCAGTTCCCAAGGTAACAGAGGAATCCCTTCTTCATTTTCCCTGATAGATGGTCATCTGACTGTGTCCAAACACTTTCTGTGACAGTTGCAGGGCTGAGATGTCAAGTTTCTAAAATTATTCTGACACTGAGCTAAAGTCCATGTTCCTAGAATGCTGCCCACCACCAACCCATCTCCCAACCCCTAACCCCTCACCACTTTTGTGGATGCTAGTTCTCTCTGCAAAACAAAGCCCCTACCTGTCCCAGCCTTTGTAACATTTGCAGGCTTTGGAGGCTTTCTTTAGTCAGGGGTCACAAACAAAAGCTGGCAGGGCAGGTGAGTAATGTAAATGAATGAGGCAGGCCTAGCCAAGATAACACAGGCAGTGTACCCCTCCACCTGCAGACAAGGACATGATGGGGAGTGGGGAGCACCGTGGGCCTTGAGACTGAGAGAGGCAGCCACTATTCTTTCCAGGGAAATACTGCCATAGAAGAAAGAGGGACAGATGTCACCATATCTTCCAAGGGAATTTGGAAACTGACAAATTTATTTTAAATATTTCAGTTTGTAAAGTGCTGGCAACTACACGAATTTTTTTTTTTTAAGATGTTTATTTATTTGTCAGAGAGAGAGAGAGAGAGAGCATGAGCACAGGCAGACAGAATGGCAGGCAGAGGCAGAGGGAGAAGCAGCCTCCCTGCCAAGCAAGGAGCCTGATGTGGGACTCGATGCTGGGATCACGACCTGAGCCAAAGGCAGCCGCTCAACCAACTGAGCTACCCAGGTGTCCCCTACACGAATTTTTTAAAACACTGAACAGATCAAACAAAATATATGTGCAGCTAGATTGGCCTGCGGGTCACTGGTTTACACTGTGTTCTGTCATCTTCCCTCTAGGCACCATGAGAATTTGTCTTTTTGTTGCATTATGGTTAAATTTGCTGGAAAGAAAAGAAAAATTCTCTCTTCAAAAACTTAATCAGTTATATTTTGATTTGATTTTACAATTTACTAATCCATCTATTATTCCAAAAGTTTCTAGATAATTTATTTACCAATAACTGTGCTTGCCTAAACATAATCATAGTGTGTATGTGTTTGTGTGTGTGTGTCTGTGTGTGTGTGTTGTTTCTAAAGATCTCTGATATTTATTATTATTACAATGTCTTTGGTGGCAGGAACTGCAGATAACTCAGAAGGACAATATTTCACAGTTGAATATATGTGTACATAGTGTATTAGACTACTGGGGTTTATTTGCAAAACATAGCTCTCATTTTCCAACAAGCTTTCAGTAGAAGAAAGTTGCATAGAAACACACGCACACACACAAATTTCCTACCACTCTACCCTCTGAGAACCTAAAGAGACTATTAGGCTATAAAAAAGGAAATTGAGGTTTAAATTTAACACTTAAAAGTGACTCTTTTAGCAGGAGGTTTGGGCACCCAGCCAGGTTAAGGAGAAGTAGCTTTATACACACATCTTAACCGCAGCCTAATCTCTGATCTTCACTACTCCTCACTTAAAGCCCAACACCTGCTGAGTCATCACAGCTGGTGTGTCTCTTCTAACTTGTCATCTGTTTGTTGTCACCCTGTGTATTCTGCAGCGCTCTGGACTCTCTGAAACCACTTTGTTGAAACAAACAGCAATGGGAAAAGGACCCTTCTGGTGGAATCATGACCTGCACTAATTGAGAACTTGTGGGGTGACCCCATGACACTTGAATAAGGCAGATGTGGTGAGGGAAGGTCCCACTCTAAAGGCTGGATGCAGAAGGTGGCCAAAGGGAAGGGTAATTGCTACAGAAACACCATGCATCCTCCCCTGATAAACAGACGCAGTTTTTGCATCTCTACTTATGCTCTCGACTCTGCCTTAGGTAACCTAAAAACATACTAGGACACTCAAGGTCTTGTGGTACACACAGGATATGATTACATGGATTAAGGTCTAACCCTAAAGTAAATACAACTGACAACACTTTCAGAGTCTCAAAACCAAAAACCACCATGATAAAATAATTTTTACAGCAATTTTGAAAAAGGAAACATTTAATTATAGATATTATTTATGTAAGTAAAGATAATCATTTTAAATTTCTAAATGAATAGGCATGTCATTTAATATAAAGCTTCAGGAAGGATTTCAAAACCTGTAGGATCCAACAGCATGGGCAAACGGGAGCTACATAGAGAATCTGCACTAGGAAAAAAGAAACTCAGGATTCCATCTTCATGGATTAATTGTTGGTTAATTTCCAAAGGAAAATGCTTTATTTGGCAGGTATTTTCTATAGGAAGTGTATTTTTCACATGCTACGGCCATGCCAAACTTTGTTTTTGGTTGTTAAGACACCTCTTAAATCTCTTCCACTCATTAATTCCAGGAGATTATTTGCACACATTTCTCAGCATAGTCTGATATTTTAGACGTCTTGAAAATGTTGTATCTATATACATTAAACAGGCATTTAAGATGTCACCACAAAATTCTATGTGCCTTCTTGAAATGGGGTGCTTAAGAGGGTCCCACGATCTAAACTGGCCTATTGATGAGTCTTTGAGAGCAATAGAGGTTGGACGGAGGGAGCTGGGTCCCAGTGCTAATGGAACATACTGCATGATCTTGTGGAAACCACAAAAGCACATTTTCCTATGCTTGCATTTCTGCATCTGTTACGGGGAGAAGAGACCTGGATTCTAATGTGGCTGCTGTGCAACTCACGAGAAAGGATGAGAAAACAACAAAGGACACGACAGAGGTAAGGTTACATACTGTTAATGTGGGAGGAAGACGAAAGAAGAATGAGGTGGTAATGCATAAAAACTTTGCAGTCTGTTACACAAAACACATATTAAAAATAAAAAAAGCAAACACAAATAATTAAAAGTAGTTCATAAGGTTGAAAGTATATTGTCTTAAAGAAATGTCATTGAGTAAAATACATTCCTAAGCCACCACTAACGTTCCTAACACCTCTCTGTGTCCATCTCTGCCACTTACTCTACACCCTGACAGCAGCTTGACTGTTCCATCAAAGGCACCAAACAGCTCTAGAAAATCTTTCATTAAATAATGAGCACCTGCCAGGTACCAGCGACTCAGCTTGATCTTACGACTTAGGTAACTAATCTAAGTTCCCAAATTAGTGGGATTTTGATGTCTCCTGGAACCGCAAAGATAAAGCAGGAGGCAAGGTCCCTTTTCATCTCTGTGTAAGCTGATTGTAGTTGACAAATACTAGCATCACAGAGTGTTTAACAAAGTGACTGGTGACAAATGCTCAATTAAGTGATGAATGTACCCACCGGAAATGTTGACGTGGGTTTTTAGGTTTCTGTAGGTCTCGAAGCATTCAACCCAAAACTGAAACTCCCGCCTGAACAGCTATCTTCAGAGTGTGAGCATTTGAGGCCACTAGTGTGACAAAGACAAGTGTGTCCACTTGGACCCGTCAAATAACGATCAGCGATCCATGCCCCACAGATGGTAGGCCAGTGCCGCAATCACCTGATTCCAAAGATAGCATATAGAGTTACACAGATGTCAAGTCTCGATGTCACTCTGCTGCCAGGGAGTTTACCGTGTGTCATATAAAGAAGTCAACACCTCTGAAAACATCTTTCTAGAAAACATCAATTCCTCCTTTTTTTTAATATATTTTCTAATGAATTTTTTCCCTGCAACAATTTCTTCTCAGAGGCTACATATCCTGAAATAATTCTACCTTTCGAGAACTCCCTTTAAGGCTTTACACTTTATAAAAATCTTTCTTTTCCAGTTCACTTAAGAATCTGTAATATCTGCCTTGAGGTTGACTCGGTTTCAATTTATTCGAACTGGAAGTCTTCCTCAGCTTGCTAGTTATCATCCACCCAGGTATTGTCTCATGGACTCAACAGCATATTCAAATAGGCAGAAAAGGAATAACAGGCTGCTGATGCAGCTTCATCTTTGGGGCTCCTGCTCCATGGGGCCCTGGGGTGCTGGGATTTGCTGAGAGTCACTGGTCTAAGTGGGAGGAGATATCAAGAAGCATTCTTATTTAAAGATTTTCTGGGAGAGAGATCGTGAAAGAAAAGGAATTAAATCATTGAACTTAAATGCTGAAATAGAGACTTACCTTTGTATCTAATTTGTATTCACAAATTTTTATTCTTTTTCTTTTTTCTTTTTTTTATTGGGGGGCAGGGCAGAGGGAGAGAGAATCGTGGAGCCCGCTGTGGGGCTCGGTCCCACGACCTTGAGGACCATGACCTGAGCTGAAATCCAGAGTCAGACACTTAACTGACTAAGCCATCCAGGTGCCCCTATTCTTTTTCTTAAAAAGGACTGCCCTCACTCCAAATAGTATAAGCTTCTGACCTCACAAAACCTGAGACTGTCCTGATACAGAAGAAGGTGTGTCAAAGTACTTCTCTTTTTTTAATTCTTTTTAAGATTTTATTTATTTATTTGACAGAGAGAAACACAGCAAGAAAGGGAACACAAGTAGGGGGAGTAGGAGAGGGAGAAGCACACTTCTTCTGGAGCAGGTAACCTGATGCGGGGCTTAATCCCAGGACCCCAGGATCATGACCTGAGCCGAAGGCAGATGCTCAACGGCTGAGCCACTCTGGTGCCCCTCAAAGTACTTCTCTAACTATATTCTCCTTTGCTCAAGTATTCAAGTATTTCTCAATGAGAAAACTCTAGGTCTTTAAAAATAAAATAAAGGCAAGGGGAATAGTGAGAAGTGATTTTATTTTTATTTTTTTATTTTATTATTTTTTTGAGAAGTGATTTTAAATACACACCTTTAAGACAGCTAATTTTCGTTGCTATATTTTCCAACACCCGAGTATAAAGTAAAATAAAACCTACAGAACTTTCTGGCTTTTTGACATTTCTTCCCCATAATCTAAAACTTTTAAATGGCTGAGACATCAGGATTCTGAGATGGAGGACTGTATAATTACTCTTCCCCACAACATCAGGCCTAAGTGGATTTTTTTTAATGTTTAGACTAGTAAACATAAAAAAGCAAACATTTCTCACATGACTGATAAGTTTGCCTTTAACAAAACAACCCTGACCAAAAATTATTAGGAACCAGATCAGCAGCCCCACTGGACTCTGAAGCAATGTAATTAGGTAGTCCAACACTACATTTTGTCAGAAAACTCTGACAACCTAATAACCAGATTGTCATCAGATAGACGTTGAAAAATGATACTGCATTTGTTCCAGCATTAAAAATACCACTGCTTCCTGGGGTTTTTTGTTCTGTACAAAAATTTTTAAAAAGCTATGAGGGATGCATCCTGTTAGTCTAGATGGTGTTTAAATGGGTCTGTTCCGCTTGACGGATGGTGTAGAGTGGTGTTCTGTTTTGTTTTTTAAATAGATACACATATTTATTTAAAGTTTAGGAGTGAATTACTCTAAGGATCACCTGCCTGGTTTGGATCATTAGAACATTATGTGTTAAAAGGAAAAATACAGAAGGGAATGCTTATAGCAATACTAACTGGCAATTAGGGAGCATTTAGGTTGTGCCAGGCACCGTGTTCACTTCTCTATGTCGTTGGACTCCTCCCAGTAACCATCAGTGAAAGGTGGAGCTGGTACTTTCAGAGGAGGAAAGGCAACTTAGTCAAGGCTGAGAAACCCACTTCCACACCCAAGAACACTAACCCCACGCTCTTATACACTGCAGTGTGCTGCTGAGGAGGGAGCATTTCATTTGGTTTTGATAGGGGTGGGGTAGGGGTATGAGGTGAGAGATATTCTTTTCAAGAAAATCATTACATGGGGTGCCTGGGTGGCTCAGTAAGTTAAGCGTCTGCCTTCAGCTCAGGTCATGATTCCAGGGTCCTGGTCTCCCTGTTCATCAGGGATCCTGCTTCTCCTCTTGGCCTCCGCCCCTCCCTCCTGCTCATGCTCTCTCGTGTGCTCTCTCTCTCTGTCTCAGATAAATAAATAAATAAATCGATCAAAAAGAAGATCATTACATAGTTGGCCTCCCAGAAGAGGGTAACCCAGCAGGCAGTCTGACCTGTGAGCCAAATCCTATGTATCATATGACAGTGGAAGAGAAAATGTTAGAGATTCTTCAAATAGATATGCAATTAAATGCAAAAGGATAGAAATATTAAGATATAGCCTTAGGTTTAAAAGTACTTTAATTAGTCAATTATAAGAAGTTATCCACTAACCTATACAAGAATAAACCTCAGGGAGTACATTTCTAAGATGACCTTTGAAACCCTAATACCCAAAAATTTTACAGTATTATCTATTAAGATATAAATGAGTTATTCCATGTAAAACACCGTCAAATTTGCACATGCAAATTGCATAGCTGAACTAGCCATAATAACTAAATGACACCAATTTTTTTTCCCCAAAGCACATTAAAATACACCAGACTCCTTGAATGGCCAGTCAACCAACCCAACATTCTAGTTGCGAGGCATTTTAAAGTTTCCAAAGTATTTTCCCACCCTACAACTTTAATTGACACCCAGAAGCCTACATTATTTCTTAAAATTAACCACACACAAAAAAACCACTCCAAATTTACAAACATAATGTTGAGCAAAGATGCCACAGACAAATAAGGTTATTCTGTATGATTCCATTTACACAGAAGTCAAAACCATGGCAAAACCAGTTTGTGATGTTAGAGTCAAGATAATGGTGGCCTGGGCTAGGAGCAGAGTAGATGGCATGAGAGAATCATGTTCTGTATTTTATTCTGGATGCTAGTTCCTTGGGCATGAACGTTATGAAAATTCATCAATGTGCACACTATAGATCTGCAAGTGTACAAATCCTGTATGTTATACTTCTGTAAAAAGATGACATAAAACAATCAATCTCTTCCTTCGGCAGTTTGCCAGCTAAATCAAGACAAAAAAAATATACTGTGGGTGCTCCTGGGTGGCTCAGTGGGTTAAAGCCTCTGCCTTTGGCTCAGGTCATGATCCCAGAGTCCTGGGATTGAGCCCCACATCAGGCTCTCTGCTCGGCAGGGAGCCTGCTTCCTCCTCTCTCTCTCTGCCTGCCTCTCTGTCTAGTTGTGATTTCTCTCTGTCAAATAAATAAAATATTTTTAAAAAAATGTATACTGTGGGCAAGAAGGTGGACAGTCTGAAAACACACAGAAGTTTGACTTTGCCAACGACAGAGCTGCTGATAGTCTCATTAGAACCTCGTGGCATTCCTTTCCCTCACAGCATCAAACAATTCATATAGCAATTCACTATATTAATTCCTGTAATGAAAGTGTGTGGGAGGGGCGGGTGTTGTAGTCAATCATGATGGTGACCTACAATTTCCAGAAAATGTTTGCTGGGATTTAGGCCTCTGAGGCTTTAGCAAGTAGATGTAGAGCAACGCTGTGGTAAATTTTCATGTGACAGCTCATTAACAATGCATTTAAGATGTAAACATTTGACACATTTTTAGAAACACCGGTGCTGATTAGGTTCATTTCACTTTACCGGAAGTCAAAGATAGTATGTTAAAGAGATTTTTCATTTTTACCCCCCCAACCATCAATAACATTAAAGAATAGATTAACTCTAGTTTTGTTCCCTGCTTCCATTAATATGAAACATCCAGAAAATGACAGTCCTTCAATTTCTCTCATCCAATCAGTTTCCAGCATTTAGGGAGCAAAGATCTCAAGTGTGTTTTGCTTATCTACCATGATTAAACACCAAGGTTGAGTTTATGAAGCTGTCTGGATAAAACTGATGCTATTGCAAGAAATAACAGTTGATTTGGACACAAAAAGTATCATGCAACGTATTAAGGGATTCATTTACCCAGTTTTTACTTAAAGCTAGACCACAGGAACTATAGAGCAGGGATGTTATCAGTGATGCTAACAGCCATATGCCCAGCCCCCAGCAGAGTTACAGAAAGCTGATTACTGAATGAGTCACTTCACTGATCATCATGCCAACCCGGGGACAGTGAATAATAGTTATCATTTTAAGCTTGAGTTTCTTTAAGTCACCAAGATAATATTTTTGCAAGATATATGCATTTCTTTCTCCTTTTTTTGTAAATAAAGTTTTATTGGAACACAGGAACATCCACTCACCTGTAAGATATATACATTTCAAGCAAATATATCTCCACCATTTTTTGAAAGTTGGATTATTTTCCCTAGCTCATATTTAATTTAAGAAAAATGAACACTACTAAGTTAAAATGATATTCTTAGCTTTACAAAACATCTATTGATGACAGAGTAGTCTAAATTGTGAAAGCAATTAATTGTTCCTTGTCAACAGAAAGAACTGGGCTCCCAAAACAAGATTAAAAACCCAACGAAATAATGACTAACCATAGTAATAGCTATACTATTTAATATTTACTTTTTCTTCTTGCTCATCAACCATTAGTAGACTCTAACAAATAAATAGATACATACTACAGAAACACCAATATTTGTCTCTACCAAAAGGATAAACAATAACTTTGTGTAGTAACAGCCTCTCCAATGCATTTAGAATATGACATTAAAACAGACCTTTAGAGTAATTGTTCCTTCTCCTACCTCCAAGAAGTACCCCCCAAAAAACAAATACATTGTATGACAGGGGGGAAAAATGATCCAAACCACAAGCTAGAAAGAAGCCCAAGATGTCACCTGGCCTGTCATGTGCACATTATCAGCAAATTCATTTCACTCCACCAGCACAGGCTGCTCTGACTCCCCAGGGTCCCCTTTCTTGGCTCTGCCTCAAAAAAGACGCACATGAAAGACCAAAAAACCCTGCCACATAGTCTAATACTAGCAAGCCCCTGAATTCTGACACATCAAGCTCACTGAAAACTTGCAGTAGCTTGTTCTCTGTCCTAGCCTAATTACTATTTCAGAGAACAATCTCCCCTTTTTTGACAATTTTTCCTGTCCCTTGTTTAAAATGGTTGAGGAGCAGATTCAGGTGCTATTTTTGGTATGTGAAATAAATATTCCATTTATTCTATTGCATTTCTGTTATATTGTATGATCAGGTGGCTGCTACTCTTCATTCAGGCTCTTCTAGATATCATGTCTACATACTCCAACCTGCATTAGTCCCTGCTTACATGAGCATTTAATGAAAAATCCCATGGCCACATACCTCATAGTTGCAGCAAATTGGACATTACAAAGGAAGAATCACTTCCTCTAAAGTATAACCATTAACTAAAAGAAAAGCCTGATGTGACATGAGCTGTCTATGACACGAGACATCTGTAACTGATAAATTACAACCCTAGAGGGTGAACTAGGTACCTAGGAAGTATAAGATCTCAGAGGCACGCTCTTGGCCCTGATCAATTAAATTCTCTTCCTATGAGATAAAACACACGTATTCCACAGTTAAAGGCAGAGACTTTGAAATGCAAATACACTCAGGTATATTGTTCTAAAACTTCATGACTCATATCTGTGAACCAATGCTCTAACATTAATACAGTACTTTTTTAATCGACTCAACTTTGCTAACTGAAATTTTTGGAAAGACAATTTTAGGGGCCACGTCACCCACGTAAGCATCTGCCTTTGTCTCAGGTCATGATCCCAGGACTCTGGGATCGAGCCCCGTGTCAGGTTCCCTGCTCACCTACCCCACCCTGTTTGTGCATTCTCTTTCTCTCTTTCAAATAAATCAATAAAATCTTTCTTTAAAAAAGATCATTTTATGTTGCCACTGTAAATATTCAGTATCATTAGTATACAATCAATATCACTTGCCATATTTTAAATGTATTTTTTAAGAGTTTATCTTTATTTATGTATTTGACAGAGAGAGATCACAAGCAGGCAGAGAGGAGGAAGCAGGCTCCCCACTGAGCAGAGAGCCCGACGTGGGGCTGGATCCCAGGACCCTGGGATCACGACCTGAGCCGAAGGCAGAGGCCCTAACCCACTGAGCCACCCAGGCGCCCCCACTTGCCATATTTTAGAAATAGAATAGAAAAAGTATCCATCCAACATCATCTCATGTACTACCTGAAATACTGTAATAAATTATTGGTTTAAATTCACACTAAAGAGTACTAAATGAGTGATATACAAATTCTCAACACTCCTGCAGCCTGTGCTCGGACTAAAGCAGGAAAGACCACCAGAAAGAAGTAGGAAGGGCACTGAGAACCGGAAGAAGCCATGTGTGAAGGCTGCATGCTTGGGGTGTTGTGGGGTGCATGTCATAAGCCATAAGAAATACAAGTACAAAAGAGCAGGCTGTCGCCCACCGTACAATTATTTGTGTCAGGGGGTGTCCCTGCATCTGTGTCATAGCGGAGGTCCACTGTACTGGTTGATATGAAGGTCTTTCTCCACTTCTATGCACCAGCTCTTTCACACATCTGAGCTCACAAATTACCCATCACAAAGAAATCGCATGCTGTTAATAGGTCTCTTCATTGTGGCTGACAGTGCAGAACAAATGTCAGTCCCTGTGCTGAGACCAAATTTCTGGAATGCTAACAGGGGTTCCCAATAGGAGGAGACACATTACCTAGAGGTCACCCCAATAACTCCTGGAGTGAGTTGCTGAATTCTGCTTGCTTCGTGCCACATTCACCAAAGTGCCGTATGTTCTAGCTCTCCGTGGCTACCTTCTCTCCAATCAGATTCTCAGTTCTCTGATCATCTTTCTGTTGCTCTTAATACCTAGCTCTCAGCAAAACAGGTGCCTAATTTATAGAAAAAGCAAGTGAGTGAATCTGAATTCATCAACCATAAATGAACAAACGAATGGATGAATGAATGAATGAATGAATGAATGAAAATTAATCAGCTTTGCCAAAAGGAGGACCTGAATGCCCAAATTATCCCAACCTGTCCAAAAATATCAAGAAATGTAGCAAAAATCCCATCAGTACACCTTTTGGAGAAATAAGTTCCCCTTCCATTGCCCTAGCTGAACAAGGATCTGCTGTATTCTCTCTTCTCAGCGCCCCCTTCTTACAAGCTGTGAAATCTTGGTAAAGTTAGTTAACTTCTCTGAACTTCGGTTCCCTCATCTGTTAAATTCTGAAGAAAAACATCTGCCCCATGAGTAGTGATAAAAATTAAATCAGAGAGTTAAAGAAAATTGACTACCACATTGCCCAGAGTATATGGTAAGCCAAAGATGCTGGCAACATTTTTGAACCAGATCACAATACCAAGATAAACTATCAACTGGCATAACGGTTTCATGTCTTGTTACAGTGTAACACCCACATGCTTTCATTCACTGCCCTGATACCTCTCTGGTTTGCCAGTGTTGAAAACAAAACCACAGGCTTCAAATGGCATCACTTAGGTTAAGGCCCCAAGTCAGTAAACCATGACTTAATAACTAACCTAACTGCAGTTTCAACGTCCAGAGAACATAACCTTTACTCAGTCAATGTGGGAATTTCCTGGTCAGCACCAGAAAGGTTACTGACAGACCCCTTCCATTCCCCTTAGGAGGGCAACCTCACCTAAAACAATGAATTCTTTGCTAATGATTTCCTTCCCCCTCCCCGCACCTCTCTACCTTCAAAATCCTTTCCTTCACCGTTGGTAGCCCTTTGGAGCTCCCCTCACATTGACAGCTGGGAGGCTGCCCAATTCTTGAATGGTTTAATAAAGCCAATTAGATTTTTTTTATTTACTTGGTTGAATTTTTGTTTTTTTTAACACCAGTATCAGAGTATGAAGTTTTTAATGCTCACAGAAAATGGAGCAGATTAGCAGGTCCCACTGGCATACACAGGAACAGCATCATGTACAGTCTTCATAAACACACCTTACCAAATGTATCCTGGGTTGAGGATGGCCACAGTTCACTCCCATCGTGAAGCCCCCTGCATGTTTCACTTCTTTCTTCCTCTGAATCCCCTACACTTACAATGCCCAGACAGCATCCCTCCTTTCTAAATCAGAAGGATGAGCACCTGCAGCCGCAGGAGGGGAAGGTTAGGATCTGATGCCTGTAATATTTTCCAGACAGAGAACACTCTCCCGATGCCTCTACCCAGGAGATGGTAAACTACTCTGACATCTCAGCTGTTGCCCCTCCAAGCAGATTCACACACCTCTCGGCTAACACCCCCTTCGGGCAGGCATCTAATCGTGTTTACAGTTATTCATTATGACTGGCTATACACAGATAGTGCCTTTGGTGTCAAACCGGATGGCCCTGTAGACCCCTAGCCCGAGAGAGCCGGAAGATACAGACATACATTAAATAAGACACAGGCAGAAACATAGCATCCACTTCTGTGCAAGGGAAAGAGAGTGAAGCCGACCTGCTGGTCTCCTCCAGAGCTCTAGTGTGGGGAGGCCCATGGCAAGCAGAGCAGGATCAAAAAAATCTGAGTTGCTTTGGGACCGGAAAGCTTGCCAGAAAGCTTCTGTGGGTGTCTGCAAGCAAATATGCCTGCAAGAAAAAAGATGAACTGTTTTGCAGGGGAATCATCTTGAACCAGAAGGATGAATGTGCCCGGTAAGTGCCAGGGTGTGTTCCTGAACCTCTGAGCTAGTGCACATCTAGTGTAATTTCCATGCAGCTCTCCACGGAAGAACTGCTCCAAGAACACGAGGTGGAGAAGTGCCTTTCGCCATCTGCAATAATCTAAACGGGGAGTCATAGTCGGGGAGGGCGGAGATAATGACATGAAGAGACAGCCTCCGGTCCTCAGAATCCACCGTAATGAACACTCTGTATTTAAACAAGGCAAACCTGCATTTCCTCAAAAGGCATTTAGACACAGTCACACAACTGGGAGTGAGTCTAAAAACTCTAGAGAGAGCGGTACATTTCCCCACTGACACAGCTGTATTGAAAAATCAACCCATGGCTCTAAGGGAAATGAGAAAACACAACTGGTGATTTCTAGCAAGGCATCCAATCTCCATTTTTGTGATCCCTCAATTCTCAGTTCAAGTATAAACAGACATTTTTTTTTCCCCCTGAAGTAGGAAAAGGATTAAGTAGGCAGGACGCTTTCTGAGTTCTGTGTAGCATATGTTCATAAGCTTTCCTTTTGTAGCATTTATGGATTCATTCTGGAGTAGGGTTAAGCTGGAGCAAAGCAATTTGGCATGCTTACATTTGCTTTATCGGGAGAAGCAAGTGCTGTCTGCAGGGCCACCCTGACCTGAGCCGCAAAGAAGCTTCCTGGAACCCTGAGGGGGATGCTGATTATTTTCCTGACAGGGATGCTCAAGCTGAGTCTCCTCCCTGCAAAACAGAAAATGAGCTTCATGCAAATCACCCTCTGGAAAGTGGTGGCCTGGGGGACAAGAGTGATCATTATCACAGAAACTTAATTTCTGACCAACTTCAACGATCACCGCTCAGTATCTGCACAGCCACACAACCTCAGGGTCAGCATTCCAATCCATCCCAGCCTAAGAAGCACATTCAGTGACAGATGTGATTTCCCAATCTATACACCGGCTTCCATAGGCTACATCCCCATGGCAGAATCCAGGGCCACACTTAATGAGGGCGTAGTAGAAGAATTTGTAATGTTCACCATGCAAATTTAAGAAGCAATACTTATCATTTTTTTAGGGGAAAAAGCAGTACATACCTTTTTTTTTTTTTTTTTTTTTAAGTCTATCTACAAAGAAAACGAACTGAAAAGAAAGACCCCGAAATGCCATAAGTGGTCGTCTCCGGGCAGTAGGATCTCCAACAATCTCAACTTTCTTCTCTTTTAGGGATCCATTTCCCAAATAAACTAAAATGCAAGTGTATTCTTTTTGTAATGTGAATAAAGTTTAAAGATACAGACTGGCATTTACAAAAAAAGTTTTTCATCTGCAAAACAGAGAAGTATTCCATTCAAAGTAAAATAATTGACCTGCACCATTAAGAAAGAACTACCAGATCTCATGGTCCACTCTGCTATTCTCACCATCACTAACCGCTTGGTAAGCACCCACTGTGTGCCCTGCCCAGCAATAGGCATCAGTGTTCAACTAAGTAATTCAGGTAATAAATAAATTATTTACATCACTGGGGCCCTCCCAGAGTTGTTTAAGTTAGAAAACCTGAAAAACAGCATTTAACAAGGGGATTAACCCATCCACCTGCCCTATACAGCACCTTGTCAGAGAATCTCTCCCAGTCATGGGATTAAATAGAAATAAGGAGGCCTTGGGCCCAGACCAAAGCTGACTCCAGCAAGTGCGAGCACTTGACCTAGCTCAAGCTCCTCAGATACTTGCTCCCAGGGAAGAGAAGCTGAAGTGATTCCTATCAGTCTCTGCCCACCCCATAAAAGGGATGAGGGAGCAGCAGGGATAGTCAAGGTGAACCGGCCACACAGAGCAGAGCAGCAAGTATGCAGGGAGAAGTGGCTGGAGAGGATGTGCAGTCCGAGTCAGTCACTGTGCTTTAGGATGGAGCCACTGAGAGTTAGGGTGGTTTATCCGTTTACCGCTCCTGCGCCAGGGGGTTAACCACTTCCTGGTCCAATGTCTCAGAAGCCTCAGTCCAATCTGTCCTCAAATCATAAGCTAGCTGGTTGTCTTAGAGCAAATGCCATCTTTTGTTGTTTTTGTCTCTGTTTTGGTTTGTTTCTTAAAAACAAGTGATTCTGAACCAAGGGCTAGTTAGTAGAAGGGTGAAAAACTATGAACCCTCTTTCCCCTGTCTGCATGGCTGATTCCCCCCCACCACCCTTCCTTCAGATCTCAGCTAAAATGTCATAAACTCAAGCCCACACAGACCACTGCATATGAAGAGGTCTGCTCTGTTTTGCCTTCTGTTGCAGTAAGACTTAACTTTTAATTATATATGTATTGTTCTTTAAATAGTTGTGATCTGTCTCCTTCCCTAGATGTAAAATCATCAAGAGTTTCTTGACCTCCTGGCACATTTCAGGAGGTCAGTGGTGTTGAAAGCATTAGTTAGTCAAGTAAATTAATACATATTCATTCATTCAATATACAAATAATCACTGAGCAGTTAACGTTTGCAAAACTTGGTCCTTTCTCTATAAAGAACTAATGATTCAAAGAAGGAGATTAGGTATATATGCAAAAACAAGAAATATCCACACAGCAGACACCACTGAGGGCCTATCCAACAGCCATCCACACCTTCTTGTGCCTTGAAAGTAAAACCTCAATCTTATTGGACTGTCCTCCATCCACAAAGCCATGTACTAGGGAAGGTGAGATTAACCCAACTCAGGGGTAAGTCCTGATTAGCTTAAAGCAGAGAATGGGATACAGCTGCTCAGATACCATCTATTTGGCCCCTAAGGCAGCTGGGCAGAACAGGGTCAAGACTGTGAGAGCCCTCAGTCACACCCCCATCACACACACACACACAACACCTCCAGATGTAAGCAGCCCCCCTAGTTACCAAACATGCTGACCAAATGTTATCATGTTCTCAATATACCCTGACAAGAAGAAATTTAGATTGGAAAGCACCAACCTAAGCCAAGCAAGGTCATCCATCCCCTGTACCAGTGTCTGATTTAGAAAGGAGTATGTGGTTGCAATCAGCCAAACGTAACCTCACAAGAAGCCTGCTAGAGGAGTTACAGGAAAGGTCTCTTGTTTTTAAAAAGGAATAAAAAGAATAAATAGTCTCTAATGCCAATGGATGCTACCACATGTCCAGGTGACTCCCCAGAATGAATAAGCCATTTTAGAATCCCTAAAACAGCCAGTCTGAGGACCAAGTCAAAACAGTGAAAATGGCAGAGGTAAAAAGCAAGAAATGAAGAGTTCAATGACAGTGTTGAGCCACCATATTACCATAACCCGGAGCTGCCCCCTTGGGATATCTTGTTCCTTAAGATAATTCATTTTCCTTATTCTGATAGCTTTTATTCTGTGTTCAAATATAAGCTGGTAGAGAAATTCACAAAATAATTGACAATACTTAGCAATCTGTCAACAGCTTAGAGCTCAAAATCCTCTCTCTGCTGCACAGTGACAACCATCAAAGGCACCCTGGTGGGTCCCCAGTTGCTTGGCACCAGGGAAAAGTGGATTAAGGTTGGATTCCAGACATTCAAAGCCCGGGTTCTATAATGCCTTCCCATCAATCATGACATCCATGGGGCTCAGCAGGTAGACATGGAGAGGGTAGGAAGATTTTTTTTTTTTAATTCCCTTATTGTTCAAACTATTTTGAATTGACTTTCTAATTATTTGCAGCCAAAAGCATCTTCACTGATAAATCTATCTTCACATAATTAGCAACAAATTTATGTGACCTCCTTTGAGCAAAAGACAGGAGAAAATGGTGCCAAGATTCATGGTTCTGCCCACATTCCTCCAAATCTACAGATGATGGGTCTTCAGTGAATTTCTCCCTAAAAGGAAGACAACTGAAATGCCAGGAAAAAGAATTAACCATGTGATCCTCCGACACTGTCTCCATCATGACAGTCATAAAGCACAGCACAAATGCTCATGCGTCTCCTTGTCTCAGTGTTGGGCAGCATATTTTAACGATACCAAGTTGTGCATTTTGTTATCCCTCCTGTATATTCCCCTCTTATCTTAAGAACTTCAACAGAGATTGCATTCCCTTTGTCCAAGTGTAGAAAGTACTAGAAGGCAATCTCTAACAACCCCCCCCCACACACACACACACAAAATCTGGCCCCCTACTAAGGATTCTTCTTTCATGGAAGGGAATGTGCTAGACACTAGCAAAAAGGACAGGGATAAAACCAAGTTTGGACTGTGTTGTTTAAAACCATCTGTTTCCCTCATTCTTGTTTAGGTGGAATACTAGCAGCGAGAAACTAGAGGTTTTCTAGTTTCTTAAGGTAGTGAAGGCTAGAACCCTATTCCCAGGCAGATCTCTAGGGAGGTCATAGGACTTTTGATGGGGATGATGAGGAGATTCTGGGAACATAAATACTAAATCCCTGAAATGAAAAAGAGCCCAACTTCCTTTGGAGAGAACTAGAGGGCCACCCAAAACTGCATGGATGAGGAAACTCTCAGGGTGACCAGCATGGACTAAGGAACAGAGGTCCTTTTCTTGAATGTTCTGTTTGTAGGGACCAAGGGCAGGCAGCCCCAAGATGGACCATTTTAACATGAAAATTATTTTCAGTTAAAAAGCAATCAAAACCCAGAAGGTTTGAGAAATCTCTTTACCTCGTAGACAGGGAGGAACCTAACAAGGCCTGTATCCGCAAAGTCCTCTCTTTGACCCACTCTTTCTGGGAGGTCCAGCAAACATCTGGTTACCGAATATTTACTCTTTTTCATCTCCCTGTGAATTACAATTCCTCCACTTTAAACTCCCAAGCCCTACCTTCTTCTCCTTAATTCATATAATCTCATCCGGCCTGACTATCTTCAGAGTTTCAACACATACATGGATTCTCCACATGTATTAAATCAAATGTGCTTCTCTCCTGTTAATCTGTCTCACATCAATTTGATTTTTAGTCTGGCTAGAAGGTCCTTGGAGGAGACGGGAAATTCTTGCTACTCACACATCCTATGGCAGACATGCTGCATCAGTGACACTCCGAGCACCACAAAGATGAAACTTCACAACATTATGAGAAAAAAAAATTAATAATAATAACCAAGTAGGAAGGTCTGCATGATTAAAATTCAGGTATGCAACATTTAAAGCAATTTTTCAAAATTAAGCCTTTAAATCAGAATGCAAACTCAGTTTGTCTTTTTAATTGGCTTGACACGTCATGAGCTCCCTAAGGACACATTACCAAGTCAAACTCCCACTAGTTATTCAATATATTCCTGCAAGTCCTATTACCTTAAAAAAAGAAAAATTAACTGTAAGATAGTTCCATGGTGGGTGAACATCAGTGAATATTTTCAAAAACATTCAACTAAAAGCCAGTAACAGAACACTTTTATTTTAATTCTCGCTAGATAGTGCCACACCTATTCATGGGAAAAGGACTCTATTTCCCTTAATAGCTGGGAATTAATGAAGACCAAATATAAGGAAAACAAGTGCCCTATATGCACGGCACTTTAAAATAGTTGAGATTCCCAAACAATACAAGAGCATTTTCAAGTCACACATGGGATATGAAGTGAAAATATTCTTGGAGGAAATCTTCTCTAATAATACTTACCTACTTCAGAGGGTGCTGGGAAGCTCTATTAACACCAACAGAATACTTTTAGATCTTCAAATAAAAGGACTATAGAAATGCAAAGTATTATTATTATAGTTCTGAAATAATTTCACACCTAGGGATGAGAAAACCGCAGGCCAAATTTTACTGCTTCTCTCCTGCCTGATAAACAAGAAATGCCACAAGCATGGGAGGAAGGGGGTGAAAATCAAACAGAACAAAGACATCAAAGTTTCTCTTTTACTTGAGCTTTGTATTCCCCCTAGATGTCATTTTAGGGGACTCAGAAAAAAAAAAAAAAAAATGAGTCCCTTTAAGGTCAGGGTTAATACAGAGACAATGTTCTTATTGCCTTTTTTTTTTTTTTAAACCAGATAAAGTAACAACAAACTGAGGTGAAAACATACCCTTGTCCACGTCTACAGGGCACAGTTCCTCTGTGCACCCACCAAACTTAATATATTCAATATATTCCTGCAAGTCCTATTACCTTAAAAAAAGAAAAATTAACTGTAATTTTAAAACCAGGATTTCAACTTAGTGACAGAACACAAGACTGTCCTCTGTTGCTGCTGACGGAGGTGGTGGTGATGCTGTTGATGATGATGATGGTGAGGATGGTGATTACAGGTAATGACAGGATATAGAACAGAAGGTCTCAGACCCTGCTGATCAATGGAATCAACTGTGGAGCTTTCTACATTGGTACCCTTCTCAGATCTACTGATTCTGAACCTGAAAGATAGACCTAAAGTGTTGCTTTGCTTTAACAGAGCCATTAGGATAACAGCTGAAGTGACAGTGTTTGCAAACAACGTCATGATTAAGAATGCAGACTTCCCCTAGAGAGACTGGCTGGTGGTTACTAGCTGTGTGACTCTGGGCAAAATACTTCAGCCTCAAGACTCAATTTACACATCTATAAAATGGAAATGCTATTACTGCCTACACCTCATAAGGTAGGTGCCTAGGAAAGAAAATTTTGAAAGCCTATGTTAATTACAAGGAAGGCCAAGAGTTCCACATTAAAGAACACATTACCAATCAGACCAATGTGATAATTTAAGTGTTAAATTTTGATTTAAGCAAAAATTGTGATATAATTATGTTAGGGGGTTGTGGGGACTGTCAAAGAACTATTGTTAAAATCAATACAGCAGGGAAATAAAACCCAGCATAAGCACATTTTTGGCAACAGATAAACACCGGAAGTATCAGAGTTGAAAGCTGCCAATTGTGGGGTGTGGGCTGGAAGGGTAGGAGAAATGCAGGAGGAGGGGGTAGGTGTTGCAGTTTTTCAGTATTTGCTGTTTAGTGCAGTTCTATTCAAACAAGGTAGATAGGTTGCTTTGACAAAAATAAAGGTGAATTTTAAAAGATAATTCAAAACATGTATAATATTGGATGTCTTTATATACTAGGGTTACCATAAGGTTTTTCAATTCACCAAAACTTGCTTTTTAAAAACTGATTGATAGAATCCTTCCAACTGTACCACCAAAATGCCCAGACGCTGAAAGTTTACCATAACCATTTACTATGTCCCCGGCACCCGCAGCCCTCCTTGAGGGATATAGCCACTGCCAACCACAGAGCTGCACGGAAGGTAGGGAATAATACTCCAAACTCACATTCTCGGCTTTTCACCCAGTGCTGGAGAGCAAGGTAGACCAGGGAATGCTGACAAGAGAGGGTAGCCTCCCGGGGCTCAGAGGAGCAAGGACAGAATGTCCAGCACAAGTACTAGATAGAGTTTTATTTTTATTTTTGGTTTTTAAATTTATGTCCCTTTTCTACTTGGCCTTATATTAAAAAAAAAAAAAAATCCCTTGATTTTTCAATCTGTTCAACATAAATGGCATCATCGTCATCAGCATCACCATCATTCACTGATGCTATGCCAGCACCTGACAACTGGCTAAGCATTCTCACACACATTACGTTTATGTCAACCTCAGAACACCTCGATGCAGAAGACTGGGCAAAGGTTATTCTGATTTTACAGCTGAGACCTTAAGAAAAGTTGGGTATTTTGCCCAGGATCATAAAGCTACCAACAGCAGCGCCCAAACTAGAAACCATGTTTCCTAACATGTCAGGTAAGTCTCTTTCCACCATACAAGGCACTCATGCTACTTATTCACAGTAGGAGTGCAAAATTGATGTTCCTGTGAAAAAATCATTAACCAACTTTGTTCTAGGCACTGCACAGAACACAGAAGTAGTAAGCAAACAAGACACAAGGGGAAACAGAGTGCACTTGCCCATTCCATTCTCGAGAAACCACAAGGAAGGCCAGAGACCAAAATAATTGAGTTTTCAATCACACTGTACACGTCGTTGAAAAGAAGGTGTTCAGTAGGGCAAGGCAAGTGTTCAAAAGAAGAATAAAGATTCAGGGAAAAGCAGAAAAATACGTAATGAGTTTTGTTTGGGGGGGTGGAGTAGGGGGAAGGAAATCACGGTCCCTTCACAATCCCCAGCCCAGGGCCCCAAAAACTGCAGCGAAGATCTCTCTGCTTCTCTTGCCATTTCCAGCTCTCCCCCGACACACACACACACACACACACACACACACACACACACACCCTTTGAGAACTTAGAGAAGTAGCCAGAAGTGACTTCTCTCTACCAAACACAGGAGTCATGAGAAGTCCAGCAAAACGGCCCACTTTTAAAACACTAAATTAAGAACTCTGCACCTTTTATAACCCACTACAAAACGTTCAGGTACTTACACATGATGGAAGGAAGTAATGAATGATTTTTTTTTTTTTTTTAGATTTTATTTATTTATCAGAGAGAGAGGGGGAGAGAGCGAGCACAGGCAGACAGAATGGCAGGCAGAGGCAGAGGGAGAAGCAGGCTCCCTGCTGAGCAAGGAGCCTGATGTTGGACTCAATCCCAGGACGCTGGGATCATGACCTGAGCCGAAGGCAGCTGCTTAACCAACTGAGCCACCCAGGCGTCCCTATGAATGATATTTTAATTGTAAACCTCTAAACATAGCCCGTTTATTATCTAGCTCCTTATTGCGTCAACTATTACTTCAGCTCCTGTGGTTCCAAGACTGAAGCCAGTTGGCTAATTTGAGGAGGATTATTCGAAGAAGACTAGGGGCTGGGGGAATCATGGAAAATAAGCCTAATTTTCCACTGGAAAATAAGGCTTAGCAACCATCATTTGCCAAGACAGACATGGAGACTAAAGAATAAAAACTGCTAAGGTAGTCCCACAGTAGGTATGTTCAGAGCAAAATGCCCACTGGGAGAAAGGAGAATCCTCTAGCTCAAAACTGAAACTGCACATGAACACCCACTTAATCAAGCTAGTGACCATGCACCCACCCCTAGGCCGAGTATAGGCCGCTGGGTATGGCCTCTGGATACAGTTCCACTCATCTAACCACCCAAAAAGGAATCAAAGTGCTGTTAGGAAGGGAAAACAGATACAAGACAGGGAAAGAAAGGGAAAGGAGGACAAGTCCTCTACACTTGCCAAGACTTTCTTCAAAAATTCCTTAAGAACCTAACTAACTAGCAGTTAGATCATTAATTTCTGAAGACTCTATTAACTAATAATTGTCTACACACAGCCAAAGAAAGCATTTACCCTGATGCCTACAAAACTTCACCTTGACAACTTCTTACTTCCAGAGGCCTCACTTCTCACTTTATCTGAAAGCTATCTTTTCCTCTGATTCCTAAAGACAAAGCAGAATTTGTCCTTCTTTAGTACTGACATGCTCATTTTGTAAACATTATCCTGAAGTTTCCAAAGAGCACAGACTTCTCAAAATGTCTAATGAATCAATTCAGAAGGATGCTGATTTGATGATAATGATGATGACAGTAATATTAACAAGAGCAGCAGCAACTAACACATACTGAGCATTTGTCGGGGGCCAGGACCTGTTCCAAGCCTTTAATACCTAATAATTCATTTAACCTTCACAACAGCCTTATGAGGAAAACAATATTACTACCTCCATTTCATGAACTAGGAAACCGAGACACAGTGGGTAAATAAGTTGCCCATGGTCCAACAGTTAATAAAAGTCAATCCAGGACTGAATCCATGTCTGACTCCAAAATACCAATTTAACAAAGGATATTCATTGAGAGCAGAGGAAAGGGTCTGTGCTGCGTGAAAACATTCTCCAATGAGAAATGGGAGCATCATAACGGTACCTAAAGACTGCAAGGTTCTGAAGCTTGCCACATCATCACCAGCCCCAATAATTTATGAGAATTTATTTCTAAGATGCCATCAAGTACCGCTTTACTCCAAGATGTGGCTCAGTGGTCCAGAGGTGTGTAAGTTATATGCCTGAAAACCATTAGAGAAAAATTCCATGCCAACCATCCTTCATGCACCAGAGTTTAGTCATTCCAAAGCAGAACCTCCAAATGGTGCTTTTATACCTCATGTTTTGATCATTCAAAAGAGGTTTTCTCCAATTTCTCTGCAAAAATCTTTTCCCCCTCAAAACAAACATTAAAAATTCAGCCCCAGAAGTACATTTGTCATAAAGTTAGGAATAACTTAAAATATAAGGTAAATCAAAATGGCTTTTCGACTTTAACTTAAGTGGTCACGGTCATGATTGCTGTAATAAAAACGACAGGAAAAAAACCCTAAAATTGTCAAAAACATAATTGATGATGAAAACAAATGTTAAATTATGGCATATTTCACCCTGGCCACCAAAGACTCTTGATGAAACTGCAGCCCTGTAATTCCCCAGAATGAATTCTTTAAATTAAAATACTTCATGCAGAACAGAAATTAAACAATGAATCAAAGAACAATGCTGTACAGCGGTATGCTTATAAATATACCTAGCAAAGAGGAAACAATTACATTTTTCCATGTAAAAACCAACACAATTGTAATGTTTCACAGAAAGCCAATGGGTACTTTTCCCATTGCTTCGAACTTGGAAGTTCATTTCCTGTAACTCACTTAGGGTCCACGGAGACTGGGCAGAATGAAATTAGCTACACCAAACTGGCTGGCTTTCTCCTTTCTACAAAACTAGCTTCTCCACGCAACTGCACAACTGACTTCCATGATAAATTTCATCCAACCCAATTCAAATGCCACTCTGCATTTTAGTTTAAATGCTTTATTTGGCCAGCTGGTTTTATTTAACCATCGACTAGAAGTGGTACGAGTGCATTCTTTTTCCAGCTAGCATTAATCTTAGTAAACTGAGCTCCATTGGAATGTCTTAACTGCTGAGAAGAAAGCAAAAGTCAGCAAGCATACAATTGCATTTGGCTACCCTCAGCACATCATTTTATTTCCTCCTGCTCTCTGCTAACTATTGCTCAGCACTTTTGCCTAAGAGGGGGACAAGCAGGTGGTTAAGGAAGTTGTCCTGTCAGCTGTATCTTTAATCCGAGTGTTTAAATCTCTGAATAAAAGAAAAATCAATGTTGTAAAGGCAATGTTTGTCAAGGCCATGTAATAAATACACTTACCTTTACAGACTGTTCTCAATGGATTTTTCTTCTTCTCTGAGCTTCAAAGCTGCAAAGAGATAAAAACAAAAGTAGGGTGTTATCTGTGAGTAAAACACCAAACGTTTCTTCTCCATGTCTCTAAGGAGAATTTCCATATGCCATTGTCTGTGGCACTGGCCAAGTAACCGGGGCCTCATACATCCCTCACAAAAGGCCAAAAAAAGACTGTCATCAAGTGCAGACAGCACACACATCAGGCCAGAATTTAGTCAGACACCCTGGTCAGATGGATAGTGAAATCTTTTGGGGTATGAGCACCTCAACAGCATGGGAATGGCCAATAAAGTGCAGAGACACAATTCTGGTAAACGCTGCACAGCACACTCACTCTGACCGAGCATTTTATGTTCTTAACTTCTTTCTGCACACTCTATTTCCATTTCTCTGAAAAAGTTTTACATGGGGGAGCCCATTCCCTTTCTACGAGGCACATGGTCCTTCCAAGGAAATAGTATTTATGTCACACTAATATTTCAAGGGGCTGATAGAATATCAGTACATCATTACTCATATGGTGACACCATAAGGTCAAAACTACTTGGGATATCCCTCTTTCTGTCACTCTTGTCTAGGTCCTAACATCTCATAATAGTGCAGTAGCTGGGAATAGCCAACTAATCCATGGTTTTTCCCATGGTTCTTTTTCTTTTCCTTCCATGTTCTAAGTACCCACTTCAGTCCTTACCAAAGAAACCATTACTGCTGATGCCTGGCCACTAAAGACCCAAGACTAGACTTCTGGGCTGTGATATAAATCCTAGAATATTAATGCATGAGATAAAGCCTCTCCATGAAAAATTAGAAATTTTCCCTTCCCCCTGTTATATGGATTTCAATGGTGTTGGGAGAAAAATAACCTGGGATAAACACAATTTGGGGAAAACTACATAAAATAGTATAATACTGCATTTTTATAAAATATGAGACTTATGGTCTGAAAACAGAGACCGACCTGTATGCCCTTCCAATTTAAACACACAGAAATGCTAACTAAGCAAAATATGGTAATAATTTGGAAGGACCAAGATGGTGGAGAAGTAGAAGACCAAGTTATCATCAGGTCCCAGGAGTTCAGCTAGTTATCAAACCATTCTGAATACCTACAAACTCAACAGGAGATAGAAGAGAAGAAGGGCAGCAATTCTAGGAACAGAAAATCAACCACGTTGCAGAAGGTAGGATGTGCAGAGAAGTGAATCTGAAGCCACAGGAAGATAGACCGTGGAAGGAGGAGCTGGCTCCCGGCAAGTGAGAGAGTAGTGGAGCAAAAAATCGTAACTTTTTAAGAAGTCTGCTCCACTGAGGGATGCTGCTCCAAAGGCTAAGCGGGAAGTGGAGCCCTTGCAGAGACAGTGTGGTCTCAGGACCCGCAGGGACACAAAAGGACCAGGGGTGTCTGAATGCAGCAGATCTCCCAGGTATCAGAGTGGGAAAGTCAGCTGCAAAGATGGAGCGAAGCAGTGGGCTTTCAGCTCAGGGTTACCTTAAACCGTGATCCAAGGCACACATGGGCCACTGCTCTTCGAGCAGGGACCCTACAAGCAGCAGATCCGGGCAGACCCCCTCCTTCCTCCTCCAGCAGCATGGGAGTGCACACCAGGAACCTGCTGGCTTTGGAGACTCCAAACGGGGCCATGCACCAGAGACAGAAATGCTCAGTCACAGGTCTGGTGAGCACAGAGTATGACCAGAGACCAGGGAGATAGGAAGGATTGACTGCTTTTCTCTGAGGGCGCACTGAGAAGTGGGGTCCCAAACTCTTGGCTCCTATGTGGCCGGAGATTGGGAGGCCGCCATTTTCATTCTCCGCCTCCAAAACTGTACAGAAAGCATTCAGAGAACAAAAGCTCCAAGAGTGAACACAAGCAGATTATTTAGCCTGGCCCCTGGCAAGGGTGGTGCAATTCTGCCTGGGGCAAAGACATTTCAGAATCACTGCCACAGACCCCTCCCACAGAAGATCAGCAAGAACATCCAGCCAAGACCAAATTCACTGATCAATGAGAACTGCAGAACTCTAGAGCTAGGGGAAAGCAACACATAGAATTCATGGCTTTTTTCCCATGATCTTTTAGTCTTTCAAAGTTAAAATTTTTTTTAATTTATTTTTTTCTTATTCTACTTTTTAAACTTTACCTCTTTCCAATTTTAATGGTTTTTAACTATTTTATCTTATTAATAATACCTTTTTAAAAATCTTCTTTACTTTTCATTGTTATACTCATATTTTATCCCTTCATTGTATTTAACCTTATTTCTTATATAGATATAGGGGTTTTTTTTTTCTTTAAAATTATGGTTTACAATTTCTTCTAATAGATCAAAATATACCCTAAATCTAGCGGATGGTTTTCTTACTGTCTCCAGCCTGATTACATTCTTTCCTCTCTTTTTTTTTTTCTTTTTTCAACCAACTTCATATCAATTCCTTTTTTAGAATCTTTTGAAATTTTCATCTTTACAGTCATATTCCACCCTTCATTGTGTTTACCCTTATTTTTGTATATATCTAAGTTTTTCTTTCTTTAAAATTTCAGGAGGTAGTTTCTTCTTACAGACCAAAATACACCCCAAATCAAGTGTGCAGCTCTGTTCTACTCACCAGTATAATATATATCCCCCCCCCAATTTTCTCCCCCCAGTTTAGGGTCTCTTCTGATTTGGCAAGTATATCTTTTTCTGGAGTCATTGCTACCCTTTTAGTATTTTGTTCTCTCATTCAACTATTCTTACCTGGATAAAATGACAAGGCAGAAAAACTCTCCACAAAAAAAGAACAAGAGGTAGTACCGACAGCTAAGGACCTAATCATAACGGACATTAGTAATATGTCAGAACTAGAGTGCAGAATGACAATTATCAAGGTGCTAGCTGGGCTTGAAAAAAGCATTTAAGATATTAGAGAATCCTTTTCTGGAGAAATAAAAGCCCTTTCTAGAAAATAAAAGAACTAAAGTCTAACCAAGTTGAAATTTAAAAAGCTATTAATAAGGTGCAACCAAAAATGGAGGTTCTAACTGCTAGAATAAATGAGGCAGAAGAGTCAATTAGTAATATAAAAAACCAAATGATGGAGAATTAAAGAAGCTGAGCAAAAGAGAGACAAACAACTACTGGACCACAAGGGGAGAATTTGAGAGATAAGTGATACCGTAAGATGAATTACTATTAGAATAATTGGGATCCCAGAAGAAGAAAGAGAGAGGGGGACAGAAGGTATATTGGAGCAAATTATAGTAGAGAATTTCCCTAATTTGAATGGAATAAGAATCAAAATCCAGGAAGCACAGAGAATCCCCTTAAAATAAATAAAAATAAGTCCACACCCCATCATCTAATAGTAAAATTTACAAGTCTCAGTTACAAAGAGAAAATCCCAAAAGTAGCTCAGAAAAGAAGTCTGTAACATACAATGGTAAAAATATTAGATTTGTAGCAAACCTAACAACAGAGACCTAACAGGCCAAAAAGAACTGGCATGATATATTCAGAGTACTAAATGAGAAAAATATACAGCCAAGAATACCATATTCAGATAGGCTGTCATTGAAAATAGAAGGAGAGATAAAAAGCTTCCATGACAAATAAAAATTAAAAGATTTTGCAAACACCAAAACAGCCCTCCGGGAAATATTGAAAGGGGTCCACTAAGCAAAGAGAGAGCCTAAAAGTAACAGACCAGAAAGGAACAGAGATAATATACAGTAACAGTCACCTTACATGCTTTACAATGGCACTAAATTCATAGCTTTCAATAGTTACCTTAAATGTAAATGGGCTAACTGCCCCAATCAAAAGACACAGGGTATGAGAATGGATAAAAAAACAAGACCCATCAATATGCTGTCTGCAAAAGACTCATTTTAGATCCAAAGACACCTCCAGATTCAAAGTGAGAGGATGGAAAACAATTTACCATGCTAATGGACATCAAAAGAAAGCTGGGGTGGCAATCCTTATATCAGACAAATTAGATTTTAAACAGAAGACTATAATAAGAGATGAGGAAGGACACTATACCATACTTAAAGAGTATGCCCAACAAAAAGGTCTAACAATTTTAAGTATCTATGCCCCTACAGGGGAGAAGTCAATTATATAAACCAGTAAATAACAAAATCAAAGAAACATATTGACAATAATAACTGTAGGAGACTTAACACCCCTCTTACTGAAATGGACAGATCATCTAAACAAAAGATCAGCAAGGAAATAAAGGCTTTAAATGACACATTGGACCAGATGGCCCTCACAGATATATTGAAAACATTCCATCCCAAAATAACAGAATACACATTCTTCTCCAGTGCACTTGGAACATTCTCCAGAATAAATCACATCCTGGGTCACAAATCAGGTCTCAACTGGTACCAAAAGATTGGGATCATTCCCTGCATATTTTAGACCACAATGCTCTGAAGCTGGAACTTAATTACAAGAGGAAAGTTGGAAAAAACCCAAATACATGGAGGCTAAAGAATGAATGGGTCAACCAGGAAATTAAAGAAAAATTGAAAAAATTCATGGAAACAAATGAAAACACAACTGAATGGGTCAACCAGGAAATTAAAGAAAAATTGAAAAAATTCATGGAAACAAATGAAAACACAACTGTTCAAAATCTTTGGGACACAGCAAAGGCAGTCCTGAGAGGAAAGAATATAGTGATACAAGACTTTCTCAGAAATAAGAAAGGTCTTAGGTACACAACCTAACCCTACACCTAAAGGGGCTGGAGAGAGAACAGCAAAGAAAGCCTAAACCCAGCAGGAGAAGAGAAATAATAAAGACCAGAGCAGAAATCAATGAATTAGAAACCAGAAGAACAGTAGAACAAATCAAGGAAACTAGGAGGGGTTCTTTGAAATAATTAATAGGATTGATAAACCCCTGGCCAGACTTATCAAAAAGAAAAGAGAAAGGACCCAAATTAATAAAATCACGAATGAAAGAGGAGAGATCACAACCAACACCAAAGAAATATTAATAATTGTAAGAACATATTATGAGCAACTCTATGCCAGCAAATTTGACAGTCTGGAAGAAATGGATGCATTCCTGGAGAAATGTAAACTACCAAAACTGAACCAGGAAGAAATAGAAAACCTGAACAGATCCATATCCAGTAAGGAGATTGAAACAGTCATCAAAAAATCTACCAACAAACAAGAGTCCAGGGACAGATGGCTTCCCATGGGAATTCTACCATTTAAAGAAGAATTAATACCTACTCTGCTGAAACTGTTCCCAAAAAAAAAGAAATGGAAGGAAAACTTCCAAACTCATTTTATGAGGCCAGCATTACCTTGATCCCAACAAAGACCCCATCAAAAAGGAGAATTATAGACCAACATCCTTGATGAACACGGATGCGAAAATTCTCACCAAAATACTAGCCAATAGGATCCAAAAGTACATTAAAAGGATTATGCACCTCAAACAAGTGGGATTTATTCCAGGGCTGCAAGGTTGGTTCAACATTAACAAATCAATCTGTGTGATATAATACATTAATAAAAGAAAGAACAAGAACTGTATGATACTCTCAATAGAGGCTGAAAAAGCATTTGACAAAGTACAGCATCCTTTCTTGATCAAAACTCTTCACAGTGTAGGCATAGAGAGTACACACCTCAATATCATCAAAACCATCTATGAAAAACCCACAATGAATATCAGAGCTAAGAGCTTTTCCCCTAAGGTCAGGAAAATGGCAGGGATGTCTACTATCACCACTGCTATTCAACATAGTACTAGAAATCCTAGCCTCAGCAATCAGACAACAAAAAGGAATAAAAGGTATCCAAATCAGCAAAGAAGTCAAACTCTCACTCTTTGCAGATGATATGATACTTTATGTGGAAAACCCAAAACACTCCACTCCAAATCTTCTAGAAGTCATACAGGAATTCAGTAAAGTGGCAGTATATAAAATCAATGCACAGAAATTAGCTGCATTTCTATACACCAACAGCAAGACGGAAGAAAGAGAAATTAAGGAGTAGATCCCATTTACAATGGCATCCAAAACCACAGGATACCTAGGAATAAGCCTAACCGAAGAGGCAAAGAATCCGTACTCAGAAAACTATAAAGGACTCATGAAAGAAACTGAGGAAGACACAAAGAAATGGAAAAAAGTTCCATACTCATAGATTGAAAGAACAAATACTGTGAAAATGTCTATGCTACCTAAAACAATCTATACATCTAATGCAATCCCTATCAAAATCCCATCCATTTTTTTTCAAAGAAATGGAATAAATTATCCTAAAATCTACATGGAACCAGAAAAGATTCCAAATAGCCAGAGGAATGTTGAAAAAGAAAACCAAAGTTGGTAGCATCACAATGCCAGACTAAGCTCTGTTACAGAGCTGTAATCATTAAGACAGTATGGTACTGGCACAAAAACAGACACATAGATCAATGGAACAAAAGAGAGAGCCCAGAAATGGACTCTCCACTCTATGGTCAACTAATCTTCAACAAAGCAAGAAAGAATGTCCAGTGGAAAAAAGACAGTCTCTTCAAAAAATGGTGTTGGGAAAATTGGACAGCCACACGCAGAAAAATGAAACTGGACCATTTCCTTACACCACACACAAAAATAGACTCAAAATGGAGGAAAGACCTCAATGTGAGACGAATCCATCAAAATCCTTGAGGAGAACACAGGCAGCAAACTCTGACCTCAGCCACAGCAACTTCTTCCTAGAAACACTGCCAAAGGCAAAAGAAGCAAGGGCAAAAACGAACTACTGGGACTTCATCAAGATCAAAAGCTTTTGCACAGCAAAGGAAACAGTCAACAAAACCAAAAGAGAACTAACAGAATGGGAGAAGATATTCGCAAATGACATATCAAATAAAGCGCTAATATCCAAAATCTAGAAAGAACTTAATCAAACTCAACACCCAAAGGACAAATAATCCAATCAAGAAATGGGCAGAGGACATGAACAGATATTTCTGCAAAGAAGACATCCAAATGGCCAAGAGACACATGAAAAAGTGCTCAACATCACTCGGCATCAGGGAAATACAAATCAAAACCACAGTGAGATACCACCTCACACCAGTCAGAATGACTAAAAGTAACAAATCAGGATAAGACAGATGTTGGCAAGGATATGGGGGAAGGGGAACCCTCCTACACTGTTGGTGGGAATGCAAGCTGGTACAGCCACTCTGGTAAACAGTATGGAGGTTCCTCAAAAAGTTGAAAATAGAGCTACCCTACAACCCAGCAATTGCACTACTGGGTATTTACCCTAAAGATAAAAGTGTAGTGATCCAAAGGGGCACCTACACTCCAATGTTTATAGCAACAATGTCCACAATAGCCAAACTATGGAAAGAATCTAGCTATCCATCAACAGATGAACGGATAAAGAAGATGTGGTATATATATACAATGGAATACTATGCAGCCACCAAATGAAATGAAATCTTGCCATTTGCAACAAACTACGTGGATGGAAGTAGAGGGTATTATGCTGAGTGCAACTGGTCAATCAGAGAACGACAATTATCATATGATCTCTCTGATATGAGGAATTTGAGAGGCAGGGCAAGGGGTTTTGGGGGGCAGGCAGGGAAAAATGAAACAAGATGGGATCAGGAGGGAGACAAACCATAAGAGACTCTTAATCTCACGAGACAAACTGAGGGTTGCTGGGAGGGTGGGGGGGGGGGATAGGGTGGCCGGGTTATGGACTTTGGGGAGGGCATCTGTTATGGTGAGTGCTGTAAAATGTATAAGTCTGATAATTCACAGACCTAAATCCCTGGGGCAAATAATACATTACGTGTTAATTTAAAAAAAAAGAAAGAAAGAAAGAAAGAAAAAAGAAAAAAATATGGTGATAATTTAAGTACATATATACCCAAATAGCCAAGCTCAAAGAAAAGGAAAAGACAAATGTGAAAATATAATGAATGTAAATTTTCTAGAATAAGACATGAATCCTCATGAAAAAAGCACACCGAGACCTCAGCAAGATAAATAAAAGCAAATCCACAGGTAGATACATCAGAAAGAAACCACAAAATACCAGGAGATAGAAAGCCTTAAAGTCAACCAGAGAGAAAAAACAGACTCCTTACAAAACAACTTGTCATCAGCAAAAATAAAAGCAAGACAGCAATGAAATTACATGTTCAAAGTACTAAGGGGAAAAAAAGTTCAACAAAAATTCTATAGCCATGCTAAACAAATTATCATTCAAAAATGACAGAGAAATAAGGACATTTTTCAAGGGAGGGACAAGAATTGTTTTCTGCTCATAGTAGTTTTGCTAAAAGAAATACTAAAAGGCATACTTGAATAAAAAGGAATTGACCCCAGATGGAAGGAATGAGCAGCAAAAAGCAATCGGAAATAAAGACATTAGCAAGCATGATGGTAAATCTAGTAAATTTAATAATGAATAATGGGTATTAAGTAATAATTACTAAGCCTTGGTTGTAAAATCCAACAATAACAGTAATGACCAATTTTTAGGGTTTCCAAATAAGGTGAAATTAGTTGTTAGTTCCAATTATATGGAATAAGGGAGGGGAATAAATTGCTTAGAAGGAAGAGACAGACACTGATCAAACTGTTAAAGATATGCATTAAAGTTACTGACTAACTTGTTAAGCATAACCAGCATTTCTTTCTCATTGTATATAGTCAAAGATACCCTTGCATACATGCTCACAAAGATGCATACAAAAATGTTTAGAGCCTCATTGCTAGACTACCAAGAAATACTGAAAACAACCCAAACACCTATCAACAGTACAATGAATACATACATTTTTACAGTCTTACAATGAGGTATTATACAGCTTTGAAAAATCAATGAACACCGTCACATACATCAACATCTGTGCCTCTCAAAAATATGATATAAAACAACAAGCAAGTCACAGAAGACTATAAGTATCATTCCATTATATACAACATGTTCAAAAAGGTAAAAATACCATCTTGTTTTAGAATATAACACATAAGTAGCAAAACGGTTAAAAAAAAAAAAAGCAAGGGAATCTAATGATTGGGGAAGATTCTGGAATATGGTCATGTTTTATTTCTTGGCCAAGGATATATATTGTATTATAATAGAATACAATACAATTATACACTTCCAAAAATTATTTTGTATGTATGGTATATTTCACAATTTAAAAACACATAAGAGTAATCAGCAAAATAATAGGGATGTCCAAACCAACTTAGGGAACAATATAAAGAACAGAAAACTCAGCCAATTCTCCATAGCATATTGGAATGGAAGCAGGCAAGAAACAAAGGAAAGCATAAATGAGTAGAAAATACAAAAGAAAATATTTAAAGTAAGTTCAAATATATGAGAAATCAGAGTGAATGGATTAAAGACACCTATTAGAATAATTTTTTAAAATGGCTTTTTTTAAGCCTTGCTTTATGATGTTTATAAGAAATACATCTAAAATATAAAGGGAGTTGGAATGGGAAAGTATAGAAAACTACTCACCAAATAGGGCTCACCTTGATCATATAATGACTTGTGACTGGCATGCATGGTATTGCCTTTAATTATTTTCTCCTGTGTACATGTTTATCACCTTGATTAGTGTCCAAACTCTTTAAGATCTATGGTCTTTATTGTGCAAACCAACCACACCAGCCCATGCATTGTGAACCCCAGATTCTATACCTATATCAAATAGTCCTTCAGTAAATACGCGTTGAGCAGACAAGTGCACTTGGATTCTATAGCCTTCATGTACATCTCTCTGGTGCCCAAGCATTTTCCACATGGGTGTGCTACATACCCAAAACAGGAGCAGATCAGGATTAAAAAAAACTCTGGTTTCTGGGGCACCTGAGTGGCTCAGTTGTTAAGCATCTGCCTTTGGCTCAGGTCATGGTCCCAGAGTCCTAGGATTGAGCCACACATCAGATCGGGCTCCCTGCTCCGCGGGAAGCCTGAATCTCCCTCTCTCACTCCCCTTACCTATGTTCCCTCTTTTGCTGTGTGCCTCTCTGTTTAAAATCTTTAAAAAACAAACAAACAAAACAACAACAAACAAACAAACAAAAAAAAACCCACTCTGGTTGCAATGCCCAAAGTACATTATCTCTAGACAAAAGTCAGGAAGAGCCACTCAAAGTAGTCCTCCCTTTCCCCTGTTTGCCTTGACCCAAAATTCCAAGGACTCAAACTTCTACAGGCCACGAAACCTTTTCATCTGCAGCAGGAAGGTGGTACACGACCTCCCATTCCCCTCAAGCCTAGCTCATCTCCATTTTGTTCTGCAGCACACAGACTCTGTAACCTTCATATGACCTCCTGCAAGACAGATTAGATTTAAATCAGTCCAAATAGACTTGGGCTTCAGCGGCTTCTGAAAGACAAAAACATGGAGGCAGAGCAGTACAGGCCAATAACACTCTGGTTTTTCTTGGTGGTTTTTCAGAGCCTCCTAGAAAATCTTTGCCAGCCCCAACCCCCTCACTCCATTACCCAGCCCCCAGCTCCCTTAAAAACCAGCCTGAATTTAAACAAACATCATTCTCAAATACAGAAACTTCCTTTGCGATTCATCTTCTCCCAACTGAAACCTCTCTCTGGGAATCATCCAACTACACTTGACTTAACACAGCCCTGCCTGGACCTGAGTGATTTCCCTTCATTGCATTCTGCAGACCTCACCTGACTTCACTGCCACATTAAAGAATTGGTTATTGACCTTTAAGTCTTTAACAATTATCTACATACCTGGGAAAGAAGTCTGTTCACCCGGGAATGAAGACAAGACACAAGAATGAAGACACTGAATAAATTCGGCCCTCGTCTTGCTTCTTATGCTACGTTCAGTGAGCTGTTACTGCCAACAAATTATTGCAACTTCCTTTCAAATGATAGCCAATTTTCAACCAAGAGAAGATTCTTAAACCTTTTTCTACATATCGGTGAAAACCAGGCAGCTGGAAAACATAGCCCTGGTTAAACGACCTGATGATAAATGAATTATTTTAAACACATGGAATTATTTTCAAATCTTCATACTGATTTAAATGTTCACAAGAAACAGCAGCAAAGACACTAGAAACTTGACATTTCTCAGATACATTCCTAGAAGTCTTACTTCAATTTATATGTATATATTTCTAATAGAATTTCTAAGTCAGAATTTGTGAAACTCTAATATATTTAGAGTTCAGAGGGGTAATTAGAATAATTCTTAGTTTTGTACTTCACCTAGAAAATGAATCAATAATCTCAAAATATATGTGGAAATCCTTCCACTAGAGCCTAAATTCAACAAAGATACAGACAACATCTATCTTGTTCTGCACTGAATCCACATCATTTAGAACAGTATCTAGCACATAACATATTTTCAACAAAATTTGCTTAATAAAGGAATATTGTAAGTTTGCTTTACTATTAAAATTGAAAATTCTTTTTTCTTTTTAAGATTTTTTTTTTAATTTTTATGTAATCTCTACACCCACACCCAGTGTGGGGCTTGAACTCATCACCCCGAGATCAAGAGCCATATGCTCCACAAAACTGAGCCAGCCAGGCACCTCTAGAATTGGAAAAAAAAATTTTTTTTAAGATTTTATTTATTTATTTGTCAGAAAGAGAGAGAGAAAGCACACAAGCAGGCAGAGAGGCAGGCAGAGGCGGAGAGGGAGGGAGGCTCCCCGCCAAGCAAGGAGCCCAGTGCGGGTCTCGATCCGAGGACCTCAGGATCATGACCTGAGCCGAAGGCAGCAGCTTAACCCACTGAGCCACCCAGGCATCCCGTAGAATTGAAAATTCTTAAGTTAGGGTTAGTTTTGTTTATTTTCTTCTTTTTTCCGCTTTTCTTAATTTGTATTCTAAGCTTTCTTAAGATGAAAAGATCTCTCTTTATGGAAGCCTACATTTGTATCACCACACACACACCCACACAAACACACGTACACATACACACCCCCAAACACCATCGCCACACCTGTTCAACGCTGTCATATTTGCCAGGCACCAGAAAAGTAAATTTGCCAAGAGTATGAGCTCTGGAAAATCATTAGGTGACATCTAAGGAGCTGCATACCAATCAGCCAATAATTAGCATGTTAAAATTCAGAGAGTTTGTGACAAATCAAATTCCATGAATCTCAGGGAGCATGACCCCGGCCGGGTTAGCGCCCTGGCTCTGGGGAGGCAGTGGCTTTGTCTGACCAGCAAGACAGGACTGGGAAGCACCATGGCCAGTCTAATCCCAGGGGAGACATTCTGACAGTGTGACATTTGCACAGGGATGCCCTAACGTGGCCCCAGTATGTTTCCTCAAAACGGGATGACATTTCAAGTCAAACAGCTTGGTTCCCCACAGTCCAAACCTTCCCCAAACTCGCATATAACCTGATTTTGAGAAAAATAGGGTCACCTCAGAGAGAAACTGGGGTTGTACAGAAGCAATGTTAAAATAATCCATTTTTTAGGAAGGTCACGTCAGATATTCTGTGTTTAACCTCATTCGTTATCATTCTGTGCTGACACAGACCTCAGACAGCCTGAGTCTAAAAAACAGTTCTCATTTGAGCAAAATCCTGTTCCTATACATCCACCCTGGATACTTTTTAATGAATGCTGAAACCAGTTACAAAATTGCGCTACCAAAAGGTGTGGAGAGTGGCTGTCTGTGCACTGTGTCCTCACTAAACTCCTGCTGTCTGGAACTGCTGTCCACATGCGAGGCCGTCCAAGGATGTACGGACACTGCTGTTCCTGCTGCTGCGGGCCCATTGAAGGTCACCTTTCTTACATGGCCGATTCTATCCAACGGGAGAAACCAAAGAGGGTGGAGAACACCCAGCTCCCCACTGGGCTTTGGCAGTGTCCATATGCCTCGGGGAACACACTCTTACAAGAAGTCCAGGATGAAGGGCCTGTCCTCTAACCAGACTGACCAAGCTCTTGGGGCAAACACTCTGCCTCCATCACATACATGCCTGTGTGGGCCTGGTCTGAGTATGTTCCCACCCCAAGCCAAGGGTGACTGTTCCACCGGGCCTCTACTCTACTACAGGGTCAGGCAGCAGCCTGTGCTCCTCCTGGCTCACGGCCCGATGTTCTGATGGCCCAGCTACGTCATTGCAGAGAGGGAGTCTGGTGGTGCCCTCCCCTGAACTCTCCATCTGGAAGATTCTCTGGCCTCCTTCCCTCTCATTTTTAATCTGACAGACACTGCTGGACAGGGAAACTCAGAGTACACCAAAGTTCATCTTCCCTTCCCTGCTTCTCGGCTGGCTTAATCACAGGGGCAGAACGAGGTTGGCATGGACCAGGATGCCAGGAATTAAATGAGGGTCCCTGACCACTGGAGCACATTAGTCCTGCCTTCCAAAGTCTTAATTAGTCTTCCTCTGCCTGGCACACCCACTTGCCTTTGGAAACCAGGAAGGTGGCAGAGTAAGATGCCAGGCTCACACCAAGTACTCCACAAAACACTGGTTGGGAATGGTGGTGGCAAATGCCTGCTGGCTCATGGTTCTGCAACAACAGTCAGTTTTGAGGCCTGGGCCCCAGCAGCAAGATTTCTGCTCCCCTTTCTAATGCAAACAGTTATGCAGCATTACTCTGAGTGATTGTCAGCCACCAGCTCAATTTGGAAGCAAAATGATCTTAACAAACAGTGGCAGACTTACAGATAGGCTGCCGAGTCTGGGGACCGAAACAAAGGACAAAAAGAAGACAAAAAATAAAGAGTAGGATTGATGGTGAATGGAAGAGGGGAAAATGAACAGAGCAAAGAGAAATGAGGAGGATTATGGGAATAGGTACCTCAGTTCTGCTACTCCAAAATGAGCTGTGAACATAGCAAGGGACTCGGGTGGAAGCAATATGGGAGAAATCACAGAAAGGAGACAGAGCAGCAAATCTGGAGATTTTGGTGCTGGGACAGATTCAGGGCTAGCAATGGAACAGATTCAACATGAAGTAACATTCGAGAGGTTTCAAAAGACAATGAGTCTTAATTCTGTTCTGTTTTGCACCCTTTGAGTTAAAGTGGCACACCAAAATTTGCTATTTTTCTAAGAGGACATTGACAGATACAATGGGAACACTGAATACATTTTTTCCCTCTGCATTCATTATCTCTGGCCCTTATCCACAGGCCTATTGCAGACTAAATTGGATTTTGGATCACTGGTACTGAGGCGCTGCAATTAATTAACAATAAAAACATAATATTTATATCCAGGCCTAACAACATCTGACATTTAAACTATTCTGCCAGTCGGGCAAATTCCATCCGACAAATTTTCATTTTAATGAACATGACAGGCCACGGTTTACATGATAGACCAAGGAGCAGCAAAGAGTTGATCTCTTGGCATGTGCTCTCAAGGCCTGGCCATGCTAGAGGAGAAACCAGCTGGGGAACCGCTAGAGGAACAGTAAGCCCAGATCCCCAGCCCCACCCAGACAGACCAAGAACACATGTCCTACAACAAAGATCCTAGTATGCAACTGTCCTTGTTTCTGTGCAAGCTCAAAGTTAAATACCTACTGCCCCTTTTGATCCACTGGATAATTTGTCTATCTTTGGGCTGCTGACATTTTCGTTGGGGTATGAAAATCCCTTAGTCCTTACTAATTAAAAAGTGATAAACGTTTTGCAAGGCATCCAATAATGTGCAAAGTACACAAGAGTTGGAACTGATGCAGCTTTCTCGGTTGGCACAAGACTGGCCTTCCGTGTTTTGCCAGATGGTATATCTCAGTAAGTCCCCAATCCCTGACTCAAGTGAGGGGCATTGTCAATATGATGCTGAAGCAGAGACTATCTATCTTTAAATGTTATCTTCTTTTGCATTATACTAATGCCAATGGCCTAACATTTTTTTTTTTTTCTGAAACTTTCACAGCTAAGGAAGTTTTTCATTTTTCTGTGACTCATTATTCAAGCCAACAGATAGTACAGATGAGGGGAAAAAACTTCATCTCCATTAGAACCACGTAAATTTGATGGAAACCAATGTCAGGAACCACATCTCCCAGCCTGACCTCTGGTCGCTCCCCTATGGGTTCCGGGTGAAAGAACATGGACAAGATAGAGTAGGTTTCTCCAAACCTGTCTCCACTACCCCAAAAAACGTTTAAGTTAAGGACAGAGTTAAGGATGAAAAATTCAAAGAGACCAAGGCAATTAGACAGAAGCTTAACAGATGTGGGAAGGAGCCGGTGAAAAACTAGTAACAAATTGTCAGTAGGAGCCCTTCTTATTGGAAAGGCCATATATTTCTAGTTCACTTATCTAAAACACTCTTTATCCTAGCTTTTACATCAATTCAAAAGAAATGAAATGAAGTTCCAATTTAAAAGCAAGACTTCTTCAGAATATGGATTTGGTTCTTGGGTTCCAATCTCAGCAATTAAAATAGCCACCTTCATGGTGATTTGTCTTCAAACAATGGCTCTGAATAGATCCAAAATGGTAACAATGTTCCATGGCACAGATATAGCCATGATACCAGAACATGAAATCCTGAAAGGGTAACAGCATTCCCACTATTATAACCCAATTCCGAGTCAGTATGGGGTTTTAGTTAAGACGACAACCCGTACATAGAGTGTAGACACACACACCTGCACACGTACACACACACACACACACACACACACACACACACGTTACAGGAATAATCGCATATTTGCAGACTTTACATGTATTCCCCCATATATAACTCGGTAAGTACTGTTAAGAACTCTATCGCACACCAAGAAAAGGGCAATTAGAGATAACAGACCTCTGGAAGAGGTGAAGTCCAAAGTCACAGGCAGGTAAAGTGGCAGAGTTAAGGTACAAATCCCAGCCCAAGCCTGAGCTCTATACCACATAGTGGCATATGATGGCATCAACAAAGGAGATGGCATGAAGGAATTGATTCATTTTGGCAATAGTCAAAATATCTTTTAAATACCAGGTACAAAACATTTTCAGCCCATCAGATGCTTATTTAATTTTGAAAAATCAACTTTTACAGAGCTGCTATGTTTGTTAATGCCTTGTTTATTCTTGAAAAAGGAAGGCCTACCAGGGAAAAGATGCATTTCTTCAAGTTGGGAAGAAATGCAAGACCCTGACTGGGTTGAACTGAAAATATTTGACATTACACAAATGAATAGAATCTAAAATTTTAACATGGCTAAGCGGGAGGCATGTACTAAAATGGTCATATCAAATTCAGAACACAAAAAATTTAACATGCTTATTGTCGTAAACAAAGGCATTTGGTTAAATGAAAGTTCCATCAAAGCTTAATAACCAAATTTGAGTGAACACAAAGTAAAGGGTTATATACTTTCTGCGGTTTCAGTAATAGCTAATCTAATAATGGTAAATGGAGGGTTATTGTTGATTCCTTTGCCTCTGTTTCATAAATTAGATAAAGCAACCTGGCAGTTACAGTACTTTGTGGAGTTTTATTTGACTAAGTGATTTTAAAGCTATCTCAAAATATAACAAAGTCATGACTTGAATGACTACGGAACTGTACCCTGCTTACCATCACCACCTTAGTACTGTTGACCAATGTGAAGTGGAAAGCTTCCTGTGAACTAAAACTGTTCTGTAAAGCTCCATTTACATCTGCAGAACTGGCCATTACGAAGGCAAAGTGTCAGTGGCATGGTGTTATCTGATATTCCCTTGCACCAGGGCCAAGCTTGTAAACTATAAAGTGTAAGAGCAGTCAAGTGTTACTTATTTCTTCTGATGCAAAACTTGGGAACAGTAGAATTTCTCTGGTTAATGATTTTTCATAGCACATTTCCAATTTTCTCCTACAGTTTATTGATCTGGAATACTAAAACAGTGTTCTTCCCTAGCTAAAGAACATACAAAGCCTGTGCCCTGGGTCCCATGAGATGTACCTGGAAAGGCAGCCACAGTGGCTCATCAGGGAGCTTAGGAGTGGCATTTTCCTTATTGAAAAAATGTTCTGGTCGAATCCTAGGCTTTTTGATAACAGGGAACCCTTCCCTAGCCTCTGCACTTGGAGATGACACCCTGCACTTGCAGTTCTGAGAGCCGATGGGTTGCCTTCACAAAAGCAGTCTATTTTCCTGTGTTTTCCCCCTTGTGCCCTGATATGGTTACTTTCAATTACCCTGATAGCCCAGGAAGAAAAATATCCTTCTCTCCATATTTCATTCACATAATAAGAATCTGCAAGCTGTTCTGTATGACAGATGAGGACTGTGAGCTGAAGCAACTTGTTCCGCCTGTCAGCCTCCAAGAACCCACAGCAATGAGATACAATCGTGATGACATTACTAGAGAAGAAGTGGGTCAAATACATGGTCACTTTAAAACAGAATGTCAACTGTTCTTTCCACTTCAGTAATTTGATGCAGTGGTGGCTCGTACCTCCCCCACCCCCCCAAAAAACAGAAAGAAAACAGCACTCACTGCTATTAGCTAAACATGCACACGCACGCACACACACACACACACATGCAACTATTGTTAAAAGTATTGTTCCCATAACCCCTTTTTCAGCCTCTGACCGATCAGCCAAGAAAAGTTTATTAAGTATCTACTATGAGTCAGACACCAAGGTAGGTAGAGTGTTGAAAAGAGACACAGCCCCTGCCTTGCAAAGTTTACAGTCTGGGGTAAAGGACAAATATTAACAAAGAGATTAAAATTGATGTAGGGAAGTACAAGGTACTCAGGGACTTATTAAATAACTAACCAAGTCTTGTGCGTTAGAGTGACTTTCCCTGTGGAAGAGATATTTAAGATAAGGTGTTAAGTAGAATTACTAGCCAGGTAAGAGGTGAGGGGGAAGGTTCCCAGCAGAGGACCTTTGTCTCAAAATGTTTCCTTTCCAAGAAACCAAGGCATTAAGATGCAGTAGAAAGTATAATGGGATACAGGAAGCCATGAAGTCCACTACTGGGAGCTAGTATCTTTTCATTATTTTAACCCCTAGCTTAAAAAAAAAAAAAAAGATTAATTAAAAGAAACACTTTAGGGCGCCTGGGTGGCTCAGTGGGTTAAGCCGCTGCCTTTGGCTCAGGTCATGATCTCAGGGTCCTGGGATCGAGTCCCGCATCGGGCTCTCTGCTCAGCAGGGAGCCTGCTTCCCTCTCTCTCTCTCTGCCTGCCTCTTTGCCTACTTGTGATCTCTGTCTGTCAAATAAATAAATAAAATCTTAAAAATAAATAAATAAATAAAAGAAACACTTTAAAAAGCACTGGTATACCTCAGTCCTATCTTGCCATGTAAGGGCAAAAGTTACCATAACCACATCTTCTTGCTGATCTAAACACTAAGGTAGATTTTACTTTTAAAAGAAATCTAATTGATCTTGACTGTTCTGGTTAAAACCCATGGGTTATTTTTAAAAACATGTTTTGACAGCAGTGAAACTTGCAGCACATACACCACCAAAAGCATAAATTTGTTCAGGGTAGAAGAACATGAAAATTAACAAAAGCAGTGGTAAATGTGATATATTAAAAAAAAAAAAAAAAAAAAAAAAAAGACTACCAATGACCTGCCCCAAAAGTGGAAATTAAGAACAAAAAGGTTCTCTTCTCTAATACTTGGTTATGAAAATCCTGATTTGTTTTTTTTTTGGGGGGGGGGGGCTGCTTTGGATCATTTAAAGTTCTTATAGCACACAACTTTTTTCCATGGGCTTAACAAATTGGAATAGCACACAACTTTTTTCCATGGGCTTAACAAATTGGAATGGAGAGGGAAAACTGGATTTATTCATAAGTATGCTTGCCCTTTCCACTAAACCCCAAAGTGTGATGTCTGGACTGTTCTTTCCAATCTCAAAATGCATCCCCAGAATCCAGAATCAATCAAAACTGCATTTAACTAAGGGCTGAATTTGGCCCTAAAAAACTGAGTGACTGAGCGGGGCTACTAGTATTGGGAGTTTGCTGTTGTTGTTGTTTTATGTCCTTATCTAGTAATTGCCAGCAATGAATTTAGCAGTTGCTCCAAAATGAACACAAGCCAGGGCTACTTTTATTTTGTTTGTTTGTTTGATATTAGTTTCAGGTGTACAATATAATGATTCAACAATTCTATACATTACTCAGTGCTCATCATGGTAAGTGTACCCTTAATCCCCTTCACCTATTTCACCCATCCCCCCCACTACCCCCCCACTGCTAACCATCAATTTGTTCTCTATAATTAACAGTCTATTTCTCGGTTTGTCTCTTTTTTCTTTGTTTGTTTGTTTGTTTGTTTTGTTTCTTAAATTCCACATATGAGTGAGAGGTATTTGTCTTTCTCTGACTGACTTACTTCACTTAGCGTTGTATCCTCCAGATCCACCCATGTTGTTGTAAATGGCAAGATTTCATTCCCTTTTATGGCTGAGTAATATTCTATTGTGAATATATACCACATCTTCTTTATCCATTCATCTAACAATAGACAGTTCTGTTCCTTACATAATTTAGCAAAATATCATGCTGCAATAAGCATAGGGGTGCACATATCTTTTTGAATTAGCATTTTCATATTCTTTGGGAAGATACCCAGTAGTTGAATTACTAGATCATATGATAATTCTATTTTTAATTTTTTGAGGATCTTCCATACAATTTTTTACAGTGGCTGCACCAGTTTGCATTCCCCAAAACAGTGCACGAGTATTCCTTTTTCTCCAAATCCTCACAACTAGGAATACTTTACAAAAAATACTGTATGCAAACCATGAGAATCCTGTTACTTAGACCCTATCTAGAGTTCATTCTGGAAGGCATATTTTAAGAGAAATACTGGCCAAGTTAGAAAGTACCTACAGGAGGGTAACAAGAATGGTGGAGGTTTCTGAACTTCTCACAAGGGACAATTGAAGTACCTGGGGAGGTTCAACCCAGAGGAAAGTAGAAAGAGACACAAAACCTGCCTTCGTATAGTCAGTGTTCACTCACTGATGAAGACTTTCCATTTGAGCACTTCCTCTGCACTGGACAAGGCACTGTGCAGGACAATAAAACGGCAGCACTGAGCAAGAAAGCCCCTTTCTTTTATCATTTGGAAGAGAAAATAGCCTTTTTCTGTGGCGCTTCCCAGGACACAGTAGAGCAGAGCACAGGTTCAGGAATCTGAGCACTAAAATCAAAGTCTCTGGTGGCCCCCAAAGAAAGATGTCTTTGTCAAGCAGAAGAGGAAAAGACACAGAGAAGGCCACGTGAAGGAAATAGAACCACAAGCCGAAGAATGCCTGGGGCCACCAGAAGCTGGAAGAGGCAAGGAAGGAATCTTCCCTAGAGCTTTTTGAAGGAGGACACAACAGCCCAGAACTGTGACATGAAATTCCTTAAAAAGTACACACCATAGAGGAAGGGAGGGAAAAATGAAACAAGACAAAACCAGACAGGGAAACAAACTACAAGAGACTCTTCATCTCAGGAAACAAACTGAGGGTTGCTGTGGGGTGAGGTGGGGAGGGATAGGGTAGCTAGGGATGGACACTGGGTAGGGTGTGTGCTGTGGTGAGTGCTGTGAATTCTGTAAACCTGATGATTCACAGACCTGTACCCCTGAAACAAATAATACATGATATATTAAAAAAAAAAAAAAAAGGACACAGCACATTATTTCCTATGGGAGCCACCATCCCTTGAATGAGAATGGAGGGGTTGTTCTTTACCCAAAGTAGAAAATGAAATATCTCACAAGCCAAGCTAGGGGGGCCAATGGGTCTTCAAAGAGGAGAAACCTACCTTTATAATTCTCTCCCTCCTTGGATTCGGAATACTTCAGACCCTGCCAACTACACCCTGGGAGGCAAAGTCAAAATGTGCAGCAGGCCAGGCAGTAGGGCTAGGAAATTAAGATATAGCTGCCTGCTCCTATTAGCGGCATTGCCGCAGGGCCAGAATACCGCAGTTCATTTGGGCCTGGTTTGGCTGAAAAGATGCGAGTTTCAAATAAGGCCAGACAGGAGAATAGATAAACAAAACTATGGAGTATTCACATAATAGAACATTATACAGCAGTCAAACCAAATAAAGTGAAGTACAGAATGGTGTATATTGCATGTCCCTTTTTTTGTAAAAAAAAAAAAAAAAAAAAAAGGAAGAAAAGTAATTTAGATGTGTATTTTCCTATGCACATTAAAAAATACCAAAAAAGTTCAAAAGAAACTAATCAAAGTGACTACCCTAAGGGAAATGGGACAGAGATAGGGGTATGGGCACAAGAGCAGCAAAACTTTATATATTTTTCTATTGTTTTGATTTTTTAACCAGATGAATATATTACCTGCTCAGAAAAAAAAAAAATTTAAGTCTACTGAAAATTTTTTTAAAAACCCTGAAACAAGGTTATAACAACTCACATTGTGGGAAGTAGTATAAAATGGTGCATACAAAGAGGGCGCTTTGATGATATACATCAAGGACTTCATAACTGGACCTTGGACCCAGTGATTCCACTTCTGAAAGGAATTTATCTAAGGAAATATTGAGAGATTTGTATACACACACACAGAGGGATGTTCACTACAGAATTGTCATAGTTAAAATTTTTTAAAAGTCCACATGTGAAATAATAAAGAATCAGTCAAAGAAATTATGAAACATTCAAATAATTGCGTGTTATGCAGCTGTTAAAAATTATACTCTAAAACAAATAATTGGCGATACAGAAAAATATTCATAGCGTATTTTTGAAATCATTCATTAATTTTTCAGTAAAATTTGTAAAGCTTCTACCAGGTGCTAGGCACGAAGATGGATGCTGATTAAAAAGGCCAGTTACAAGGCAGTCCATCAAAGGGTAATCCCACTTTTTTGTGCACTTATAACTAAACTAGAAGGATAAACACCAAAATGAGAGCCGTGATTACCTCCTGGTGGCAAGATTATGGGTGAAATATATTTTCTATAATGATCATACATTACTTCTGTAATAAGAGGGGGGAAAAGCATCACTTTTTAAAATCAGGCGAACAACTCCTAGGATCAAGAATGTATCGCTTCCATCTCTTTTTTCTCACCCCTCCCTGATTCTCTAAATGCAGGCCTGATGTCTGCTTCAACGGCATCGTCCTGCGACCAGTAAGAAAAAGCCAAGAACACTGTAGATACATTCTTGACATCTCTGAGCTGCTGAACTAGAGCCACAGCCAGCCTCCCTACCCCACCCCACCACCCACCCCTCAAGTCCCCCTACACCTAGGTTTCTTCTTCTGGGGAAGAAATAATCCTCTGCTTTTTTGAGCCCCTGTGAGTTACGTTTTCTGTTACTTGCAGCTGGAAGCATTCTGAGCCAACAAGGTAATATACTAACTAATAAAGGCCACGGGAAGACCGGGCCTGGCAGTCCAACGTGTTTATTTTGACCACTGAGTCCAGCCTGAAGAATGACAATAATCATCCCACCAGCTTCTGGCATGGTCTTCTCTGACATTCCTGGGAAACAGAACCCAGGAGAAGCCATTAGTGGGGAGTCTGGGTGCACAGGGAGCATTACCCACAGTGAAGTGTGCAAAGACTAGGGAGCTACTCCTACAACTTACAATATGACCTAGCATTTCCCCTTCTGAGAGTGTGGCCTAAGAAAAGAATCATGGATGTCATGATGCATCCATGCAAATATTCTTCAGTAATACATATCAGACATCGAGGTGGGAAAAGCCTAATGCTAAACAATTGGAATAGGATGAAAAATAATCGCAGGTTCCAAGAGTGGAGTACTTTGCAGTCATTAATGGCATGGGAACACACACACAATACAGTGATGAGTGAAAAACAGGTAACAAAGCTATATGTGAAGTACGATCCCAATTTTAAAAATTAACAGAATAAATAAATAGACATAGGCAATAAAAAAGGATAAAAAGCATATCCACTGGGGCGCCTGGGTGGCTCAGTGGGTTAAGCTGCTGCCTTCGGCTCAGGTCATGATCTCAGGGTCCTGGGATCGAGTCCTGCATCGGGCTCTCTGCTCAGCGGGGAGCCTGCTTCCCTCTCTCTCTCTCTCTCTGCCTGCCTCTCTGTCTACTGTGATCTCTCTCTGTCAAATAAATAAATAAAATCCTTAAAAAAAAAAAAAGCATATCCACTGAAATATTGATAGTTCTATCATGAGGGGGTGAAATGGAATGTCATTCTTTTTTAGTATTTTTTAAAAATCTTCTAAAATAAATTATTTTCTTATGCAGTTGGTAAGAAGTTGTTGTTTTGTTTTGTTTTGTTTTGTTTTTTAAAATACCTCTTCTCATAGATAATTTGGGTCCTCTGAACAAGATACTGGTGTTATGAATGCCAACTTAGTCTAATATCTGCCTGCAGATCCGATGGAGTTAACAAGAAATAATTTATATTTCTGTTTTAAAAACAGACTGACACCAACAGCAGTAAGCCAAGATACAGAAAAAGATAAAGAAATTTTAGGTTTCCAAGTGAACTTGTATTATATAAATGCAGTATGTTTTCTTTAATTCCATAAATACAGTTGTGATGCTGCCAATTTGAGAAAAATATTGATGTTTCCTTAAATAAGTCTAGTCTATACTGAAATTCATTCCCCTGCATGAAATGGAATTATCTTGGAAACAATAAAAATGAATGCTGACTTGCTGTGTCTTTGATAAAAGCAAGTCATTTACATCCTTGTCTTGATCCATTAGACTTCATTATACAGCAACAGTAGCTATCATGGAGGTCTGACCTTCCTACCATCTGAGGAAGGCAGGTAGCAGAGCACAAGCTCCTGAATCACATGACCTGGGTCCTCATTCCCAGCCCTACTACTTGCCAGGAGGGTGTCCTTAAGCACTTACTTAACCTCTCAGTTTCAGTTTTCTCATGTGTAAATGGAGATGGTAAGAGTATCTACCTCATAGAGTTGTCCTGAAGATGAAATGAGAGAATCCACACAAAGGTCTTAGTTTCATTCCTGAACCACAGTAATCTGATAAAAAGTAAACTCTCTTCTAACTTAGTTTCAACCTATATTTGAAGATAGATCATGGACCTGAAACATTGGATTTCTTTTGTTTTGCTTCGCTTTGTTTTACTTCTAACAAATTATTTTAAAATTTATTATAAAGTATATAAAGTATATAAATCAAATGGCAATACATAGCTTTTAGGAAAAAAAATCTCTTGCCTCGTTTCTTCCTATTTCCCAGCTGTCATCCCTGGAGGTATCTGCATTCAACCATTTTAGTTTTCTTCTGTCTCTACTGTCTCTTTTCCAGTTTTATTGAGAAATAACTGACATATAGCGTTGTATAAGCTTAACATATGCAGTATGACGGCTGGATTTACATATATTGAGAAATAATTACTATAACAGGTTTACTTAACAACCATCCTGTCAGATACATACAATAAAGAGAAAAGAAAAAAAAATTCTCCTTATGATGAGAACTCCTAGGATCTAGGCTCTTACCTTCCATGTATAACACTCAGCAGTGTTAGTGCCAGTGATCATGCTGTCCCTGTTGGCCCTAGGTCTTAGTTGACTTATAACTAACTGGTAGCTTGTACCTTTTGACCACTTTCTTCCAATTCCTTCCCTTGCTCCCTCTACCCCCTGACTCTGGTAACCATAGATCTGATCTCATCCTATGAGTTTAGTTTAGGATTTTGTTTTTGTCTTTAGATTTCACAAATAAGCGAGATCAAACAGTATTTCTCTGTTTCTGTCTGACTTATTTCTTAGCATTATGCCCTCAAGGTCCAACCATTCTCATTTTTTATGGATGAATGATATTCGTGTGTGTGTGTGTGTGTGTGTGTGTGTGTACAACTTTTTTATCCATTCACCCATCAATGGACACTTACATTGTTTCTATATTTTGGCTACTGTAAATAATGCTGCTATGAACACATGGAGGTGCAGATATCCTCTCCAGTTACTGGTTTCATTGCCTTTGTATTTATGGAACATGATTTTGAAGACGCTCCAGTATCCTATTTTAAAGACCCTTGTTGGATATAGATACTTGACTTTGAAATACAGATTTGACATCATTTATTTAATGTTCCCTAGGTTAAAGGAGATGCTTAGAGAAAATGGTGGATCTTTTAGACCACCAAAAATCTGCTTCAGAATGTGCATCAGAGAAGTTAACTACTCTCATTTGCCTTATCCTATCTTATTCTTTACAAAAAAGCACTACTTCATTCTATGTATTGTGACTAATAATAAAAATGAGAGCTAAAATCATCACTAACATATGTATGGTATTTACTGTACACCAGGAAGTATCCTACATATTTTCTGTATTATCTCATTCTCAAGATTAACTAGTGAGGTACAGTCTTATTATTCCCATTTTTTAGATGAGAAAATGGAGGCACAAAGAGACAGAGAAGTTCTGAGTCCAGGTATAAACATAATAATTTAATAATAATAATATAATAATAACATAATATGACAATAATAATAACACAGCAATGGATCTCCAAACATCATCTCTTGTGCTTCTGACAACCTCATACTATTCCCAATAATGGATAAGAAACTAAGAACTAAAGTAAATTAGCTAAGGTGAGATATGAGTTTGTCTGGCCCCAACACCAGCCACTCCAAGGAACTGCTTGTCTGCAGAGGGAACAAAGAAGGGCTTAGCCTATTCCTGAAGCTCTCCACTGGGGTTATAAGATGTTGGAGAGGCACAGGACTTGAGAATTATCAGATCCAAGCCCCTCTTTATACAGGTGTGGAAAGGGAGGTCAAGACTTGCATAAGGCAGTGAGAGCGACAACGAAAACCCAGGGTTCCTGACTCCCTGCACCACATCCTTGTGGTGACACAATGAGGTCCTGTCACCCCAAGTCAGCCACGCCAGACACTGTGAAAGCAGCAGAGGGAAAGCCTGACCACCTCACAGTGACCACCTCACCAGCCTGTTGTCTCTCCCACTGTTCCCTGTTGACTCCAGGGATTACTGCACAGGCTTCTGGCACATCCAGAACTGGGGAGAGGAAAGAAGCCTGGGGAAGGAATCCACAGCCAAAACAGGAAGCTCCCAGTGCCTTTCATGATCTACCAAGAGCCACTTCCAGTATGATTCTCCTGAAGTCAAACTAGAGATCTGGAGAAGGAGAGTGGCTCTAGGACACATGGGTCTCTGCCGCACACACAAGACACAAAACAGCCCAAGTCTTTGAGAACGTGATTGGAATAAGCAAGTCCCCTGAATCTTTTCCGACTAAATGCATACCTTTACTAGTTTTTATGATGGATAAAAATAATTAAATTTTTTTAAAAATAGAGTTTTGGAGGTGTCCAATTAAAATTCATTCAGTATTATGTAATCCTTCAAATAACGGTTGTTTACTCTGCTTTGATTTCTAAGCTTTCCTTTGATGACAAATATTAATATTTATCATTTTTCTGATGTTGGACTAATGAGAATCTTAAGTGTTTATGAGAAGGCATTTAAATATTACAGTACGGTGGATGTGTTTGTTTTCTGATTTATATTCCTCTGTCTTGAACATCAACCAGCATTTATTTTTTTTGTGCTGAATCCTGGGTTGATGTTCATCAACATTTCCACCAAACTTTTTATGGCCAGAACTGATGGCCTCTACATTTATTTGATGACCAAAGAGAATATGACAGTCCACCAAATAAGACAGCACGATGAGAAAGACGTCGCTCTGATTTTCAAAATGAAAACGGGCCCCCACATGTAACGACCAGCCAGCAAGAGTAGACGAAGCCACCTTCCTGGTTTAATCAAGATGATATTTATTAAGTGCTGACCACACGTCAGGCACTGTGCTTCACATCCACGTCTCACTGGATCTGCACAACCAAGAGCTAAATAGTATTATCGTCTGCATTTTACAGAAAAGAGAGATGCAGAGAGGTTGAGAACTTTGCTTAAGATTATACAGCTAATGAGAAGCAGACAAGAGTCCTCAAAGCCAGAGTAGACTTTTCTCTCAGCTCCCTTCCTAGGAGCCCCTTCTTGACTCCCAGCATTATCTGTACAGCATAAATGGCCATCTGCATGGAGCAGCAGCCTTCAAGGCAACCTAGACTTTCAGATCTTGTCAGTAATGATGAGACATAACATTCTGTCCTTCACAGGCGATGCGCTGCTTTATGCACAGAGACATGGCAAGGAACCAGTACCATGCTCCCTGAGGTCCATGCCCTCAGGAAGCAAACTTCTAAAGAGGGAAGACAGACAATAGTAACACAGTAAACAAGGCACTCTCTCCATGAAGGGGAGGAAATGGGAGGCTGTACAAAAATTCAAGAAATGGTAAGAGGAGCTAAAGTCTAGGACTTCAGCAGATTTCTCCTACCCATGCCCCACCCATGCAACCAAGACTTGGCTAACTGAAGAAGTAATGGAGCAGAACCCAGAAGTAGGAACACAGTGCAAAGTTCAACATCAAATTCTAAGTTAGGGACCAGGAGCTGGGGCATCAGCAAAATAGCCACCACTCCTGCCTTCACTGAGCTTACAGTCAGAGGAGGAGAGCACTGATCAAAAATTAGAGGTTAAGCAAAAGCTATAAAAAAGTAGAAGTTAAGGGGCGCCTGGGTGGCTCAGTGGGTTAAGCCGGGTCATGATCTCAGGGTCCTGGGATCGAGTCCCACATCGGGCTCTCTGCTCAGCGGGGGGCCTGCTTCCCTTCCTCTCTCTGTGATCTCTTTCCTTCCTCTCTCCTACTGTGATCTCTCTCTGTCAAATAAATAAATAAAATCTTTAAAAAAAAAAAAAAAGTAGAAGTTAAGGAAGCTAAAGACACAGGAACTAACCTAAAAAGGACTAAGAAAAAAGGTCATCATTCTGCTTCTGACTCCATCTGTGACCAAGAGCAAGTCACTTCCTCTCTCTAAAACCAGGTCTCCAAATTTGTAAATACAAGGGACAAGACTGGGTGAATCTCAACAAACTTCCTTCAACCTGCCTTCCAACCTATAAAATTTGTATCCTATCTCTTCTTCTACCCATTGATAGACCCCAAACTGCTTTTCTTCCTTTCTTTTTCTCTTTTGTTCTATTCCTCTGCACCCCTAAAGCAAGGGCCCTGTTCTTGATTTTCATTGCCACATGGCAGAGGGGTCAGTTCAGGAGGGAGATGAGCCTGCTAGCCCATCAGAGCCGGAAGTGGGTGTAGCAAACGCTCTGAAATGAAAAGGGGCTGAGTTCTACACATGGAACCTAGTATCCAGAGAGAGAGTTAACAGGTAAAAGAGAAGCCTATGGAGATGGCAGGCATTACGGAAGCACCAGCCGGGACCATAACTAATGTTTTGACAAGAGGGAAGGAAAAAGAAGTCGGGAAGCAGGTGCTCAGAGCAACGGATCAACAGAAGGAAGGTCTGGACAGCAAAGAGCAAGCCTCCGACCACAGTACTGGGAATCAGGGACAGAGCCATCACCAGACAATATAATCCAGACTCCATACTTTGATCTCCAGGCCCTACACTGCCAGGCCAACCTCACACAGTGCCAGCCCCTCTTCAGTCTCTATGGTCTACCACAGAGGCCTTCTTTCATCCCTTTGAGCATGTCAAGCTCTTTCCCTAAGACCTGGGTACAGGCTATTCCTTCTGCCTAGAATACCACTTCACTAGTTCTTCATATGGCTGCCTCCCACTCATCCTTTACTTAGGTCTCAGCTCAAATATCAGCTCCTCCTCTCTGGCTACCCCACCCCCTTTTAGTATCACAGTACCTTAAACTCTTCCTTCCCAGTACTCAGCATCTTATAATTACATTTGTTGGCCTGAGAATTGTCCATCTCCTCCACTTGCCTCCTGAGAGCAGTGACTGTGCCTGCCTTGTTCACCAGCATAGAACCACAGCTAGCACAGTGCCTGACATACAAAAGGCATCAGTAAATGCTTCCCAAATGAATACATTAGTTATGAGCAAGGGAATGGCTCACACGCAGTAAGAACTGGCAAGAACATAGTTGGAGATTAGGTTCAGACACTGGGATATTAGGCAGGTCAGAGATTGTCCAGGCAGGAGCCCAGTAAGCTCCATGGTCAGAGCAAGCAACAGCATCAACTAGGATTTGCTAGGGGACCTGTTACCAGGCATCATTCTACATTCCTCCTGCCTGCTGACCTTAACTTCCAGGTATTACCTACTTCCAAATCCTGGGTCCACTGTCCACTTAACCTGCCACTGGTGTGGGCAGTTTCTACCACACCAAGAGAGTCTCAGAGAAACCTGGCCAATGCCAAGTAACAGAAGCTGCTGTGCAGACCCTCAAATCCAGTGATTAGTATTATAATCATGAGAGTAAGTAATACATGCCAACGGCTTTATACACACAGCCTTATTCAACCCTCACAGCATCCATAGTTAGTGACCACTGTAGCCCCCAATTTAAAGGTGAAGAAACAGACTTAATCTTTATTACCCACATCTGGTAACTGGTAAATCCACATGCCTAAGATTATAGATCTGGATCTCTGAGCTCAAAAATAATAAAAGTATAAAATATAATAGCAATAATAAAAATAAAAGCAAACACGTACTAAGAAATTACTATATGAGAGGTGCTGTGCTAATATTTTATATAGATTATCCCACTGTATTCATACCCATCTATGAGGTATGTACAACTATGTCCATTCTGGAGAAGAAAATAAAATTCTTCAAAGAAAACAGCTTGCCCAAGATCACCCTCAGCCTGTAACAGAGTGACATATGTATAAACAATCCTATTCATGACATTAAAACAGAATGGAAACATAGTAGGAGCCATGAAGAACTAGAATCTTGATTTCTAAGCGTGGCCCATGGACCAGCAGCATCTGCATCACCTGGGAGCTTGTAAGAAATGGCAGAAGCTTCTGGCCTCACCAGGAACTTTGGGTACAGTTCCAACCAGTGCCCAACCCACAGGATTTGGACCCAGCCATTTCATCTGTGCTAAAAGCCAAACACAGCTAATTCTTCTAGGCCAAGGAAGTATTGGCTGGTTGCCCCTTGGAAGTTCAAGAGCCTAGAGGAAACCGTAGCTTAGAAGAAGCTTTCTGCCCTGCTCCAAGGGGTCAAGAAACAGCCTCAGCTACAGATTTCATTGGACACTGGCTAAGAGCCTAGCTCTTAGCTGCACAGTCAGCAGATTCCAACTACTGCAATTTCCAAGTGCAGGACCCACCTGTTGTTTTGGTACAGGATCCCTTCTCTTCTAAAGATTCCAACACCTCCCATTGATCAGGGTGGCCTCTCTGTGTTAACAACCAGGCAAGCCGTGCACAGCACAACTCTGGAGACACCATTCACAGGCGTATTTGTCAAAACAAAAAATGTCCCACCTCCCCCTTCCCTAAACTCAACCACCTTTTTTGTTGTCATACCTCTTCACAGGCTCTGCAGGTCTTTCTACCTTTTGGTTGCTTTTTCCTGCCCACCATAGGATCACTACCTCTCCATCCACCAGCTTCATTCCTGGGAGAACCTGAACAGGAATTGCCCAGGCTCCAGGGTTGAGAGAAACAACCTTACTCCAGCAGGTTCCAGCCCCCCTCCACTGCCTGTCCGCTGGGCTCCAAGCACAGACATGCTTCCAGCATCGTTTAAATGTCTTCTGGCATAACCACGCAAGTACCATCCTGCTTTAATGTGTAGACTCAAGACAGCATTGAGTTCTGGGGGTGTTTTGTTTTTGTTTTTGTTTTTCCCAAAAATGAAGGCACAGGAAGAAGACTTTAAGTCTTGCAGAAAATGAAATTTTGTTCTTACTATATTCCGCACACTTCAGTGATTAAATGACTGCAGACCATACTCTCCTCCAAACTATGCCCAACTAAAATATGTGTGCATTAAACCTCATGAGGGAGTACTGATACTTCCACATTATCTATGATGGGTTTTAGCTCCAATAGCTGTGGGTCTGAGAAGCTGCAAAATACACTGAATTTTAATGGAAATCTGACCGTTAATAAAAAGAGGAACACTAATAAACACAATAAATAGACTCAGAAAGAGTCTTTAAGTTCCAGAATATCTCAATGTGGGCCTTTCGCAAACCTCTTAGCCAGTTTCTCATTTTTCTCTTCTATTCCTACTTAAACACATCATTAAAAGAAAACCTTGGCCTAGGTACAAAATATCCATAAAATATGTAATTTTTTAACTTTATTTTAAGCCCTCCAACAAAAACAGCTTTTCCCACTCTCTTAATAGAGACAAACTCTATTAAACTCTATTAAGTCAACACAGCAGAAAAATAAAACTACTACATTGTGAAATGACTTCCTAGTGGGTAAAAAAAACTGAGGAAAGGCTGAAAAATGAAATTATGGTGTAGGGTAAGAGAAATTCAGGCCAAGAATGCTCCTGGATGCTGGATAGAAGGTTTTAAATATGAATATTCAGATACCAAAAAACCTAAGGACATACATTTTCTATAAGGAAAAAGAAACCTTTAAAAGGAAAGGGTCCCCATATGTTATGGATAATCCAGCAAATAAAAGACACTTAACCAAATCAGCCTAATTATTTTGCCATGAAATGGAGGGTGAGGTTAACTATAAAAAATTTAAAAGGAAACCATTATTTATAATAGGCAGCCTATCTAGAAGCATTCATTTCAGGCTACTGAATTAGAACATAGGAATGTTACTGGTTAAGTCCCACACTGAGCATGGAACTTACTGAATTTAAAAAAAAAAATTCTTTTAATAAAATTTTTAAAAATGTTACTGGTTAAAATGGGTTGTAGTTTATCTGAACAACAGTTTAAACCTTTACAGTAATGAATCCACAGCTCATGAAAGCATGTAACTCAGTTTCTTTCTTTTGAACATAGTTTTAATGGGTTAATAGTATTTTTTTCAGCTATGAAGAATTAAACAAACTAAATTATCAAGCAAGAAACACAGCCTGAAACAAAACTGAGAATCCTGACTCAAGTGAGCACTCCTAGAGATACCAGGCCACAGGGGACAGAGGGGTGCACTATTTCACTTCAAAGAAAACCCAGGATACAACCTATAGTTAGTTCATCAAATTCCCAGGGAGCTTTGTGACAAGGCTTATCATCTCTTTCACGACCAAAGCCTTCAAAATGCTACTTTCTAGATAGTTCTCTCCCTGCAAAGACCTTTCACCTGTTAGATTGTACGTGATATATTTCATGATGTTCTGTTGTTAGAATCAGTGGTTCTCATTCCTAAATGCACTTCAGAATCACATGGGAAATTTAAAAAGGCAAATACCAATACCTACCTCCCCTCTGCACTCTGAATCAATTTCTCTGGATGGGACCAGCCCCTGGTGACTTGAACTTGTAGCAAGGACTGAGAACCACTGGTTGAAAAGCAATCCAAACAGGTTAAAATTATGTAAAGAAGGAGGCACTATAATTGGGCTTAAAAAAATCTACATGAGGAGGCAAAGTGCCTCAAATTCCCATCATAATCAGATAGAAGATGGTACTTTAAGGATCCCAGGGTTTTTTCCCATCAAATTTAAACCATCTCGATTACACGGGAGAGATATATCTAGTTGCCCATAATACTCAAGTTTTTACCAAGAACTGAACAAGTTCAGCATTGCACACTTGAGATAAAAACAAAAACAGTACCATTAAAAGTGATCTATTCCAGAGGTGCCTGAGTGACTCAGTCAGTTAAGTGACTGACTCTTGATTTTGGCTCAGGTCATGATCTCAGGGTTGTGAGATCGGACCCTGTGCCAGGCTCCACCCTAGGCATGGAGCCTGCTTAAGATTCTCTTTCTCCCTCTCCTTCTTCCTCCCTTTCCCCTCTCCCTACCCCCCCCCCAAAATGATCTATTCCACCTAGTATTCAAAATATGACAAAAAAAAAAAAAAGGTAACATGGAGCAGGGTGCATGAAGTTGCCAGATTTATTAACAACAATAAGAATAAATTCAAAGCTACCATTTCTTGAGAGCTAGCTATTGTGTTACCTCAATGAAAACTCAAAATGCCATCCTATAATAGGGATTATTATCTCCATTTCACAGAGATAATAAGGAAACTGAGGCTCTGCAAGACTAGGACACTCTCCCCAGAGTCACACTGCAAGTGGCTGATAGAAGAAGCAAGACTAGAATCCAGGCCTATGACTCCCTGGGGTCCATTCTCTGAACCACTACCATCTCTCATCTAGATTGCCCAAGAGTCTCCTCAGCACATGCCCCTCAAAGTACAGTCCATGGGCCAGCAGCATCAGCCTGTTAGAAATCCCGAACCTCTGGTCCATTCTAGATGCACTGAATCAGAACCCGCAGCTTAAGATCGGCAGGACATTTATATGCGCTTCAAGTTAAAAAACACAGGCCTACTTGGACAATTCTCTCTCACAAGTTCATCATCTTGACTGCATCCACGCTTTTAAAAACTAAATCCTATCATTTCGCTTCCCCCATGAAGACTGTTTTGTTGTGTGTGTGTGTGTGTGTGTGTGTGTGTGTGTGTAAGATTTTATGTATTTGACAGAGAGATAGAAAGACAGCACAAGTAGGCAGAGCCTCAGGCAGAAGCAGAGGGAGAAGCATGCTCTCCGCTGAGCAGGGAGCCGGACATGAGGCTTAGTCCAAGGACCCTGGGATCATGACCTAAGCAGAAGGCAGATGCTTAACCTACTGAGCCACCCAGGAGCCCCTCCCCCCTAGTTAAGGCTGTTAAGTGGTTTCCCAAATGCCCTTGGAATGAAATCTAGAATGCCTTTACAGTACAGGTAACCAGACTTTGCATAATATTGCTGGTGCTTGCCTATGCAGCCCGATTCCTCCCCCATGTCCCCCTCCCATGCTTTTATACCCCAGACACAGAGATCAGCTTCCACTCATCAAATCCCAATATCCTCCTCTTCCCTTCCTACATTCTTCCCTCCCTTTCCTCCTTTCTGCCTTCCTGCTTTCCTTCTTTTCTCTAAGCTCTTTCCTGCCTAAAACTAACCACCACCAACCACTGTGACCAACCCATGTCAGCCACATTCACTGCTGTATCCCCCGTGCAGAGCAGTGCAATGCCCGGCACAGAGCTGGAGCAGGATAAATGCACTGAGTAAGGACGTGCTTTGGCTACTGAGGGCTTCCGCTGTTCCCTTTGCCCATCTGCTCTTTGCTCTTTTCCATCTTTCCTTCCCTGTCCTTTACACCACCCCTCTTCTCTCATTCACCTCCTTATCAGTAACTTCATGGCTATTGCAGTTGTCAGCCTTAGAGAGACACCCTGCCACGCTCACATGTCCATTGCCCTGGGGTTATTCACCAACGGGGTGATGACTGTTTCACTTTAACCCTGAGACATCTAGAATAGGCCCAGTACTTTCCCAGAAGTAGACAGAAGGCCCCACCAACAGAGGCAGGCCACTTTTCAATATGAGATTCAATATAGAGACGGAACCATAGATCAGGGACCTCTCAGTGGACAACAAAAAGTCAAAAGCTTCACCATTCCTCTACACACACAAAGAGTAACACTGTGCTGACGATCGATTATCAAAGCTGTGGTTAACTTCACACTTTAAATGGGATGGCCAACATTGCTATTCTAAGAAACCAAATGGCAAATCCTTTTATAAAGCAGATAACTTCCTCAAGCTAAATGGTGAATAAATGTGATATATCTTCATATATTGTTTACATTAATAATAAAAACAAGAGCTACTATTCGTTTATTGAATACAAGCTACTGAGTGCCTGACAACACACTCAAAGTTTTAAAAATTAACCAGTCAGAAAATGACAGGTGTTGGCAAGGATGTGGAGAAAGGGAAACCCTCTTACATTGTTGGTGGGGATGCAAGCTGGTGCAGACACTCTGTAAAACAGTATGGAGGTTCCTCAAAAAGTTGAAAATAGGGGCACCTGGGTGGCTCAGTGGGTTGAGCCGGTGCCTTCGGCTCAGGTCATGATCTCATGGTCCTGGGATCGAGTCCCGCATCGGGCTCTCTGCTCCGCAGGGAGCCTGCTTCCCTCTCTCTCTCTGCCTGCCTCTCCATCTACTTGTGATTTCTCTCTGTCAAATAAATAAATAAAATCTTTAAAAAAAAAAAAAAAGTTGAAAATAGAGCTATCCTATGACCCAGCAATTCCATTACTGGTTATTTACCCTAAGATGCAAATGCAGTGATCCAGGGGCACCTGGGTGGCCCCATGGGTTAAGCATCTGCCTTTGGCTCAGGTCATGATTTCAGGGTCCTGGGATCGAGGCCCACATTGGGCGCTCTGCTCGCAGTGGGGAGCCTGCTTCCCCCTCTTTCTCTGCAGGCCTCTCTGCCTACTTGTGATCTCTCTCTGTCAAATAAATAAATAAAATATTTGAATAAAAAAATTAAAAAACAAATGTAGTGATCCAAAGGGGCATGTGCACCTGAATGTTTATAGCAGCAATGTCTACAATAGCCAAACTATGGAAAGAACCTAGATGTCCATCAAAGATGAATGGATAAAGAAGATGTGGTACATATATACAATGGAATACTAAGCAACCATCAAAACCCCCCAAATCTTGCCATTTGCAATGATGTGGCTGGTGTAAGCGAAATAAGTCAGTCAGAAAAAGACATTTATCATATGGTATCATTGATACAAGGAATTCGAGAAACAAGACAGAAGATCATAGGGGAAGGGAAGGGAAAATGAAACAAGATGAAACCAGAGAGGGAGACAAATCATAAAAGACTCAATCTCAGGAAACAAACTAAGGGTTGCTGGAGGGGAGGGGGTTTGGAGGGATGGGGTGGCTGGGAGATGGATATTGGGGAGGGTATGTGCTATGGTGAGTGCTGTGAATTTTAAGACTGATGAATCACAGACCTGTACCCCTGAAGCAAATAATACATTATATGTCAATAAAAAATGAAATAAAACAGAAAATAATAAATAAATGAATAAATAACTATCTTATTTAATCCGTATCCTCACTTTATGAGGGATAAATCCTTATTATTCCTCTTTTATAGAAAAAGCTAATGGCTAAGTAACCTGCCTCTTAGGGCAGGGCTGAGAGTTAAATCATAGGTCTCCAGACTACCAATCTCTATGGTTACTTTGCCATGTTTTGCTATTTGGATCACTTTCTCATCTGAGAAATCACAGACATGGACATTCCCAATGAAGCAGCCCCTTGAAAGATGACCTCAACGGCTGAGATTTTTCTTCGCAATGTAGACATTGAAAGGAAAGCAACCTGCTACATCTTATATTTCAAAGCATTTCTATCTTAAAAGAGATTCAAGAAAAAGATGTGGGAACAGAGCTTAGGGATGCTTATAAATGCAACTACATAAATATTTTTTCAGTATCTACCAGTGGTCAGGCATGTGCTGAAACCTGAATGATCAGACTGTTAGCTGAGTGAGGGCGGGACAGGGCAGGTGGCTACAGGAGGGGATAGGGAGAACATCTCCCATAGTGACTGTTTCAGGAATGCTTAGCCAATAATTTACAAAATGTTACTTTATTATCTAACTACATAGAAAGAAGCTTTCACACACAGGAGATGAGTTACCTCCTTTATTACCTGTAAATACATAATTGAAAGGGACAATGTATCTTCTAAAATAGAAGTTTTACATAATTCAAACAACTCGTGTGTTCCTTTCTGATATCCCATATTAGAGGGTCAGACTGTAACTTGAATGAATTCAAACACAGTGTCAGATTTTGTTCTCAAGGGTCTGAAAGACCAAAAGAGAAAAAAGCATTGGGAGCCAAAACAAGATATTCCCAAAATATAAAGGGAGTGATTGAAGCCACACATATATACGAATAAAGAGAGGAGTATAGAAACATTTCCTAAAGCACTCCATCAAACATTTACAGAGATAAGGATAGGAAGAGAACATCAAGTAAAAGAAATCATGAACCTGAAAGGTCACATACATTACTACAAGGCCTCCAGAAACCTGTCTCCTTGCAGAAAGGGCATGAGATGAAGACCATGGATCCCTCTCCTCAAGTCCTTCTAGGCCTAACCCATTAACTACTTTAATCCATGTGGCCCCTGCACCTGAAGAGATACGAGCATATAAAGATGCTCAAAAAACTTTTGTTGAATTGTTGAAACATTACAACCTTACAAATAATATGAAAAGAGGCTTTACAACAATTGGCACTAGCCTGTGGCCTACAAAGAACAAATTATAAGAGAAATCATTATCTAAACAGCTTCACATTTGGTGCTCCTTCTAGCTGACTGCTGGTAGAATGAAAATCACCCTGGACTTCAAAATAAGACACTTGGGTCTAGTCTCATCTCTGACACAAACCAACTGTGTGACCTTGGGCAAATGGGTTTACCACCTGGGTCAGTTTCCTAACCTCTAAAATAAAGGTATTAAAAAGCTATATATAGCTAACATCTATGGAACCTCTACTATATGCCAGGAACTGTTACAAGATCTTTGCCTTAAATTTAAATGATCTCAAAGGTTTTTGCAGCTCTAACATTTAGTCTGACTACAGAGGAAACATGGTATGATAAAAAAGATTCCAAATTCTGTACTCAGAAACACTTGACTCCCTCCCGCCCTGTTAGGTGGGGTCTTTGGGGCTGGGTGGGGGGCGGTGTTTGTTTTTCGTTTTTGACAGAGAGAGTGAGCACAAGCAGGGGATGTGGGAGAGGGAGAAGCAGGCTCCCCACTGAGCAAGGAGCCTGATGTGGGGCTGCATCCCAGGACCCTGGAATCATGACCTGAGCTGAAGGCAGATGCTCAACCAACTGAGCCTCACAGGTGCCCTAGGTGGGGTCTTTTATTAAGCAGAGACTGTTAAAACAGATAGAGTTACTGAGTATGTCTATTCCCTAGCTAAGTTAATTTGGACAAGTTGCTTAACCTTAGTTGCTTAACTAAAACTTTTAGTTTTCTAATATGTGAAAAGCATATAAAATGGGTATGTCTCTCATATAGATTTTTTGAGAGGATTAAATTAAAACTGTAATATATATTAATAATACACATATATTTTATTATTTTATTACTAGATGTGTGACCGAGGACAAATCAACTTCTCAAGGTTTTTCCTCATCTACAGATGGGAGATACGGTGTTAAGAAAAGAAGTAATGTGAACATTCTGTAAAAAGTCTAGTGTTGCTGCGTTTGAAAGCATGCATATTCCGTAACACTTGGAAAAGTATATGCAATTCTCCCCTAACACTTGTAACAGCATATACAATCAATGACAACGACGACAACCATAATAATCGAGATCTTTACTAGACATCTCTCTCCACTCCCCAACAACAAGAGTTTTCCTGAACATCTTTCTAATCCCGGCTCACAGCAGGTGGACACAGAGGCTGGCTGCCCAGAACGCAGGGCCACATGGAAGTTGTAGTTCCCAGTCAAAGAGCTGATCCACACAACGGCCGAAGTGAGACTTCAACTCCCAGGAGACACTTCGCCGCACCAAATGGCACGCTGGGAGATGGAGTACCAGCCCGCTGGGAGATAGAGTACCAGCCGTACGGGAAACACGCTGCGGGACTCCAACTCCCAGACGCCTCCGCTACGTAGATGCCGGTGGTAAAATGGAGCCCGAGAGGGAGCGTTCAGACAGACTGGGCTTTACAGGTGCGACTAGGGGCGGCTTTTAGTAAACCCAGGCCAAGCACAGGTCAGATCCTTTCTACAACAACCACTGGGATCATTTTCTGCCGGTCCCCGCACATTTCTTGAGGGATCCGGAGTAATAAAGTAGTAAGTTTGCAAGTGGCAGACTTTGACAAACCAGACCTCATTTAGCTTTCAGCTCCAGCAAGGATTCTTGGGCCACCTGGCCAGAGATCTTTAAGCTCTTTTCTCCAAGATAAAATACTGTGAGTGGCTGGTCCAAGGTCATACACCAGATGGAGAATTTGATCCTAGAGAGGAGGCTCCAACTCCGGTTCCACTAACCAGACTCCCCTCTCCAACCTCCCTCCCCTAGCGTTATACGATTTACCTTAAAATCCCCGCATATTTTTATATAAAACTGTATTAATCCATAAAATAGCCCAAACGAGTTTGGACTCATCGAGTTACCCCACCATAAAGCATTCAGTGCTTTTTAAAATGTTTTTTAAGTATCAAATGTAAGATTCCCTCCCAAAATAATTGCCTTCCCTCTACCTACTTGGCTCCTTTTTGGGGCACGTGTTCAGTCCCCTCCCTTTCGGGAACCCAGCGCTGGGTGTTTGAGACAGTTCTGTTGGGGCAGCGATTCCTGCTACTTGCCTATGACACTGGCAAACCTTGCAAAAGCGGCCAGTGCCAACTACACCACCAGGTCTGGGTGCTGGGGCGTCCCTGGAACCGCTGGAGTGGCCCCATGCCTCACTTTACCCCCTTATGCAGCAGATGAGGGGAGGCTTACGGTTAGGGCTGGTGGTCAGAATGGGTTCTGCACGTTCAGGGGGTGGGAGGGTCCTCCGGGCAGACACACCACCACCCCCTCCCCAAGGAGCTGTGCGACCCAGACCCCGCCCCACTGGACTGTGGGTATATAGACCAGACGCGCGTGGAAATCAAGACCCGCACCCCAGAAACACTCTTCTACTGGGGTTTGCCCCTTGCCCCTACCTTCCAAGATCTTGGCAGCTGGGAAGTGAAGGGCAGAGGGAGGGAGCGCGGGGCACGGCGCCTGGGCTTGTGCCCACTGGGGAGGCCGCCTGAGGGAACCGGGAACTGGAGGGCAAAAGTCCCGCGACGGGACGGAGAGGGTACTACAATCCCCAGATGGCGCCGCGGCGGGGGCGGGATCTAAGATGGCCGCTGGCCTGATGACAGAAGCGAGGGCCAATAGGCATAAAGTATGCGCCTACACCAGGCCAATCAGAAGCTATAATGGCAATAACGCCGATACAGGGGTGAGAAAGATTGTTTCAGGAGAGCAGCTGAGGTGAGGATCCATCCCTTGGGAAAGGGATTTTTTTAATAAACTTCACAATCTTTCTTTTTTTTCCAAATGGTTAAAACAAATAAAATTCTTCAGGCTATGCTGCTTTTTTACCTCCTTATTTCCTCTTAAACGTGTTTAACTTATCCCCCCCACCCCACCCCCAAATACACACGTCCCATTACTCGCTGACAGGATTTTCTTTCTTTTCCTCTACCCACTTTGGATCGCTCTTGAATCCTTAAGTCTCCTTTTCTTTATATTTTTCTCATAACAACGGGCTTGCAGACCTTTACTTGATCCACTTTACGACCACGTTCGGCCTTTCCTGTAATCCTAACTAAAATCGCACCGCAAACTCCTTTGTCCCTTCCTTTCTCCCTTCGTGCTGTTTTTCTACTTAGCAGTTTCCCTTCCCAAACACTGTATATAATTCATTTATCTATATTTTTTAATCGTCTTGTCCTCCATAATGAAAGATCCATGCAAATGAAGATTTTTGTTCTGCTCGCTGCAATATTTCTAGAACCTGGAACTATATACACTAGGCACTCAGGAAATATGCTTTAAATAACTGAATGAAATCTAGAGTAGCATTTTACTTTCTATTCTCCCTTTCTTTGGTGCAGGTCAATTACATCCATCTCTGAGGACTATGGGGTTCTTGTGCCTTGCTCCCTTTCAAATTCAAAATCATTCTCAATATAGTCTAGGATGCTGGAGAAATAAATTCCTGATTCAGATGCAATTCCTAACTTCAAGATGTTTCTGGTCTAAAGGAGTATGAGAAATAAACTTAATTTTGCCATAAACGCAATTGCAAATTGCAGAGCAGGTAAATAATTGTACAAGATCATGCTGCTTATGAGCAGGGACTAGAATCCTAGCCTTCAGACTCTTGGTACTACACACCATGCTTCTTATAGCAGCCTCCCTTCAGGATTGCATACTTCCCTTCTCTTTCCTACCAATCCTAGTGCCAAGGAAGAAAATATATTTGCCCATCAACTTCTACATTTAAGGAGAAGCAATGAGCAATTACACCTGGACGAACACTGGGATATTTCCTTACTTACCCTGACACCATTTCCCTTTATTTTTGCTTTTTATTTTTTTATTTTTTATTTTATTTATTTATTTATTTATTTATTTATTTTCAGAGAGAGAGCAAGCAGGGGAGAAGAGGGAGAGCAAATCTGTAGTAGGCCCCATGCCCACCCAGGCATCCCAATTTCCCTTTTTTTTCCCCATCATTTTTTTCTTTGGCCTGCTTCATTACATGCAGGCCATTACACCAAGTCTTATATCTCTCATCCTTTCTGACGTTTGAACCCCATGGAGAGTAGCAAGGTATCCTACAAAATGTCCTGGCGTGAAATACTGATGTCCTAAGAAGCTTGGTTCTCAGAGAATGTCACTATGGATTATGGTCAGTTTACAGGTCATCACACAGACACCATGGCCACCTAGAATACTAGAGAATTTTGAGTAACTAGGTGAAACTGAAAACAATCACAGATGGAATAGAAATGTGATCAGTTTGTATACAGACTAATTTTGTGCATAGAAATTAAACCCTCTGCCCAGACTTCTTGCCTAATCTGTCAATTTGGGGTTGTTTCTGATAACACAACGGTTCTTTTTAGCTCTTAAGAGCACAGACTCAGCTCAGCAGTACCAGCTTTTCTCAGACTGAGTGGCATGAGAGATTTCAACACATGTGTCAGCAGCCAGACTAAATGTGAAAAGAATCACTGAACCATATGAAAATGGAAAGCTCAACCACCAGACTTCTCCTGAGAGAGTATCAGCCTATGATCATTACATGTCTTCTACTTAGCAATCAAAAGGTAAATGTCATGAATATACTCAGGATCTAAACAGTGGTATCTAATAATTTATTAAACCCTTATTAAGCAGTCTAGGGTGAACATATTACTGGGTTCAAGGTCTTCAGCAATATATACATGCATACATACATATATACATACATACATACATAAGAAGCATCAACACATGGCACTTGCCTTGGACCCAGGATATCCAAATGCCAAGACAATCAGTACAGGATGACTCTCTGATCTACAACTTGATTAATAATCACCAGGAGGTGGTATCTTTGAGTTCTCCCAGGAGTAAATCCTGAGACAGGTATTCAAGTGCAAGTCTGTAATAGGAAACACCAGTAGAATATGAAAGTAAAACAGAGAAGGGAAGACAGACAAAAAAGCAAGTTACTACAAGAGGTGATTAAGCTTAATCCTCCTGAGGAACTCTAGGAAACAATGTAGAACACATGCCATAGACTGAGCTATCCCACCAAAGGGACAAAAGAACTTGGTTGTTTAAATACTAACTCCCATCAGTCGGTAATTGGGGCCGTTTTCTGGGGCACTTAAGTCCCTGGCTCTCTAGGCATGAGGGGGCAGAGTTGCCTCCGTGTCCAGAGAAAGCCAGAGATACAGGTGCTTCCAATGAAGTCGAGCTGGTATATCCTGAAAGGGTGAGGGAATAGGGATACTGGCAGGGCACCAAGAGTATCTGTTCCAGGTGGCTTTGAGTCACCAGGAACTCATTGTGGAGACTAGCAGAATAAGAATAATTCAAAACTTTAAACCCATACCAAAACAAAACAAAAAGCAATCTACCACGTTGTATACTTCATCGTGTGAAAAGTTAAGACAGATAATTCTAAATTCTCCCTAACACACAACTACAAAACAAAATCTATAGCAACCAAAGCCTCTCACACTGAGAACTCTTTGGACACCTCAGGAGAAGCTCCAGTGGGACTGGGGTTTAGAAGAAAGGGGAGGTAGGACATCAAGAAGAAGAAAAGGGAATTTAAAGGAATATTGCTGAAGACAATATGCTATTCATTTCATGATATTGAAGAACCACAAATAAAGGGCTTCAGATCTTTAAGAAATCAGTAAGTGCACAGACTATGGTCTTTAGACCTAGAGGACAGTTTTGTGCAAGATCCTCTGGGTTGTGCCATTATAGCACTTCTTCAGTGCAAATAGTTTTATTTGAAGTTAGTCACCATTTGTTTGTCTTTCTGTTTATCATCTATCTCCTCCAAATAAAATGGAAGTTCCGTGAAGGCAAGAACATTATGTCTTACTCAGTTGTAGAAACACAATAGATACAAAGCAAATAGAGTAAGTACTAGAAGGGCACTACTCGTAACACTCAGGTAAGCCATGAAATAAAGAGACAAAAGCAACCTTGCAAAAACCTCCCATTATCACAAAGCTTGAGATTATCCTAATGTGTGGAAAGCCTGGTGGTCATTTACGTGATCTACTGGTGTTCTGTTTAAGTCAAATATTCCCAACAGCATCCTTTTCAGGCACACAGGACCTCCAGATAAATCTTTACCATGGAAATAAATTTCAAAACTAGAAAGGCATTTGAGGTCAAAGAGATCAACTCCCTACATAATTCATCTCAGCTGTATGTTACAGGTCATAATCCAGAACTTGAGGTATTTATTTAACTGGTAAAATCATCTCTAATAGGAAAGCATTGAATTAGATAAAAAATTATGCATTGTTTCTGTAATATAAAGCATAATAAGGTTGGGAAACTCAGCTGTACCCAGATGCTCATGTCTCCTCCACAAATTTCTCAACCCATAATCATTCAGCTTTTGGGCTGTTATTGGAGAAATCTGGTTGTTAATAAGAACCATCTTGTGATATGCTGAAAATTCTCTAAATTTTTTCCCTATCTTTTTATACTCTCTCCTCTTACTTATCCCTTTGTTGTTGTATTAAATATATTCCTTGGGTGGATTTGTTCATCAGATATTTAGAGATCGTCTATTCCCTATAGTTAGTGAACATATGCATGCTGTCTCCTTTTAACTATGCCTCATAAATAATCACACTTAATCCTTCTTACTGCCATCTTTTGCAATCATCTTCCAGTTACCTAGAACATACGGTGCATAAAACTAAGCTCAGTGTCCAAGCTGTGATCTCACTAGGGTGGCTCAAAGATAAGCTATGGTTTTTCATCACTCTCTTTCGAGAAATTATGCCTCTAAACACATTGCCCTGGTTTCACTGCAGCTTTAAAGACATTTCATCATTCTTGGGTGGGGGGTAAAAACCCTTCAAAAGCATTTCCTAAAAATTAAAAAGTATATTTCTTTAGTAGAGGACTTAGTGCAGAATGGGGTGCAACTTCACTTCAGCTCAGTTTTTCATGTACTAAGGATTACTCCGGACTAGCCACTGTGCTCTGGGCTGGGATTCATTGAGGAATTAGACACAGTCCCTGATACTGTATGGAAATAGAAACCATAGGCAAGTAAACAGGTGAACAATGCTATGTGATGCTTTAGAAATTAATGCCAGAATGAGTCAATTCTGCTACCTACAGTAGAGGGAAAAGAGAGTTCTAGGCAGAAGCAACAGCACGTGACAAGTACTAGAGCTCAGAGAGAATAGATGTATTGGTCCACAACCTACAGTGGAAGTAGAACAGTGGGGAAAGAGGCTGGAGGAGACCTAAAAGCCAGCTCAGGACACTTTCACAAGCACGCTTCTTAGTTTGCTAAAGGGCAATTGAGAGCCTTGTAACTATTAAATGAATTGCTTGATTTTGAGGCAAACAGAAAAATTCATTCAACAATTATTTACTGAGCACCTACTACATGCCCCAGCATTGTTCTAGGTTCTAGAAGATGCAACAGTAAGTCAGTCACAAAAAATCCCTCCCCTGGGGGTGCCTGGATGGCTCCACCAGTTAAGCATCCGACCCTTGGTTTCCACTGAGGTCAGGATCTCATGGGTCATGAAATCAAGCCCTACATCAGACTCCACGCTCAGTGGGGAGGCTACTTGTGATTCTCTCCCTCTGCCCCTCCCCCACACACTCACACATTCTCTCTCAAATAAATAAATAAACCTTTTCAAAAAACTCCTACCCTCATGAAACTTCTAGTAGAGAAGAAAGACCATACACAAATATACAAATTTATAATCTATCATAGGATGATGATAAATGCTATGAGAAAAATGCAGAATGAGGGGTCAGAAGATGATGGGTGGCCTTCTGTTGGTTAGAGTGGTCAGGAGGGCCTCTTTGAAGAGGTGTCATTTGAATGAAGATTTCAGTGAAGTGAGGGGGCCTCAATGAAGTGAGAAAATCAATGGAAGAATGTTCCAGAAAGAGGGGGAACAGTATGTGCAAAGTCCTTAAAACAATAACAGGCTTAGTGTGGTGGAAGAGTAGCAAGAAAGTCTATGTGGCTGGAGGAGAGTGAATGAGAGGAAAGCCATGGAAGATCAGGTCAAAGGTAACCAGAGGCCAGAGCATGTAGGCCACAGTAAATCTTAAGAGCCTATGTTAAACAATTCCATAAATGTATTTGCCAGATGCTGTATACAATATGATCTATTTGAATGATCATTAAAAGAAAGTATTGTTTTATATATATATAATTATCAAGGTCTGTAATCACTCATCCAAAACTGTGGGGACAGGTGTATTTTGGAAATTAATCTTACTGTTTTTAGGAAAGGTAATATATGCCTATACCATCTAGTGTAATATGCCTAGAGTAGTCCTGGGATAGCAGCCTGTCATCAAATGTTGATATTTCTGCAAAAAAACACATATGGATAAATAAACACTATACATACCCCCTATCAGGCCAGCATTTGGGTTTTCAAACCTTTTGCGATTTTGACATTGTAAATAAGAGATTGTGAACCTATATTTTCATCTGCGGTAGAAAACCGGGAGCATCAAAATGGTTGTTTACAGTGGTTGGGGAAACCAGATGGGATGGACAGCAGGAGTATCTTTTATTCTACTTTATACAATTCTGAACTTCTGAACACTATTGTTTTAACCATATATTGGATATGTCATTGAAATAACACCAGTTTAAATTTTTTTAAAATGTGGATTCTAAGGCTTTTATTCTTGTAATATTTGAGTATTCAACAATATGGGAAGTATTATGGCAAATTATTTTAAGCAAAAAAAAAAAAAAAGCAATAGAAAAGATTTTGAATATGCATCACAAAATTGCCTCTGAATTTGAGTGTTTTAGTCATGACATTCAACTTTTACTGTGTCCTCTATAGGCTTTTCAGATTTTTGGTTTTTTGAATATGTTCAGACTGGAGAGAGTCATAGTATCCAGATGACGTTGTAAGGAGTAGGAAAATTCATTTCTAAAATTCAGTATAAAGTGTATTTTTGAAATTTGTGGTAAATCATATTCCCTAATGTCCCCCAAAAGTTTCTTCTCTTTCCTTATAGAACATGGTCCATTCTCTGGACTTGTGGTTGTTTCTGTTTTGTTTCATCTTGTTTTTAGGGAGAATCTGTGAGGTTTTTTGTCTGTTTTGATAACAGGATGTCATGCTTGTGATAAATACTTGCCTGAAAAAGATTTATAATGCACAAGCCCCTAAAATATTTAGACATTCTAAAATTGTAATTTGCAACCTCCCTATTTCCTACCACTCTCCCCCCAACAAAAATTCAGAAAGATGTATTTAACAGATGCCGTGTTCTGTGGTGAATGTTATTGGCTATGTGGCTGAAAACTGTAATTAGCCATGCCTCACTGATTCATACATGAATCGTTTGGAGGTTCATTATTCCACCAGAATGTTAATGAACATGAATAGAAAATACTCCGAGAGATTTTCTTTTTATCTTGGTAAAGTACATATGGTAAAGAAAAAATAGTCATTTAAAATAATTAATGAATAAATACTCCTTATATAACTAGATCCTTGATTTTTTTGAATAGTAAATAAGACTGTTGGAGCCTCTTCTGTATGAAACACATGGCGACTTTACATACATCAATTAATAAAGCTTCAGGACCCCTACCAGATAAATTTTAATAAAACCCAGGAGTCCTAACTTTTCTGACCTTTGTTCTAGTTTCCAGCTAAGAAACTAGCTGACAAAGATGCTTTCACATCTTTGAAAACAGAATGGGCATGAAACCAACGTTCACAGTTCAGGTATCATTTATAAGTAGTGTTCTCCTATGAACCTAGTTGGAAATAAAAGTAATTTAGGGGAAATGATATTTCAGCACTGCCTTAATCTAGCAGGGATTTTCTTCCTGGGAAAATTAAACCAATACAAACTGGAAGTATGACTTAACTGGGCTGGCTTCTGCATTTAGGGTCACCAAAGCATACTGTAAATGGAAATCAGATTGCTTTAGAATCCAAGAACAAACTCTACTTTTGACCTTTAGAAAGCTCATGATGTATATGCCCACAAAATAAACAAAATAATTTCAAAGTAAATTCGTTGAGTGCACCTGACCTTTGAAACAGAGCAGATGATGTTAATCAGATTTGTACAACTTTAATCTAGCTCAGCCTCCATCTCTCCATGTAGTTTTTAAATATCATAAAGAAGAATCTCACAACAGGGAATCTCTCAAATCGGAATGGATTTAGAAATGGAACAGGACGTATGACCTTGCCTCAAACAATGAAGTATAACTTAGACATGTAAGCAAGTGAGCATTATGACTGTAACCCAATATACTGTGCTCCTGAGGAAAAGTGACTTTTTCAAAAATATTAACTTAAACACATTGTAAGCAGCTTCTCAATATTACAGTAAAATGTATTTTGAGTCCTGATACTGTGTAAGGCACCTAGGAGAAAACTTTGAGTTGGAAATGACCTACATATTATTAAAAAAATACATATGCATCTGACCACTGCAACTGATTTCATCCAGCCATATAATTCCTGCATTTGGGACTCTGAATGTCTGAACCATGTTTTTTTTTAGAATTGCCTATTAGGAGGGTGCCTGGGTGGCTCAGTGGGTTAAGTCTTTGCCTTCAGCTCAGGTCATGATCCCAGGGTCCTGGGATTGAGCCCCACATCGGGCTCTCTGCTCAGTGGGGAGCCTGCTTCTCTCTCTCTCTGCCTATTTGTGATCTCTCTCCCTCTGTCAAATAAATAAATAAAATCTTAAAAAAAAAAAAAAAGAATAGCCTAATAGGTAACTTGATAGACATATGCTTATCTTCACAGCATCACCTCCTTTGAGTAACCAACCCTCATCCCATTCCACAGTAATCCTCAATCTGAGTGACTCAGATGCAGCTGATCACATTTACTCTTCTACCAAAGGGTAAGTGAAGGCACAGCAGAGCTTTTGGGGGGTGGGGGGCCCCAGGCAGAGCGAGGGTTGGGAAGAAGCAGAGCATGTTCACAGAAAACAAGCTGGATTAAAGCGCTTCAAACTATTTGGTCACATGATTGGCTCAGGGATGGGCACATGACCCAAGCCAAGCCATTCTCTTCAGGTGTTCTGTGAGGGTAACCAAAGGAGATGCTCCCTCCTTGTTTACAATAACAAGCTCTAATGGTAGCAATGTGGGGCTGCTGGCTACCCCGCCCACTTAGGAATTAAGTAAAAAAAAGGGGCAAGCAGGGCTGAGAGATGAAAGAAAAGTCCCTGCTGGCATTGCAATCATAGAATCCAGTTTTGCCTAAAGCCACCCCTTAGATTTGCCAATTCAATGAGCCTATTCTTATCTAAGTTCGTTTGAATTAGTGTTTTGTTACTTTCAGCCAAAAAAGTCATGGCTAATTCATAAAGTTCAGCTAACAGATAAACTCTTAAACTACCCACACTAAGAAAGTGAAATGAAAAGGATGATAGTCTTCCATTCACTTGTAACTTAGAGATTCTCAGAACTAGAGCCACACCAGCCTCTGCTCTACTGGCATCAAATCTGTGCATGCAGCCCACTCAGGTCATTTAAGGAGATGCTTGGAGATGCTTAGCCCAGAGAAGGGAAGACAGGATATGCCTGCTGGGCTCAACCATGGGAAGGTCTATTTTGTGATAAAGGAGTTGGATTCATTCTGCAGAGTTAAAACCCAGACCAACATGGGCTTGTCACTCAGAGAAATTTTCTATACAGTGCGATGAATAACTTTTCTAACAATGAAAGCCATCCTAGCAAACATAGTGTGACCCTCTCTCAGCAATGCCACTTCCACTGAGTGAGAGGTTAGACAAACTGACATTTGATATGCCATCCAGCTCTATGATTCCTTGATTCAATCAAAGTATGGTCATGATGATGATATTTGTAATTTATCATAAATCATCTCAACCTTTCAGCAAATCACAAATCAATACAAATCAATCATATTAAAGGAGACACAGGGGATGAGAAGTGTCAGAAAAGATTTCCTAGAGGGGATAATACTTGTACCGTTTTAAATACAAATACAATTTGATTTATGTTGCACCAAGTTGAATAACACTGCATTCAACTCTAATTCTTTAAAAAAAAAAAAAACTTTTATTCTATAATATCTATAAATACTATCTTTAAAAATATGTAAGTACAGGGGCACCTGGGTGGCTCAATGGGTTAAGCCTCTGCCTTCAGCTCAGGTTATGATCTCAGGGTCCTGGGATTGAGCCCCGCATCGGGCTCTCTGCTCGGCAGGGAGCCTGCTTCCTCCTCTCTCTCTGTCTCTACCTGGCTCTCTGCCTACTTGTGATCTCTCTATGTCAAATAAATAAATAAAATCTTTTAAAAAATATGTAAGTACATTTATAACAATATAATAAAGTGTGCTATAAACAAATAAACATTTTTTCATGTCTTGGGTGTTTTTGTAGGCATAGAGCTAGTAAGCATTAACACAGCAACGTATACCAGACAATCAGCCAATGAATGTGAGTCCCTCATTATTGCACACTATCATTCCCCTCTGAGTTGAGAGTGTTCTATAAAACGGCTGACCCTTGAATGAGACAGGGTTTAAGGTCAGCAACCCCATGTGCAGTCAAATATCTTGAGTAAATTTGACTCCCCCAAAATTAATTACAAATTGCCTACTGTAGACTGGAGGCCTTACCAATGACAAAATAAACAATAAACACATATTTTGTATGTTCTATGTTTCATGTACTGTATTCCTACAATAAACTAAGCTAGAGAAAAGATAATGTTATCAAGAAAATCATAAGGAACAGAGAATATATTTATAATAATGTACTTTATTTATCTAGAAAAAAAAATCTGTGTGTAAGTGGACCCACGCAGTTCAGATTTACATTGTTCAAGGGTCAACTGTACATGTTTTTGCCTCTCTTTCTGCCATTATTTTGAGTTCTGGCAATTTATTTTGTGTCCTCAAAAGCATTTTTGACACAGAGTGCTTAACAATGCATAACAAAGTGACAGCACCATGCTAGACACTAAATTGCAAGTTTTACAGAAGTTCAGGGTGCCTTCAAGAAGTGTTTAAGAAGACAGAATCAGGAAATTGGAACTGAAAGATATCTTTCGGCATTATGAAAGGCAGCATAAACACCACTACAGTCAGGGAGAATCAACAAAAAATTGTATGAAAGCTACTTGGAAGAAATAATAATTTCTTCAGAAAGCACGTCTTGATTTACAGAGTTTTACAGAGAGCAGAAGCATAGCTGCCACATGAAAGACTGGAGCACAACTCCATGGGGACAGTGGTAAAGAGACCCAGTATAGTGCCGCTCACAGTAGCATTCCCATTTTTAGGAATGGAACACCCCATATTCCTTCTCTCTACACAGGCTTTGAAAGTGCTGCCCACCAAGAGGGAAAAGCATTCAAGACAGAGAGAACACATATGAAAAGGAAAAGAATTGTAAAACAGGGCATTTTAGAGACTGTAAACGGTTTCATGTTACTGGAGAGGAAAATATGAGGGGGAAAGAAAAAAAAATGAGATTGGAAATGTAGCCATATTAGGAAAGTGCTGATAAAACATTCTCTTACATGTAGGACTTGTGCTTTTAAACAATGGGAAGCAAATGACTGGCTTTAGCATGAACGTGATATAATCAAATTTTAATTTTAGAGAAAAATCTGTCTAGAAACACTATGGAGGCTTAATTGGAGCTGGATATACTCCAAGAAGATCAGTGAGGAGATCACTGTTAACAATTAGATAATTTTTCCTGGCCTCTCAAATTACTAAATGAAAGTAGTAGTAGTAGTAGTAGTAGTAGTAGTAGTAGTAGTAGTAGTAGTAGTGGCAGCAGCAGCAGCAGCAGCAGCAGCAGCAGCAGCAATACATATCCCCATGGTATAATAAATGGGTAAATTTCCCCAAAGCTATCTGCAATATGTAAATCAAGTAAGAGCTTTTGAAAGTTCAATACAAGGATTTCATGACTTTTGATTCGGTTATCCTATTTCTAGGAATCTATAGAAAAAGAATAGAGATGTAGACAAGTACTTACTTAGTGATATTCCTTCCTACAGCCTTATTTCTGAAAAATTCGAATTTTAATGTTTAACAAAAAAAGAATAATGGTTAAGTAAGTGAAATATGCCACTGCCATTTAAAATGTTTCTAAAAATATTCAGTGACGGGGCACCTGGGAGTCTCTGCCTTCAGCTCAGGTCATGATCCCAGGGTCCGGGGATCGAGCCCCACATCAGGCTGTCTGCTCAGCAGGGAACCTACTTTCCCCTCTCTCTGCCTGCCTCTCTGCCTACTTGTGATCTCTGTCAAATAAATAAATAAAATCTTAAAAAAAAAAATTCAGTGACATGGAAAATTGCCCAAGGAATAATGTTAAATGAAAAAGGACAACACAAAACCAAACATAGAGTATGAGCTTAATCTTCACAAAGGTATATACATTTAAAACTGGGAAATGTATAAAAATGTAATTGCTGCCCATCCCCCAAGTGGTGGAAATGTTAGTGATTTTTATTTTCATCTTTCTATCTTTCTGCATTTTTTATTTACTATCATGAACATGTATTATTCTTGCAAGCCAGCATTAGGTTGAACCATCTGAAATTGCCTGCTATGGACTGAATCTTGTCATCAAAATTCATCTGTTAAAGCCATAGCACTCAATGTAATGATATTTAGAAACCAGACCTTTGAGAGATAATTAAATTTAGATGAAGTCATGAAGGTGGGGCTCTCCTGATGGGATCAGCACCCTTAAAAGAAGAAGAAGAAATACAAGCACGTGCACGCTCTCATTCTCTCTCTCTTTCTCTCTCTGCACGAGCCCAAAGAAGGGGTCATATGAGCACAGTGAGAAAGTGGCCAGGATAATAAGCCAGGAAGAGATCCTTATCAGAATCTGACCTTTCTAGCACTCTGATCATGGACTTCTAGCTACAACAACGGTAAGAAAATAAATCTTGTGCTTTAAGCCAACCAGTGTATGGTATTTTTGTTATGGTAGCCTAAGTTTACTAATACACTGCCAAAATCAATTCCAAAAACGACAATTCCATATAATTCAACCTACTTAAAAGAGAAATAAAATAAGAGACAATCATTGAAAATATCCTTGAAATGGATGCTAAGGTCCAGAACTAAAGCAATGACAATAAGGATAAAAGATGCAAAGGATATTAAGATAGTAGGTCCTGTAACTCAGTGACTGATGGGATTGATAAGATAGTATTAGTAAATAAGAGAGAGCATCTAGAAAATGAGTCCAAAGTTCTTACACTAAGAAAGTGGGTGATGACAAGGGTCACTCTTGAAGAGAAAACATAAGAGAAACTTCTTTGGTAGCTAGCTTCTTAGATGGTCTCCAATAATCCTTACTTCCTGCTACCCACAGCCTTGACTACTGCCCTTCCTCATGTATAAGTTGGTCAGGAATCTACCTCATGTAAAATACTGGAGAAATGATGTGCACCACATCAGAGATGAGCACTCTGGAAAAAGCCAGCTGCCACGTTGTGAGGGCACTCACACAGCCTCTGTAGAGGTCCGTGTTAAGAAACTGAGACATCCAGACAAGAGTCAATAAGGAACAGAGGTGTGACAATGGTCACACAAGAGGCAGTACAGGCAGATCCTCCAGCCCCAGTTGAGCCTTCAGTTGATGGCAGCCCAAGCGAGCCCTTGACTGTAACCTCATGAAGCACTCTAAGCCAAACCACCCTGCTAAGCTATGCCTGGACTCCTAACCCCCCAAAACTGTGAGGTAGTAAGTGCTTATTATTTTAAACTGCTAAATTTTGAAGCAATTTGCTACAAAATAACAGATAACTAATATGACAAGAGTTGATTAATTTGGTCATCTAAAGAGAGGACTATTCCTTGAGGACGGAAGTATTGTCTTAGCATTTAAAGCCTCTTGTAGAATGTAGTACATAGTCTAGGTTCAATAAACATATTTGAAGCTAGAAAGGTAGAAAGGAGATTGGAAAAGCTACCAAAGTAGTTTGGACACCTCCTGGTGGGGACCTACTAAAAGGTCATAAGATATAAACATTCAAGATAAGGATTTGTTTGAGAAGAAATGTAGTGAGTGACTTCAGTGCATGATACGTCCTTAAGGACATGTACTGCTTGTAAGTGTACTTTAATAACTTTACATGCTTTAGAAACCCATAAATCCCAAATGACTCCAAATTATAGAGTTCTAAACCTGTAACTTATTTTCTCTTATAGAACAAACTTTGGAAAGTGTGGGCCTAAAATTTTTTAACTATAGAAAGGTTTAGCAAGATAGTTTTCTCCAAAATCATTTCAGTACTTCAGGTAATTTGGAGCCAGCAATTTCCTGCCAGCTTTCCTTTTTACCTTGGACTATAGCTGACCTTGATTTAAAGCCCAGAGTTAGTGAAATTCAAATTTTTACAGGATATTTTACAAACTATATGATGCAATAGTTGATTCAAGAAAATTCTATCCTTTGCACCGGGTTCATAACTGTTCTTTATAGTTCTATAAACAACTGATTGGTCCCATTAATGCATGGACATGTGTTATAACCAAGCAGAAAGAGAATGCAATGGACTAAATGTTTGTGTCCTCCCAAAATTTGTATGTTGAAATGCTAACCTCCAGTGTTATTCAGAAGTGAAGCCGTTGGAAGTAATAAGGTCTTAAGGGTGGAGCCTTCATGAATGCAATTAGTGCCCTCATATAAGGGACTCCAGAGACCTTTCACCCTCTCTTTCTTCCAGGGGGATGCAAGAAGTTGACAGTCTGTAACCCAGAAGAAGCCCTTATTAGAACTCGACCATATTGGCACCCTGATCTTGGACTTCTAGTCTCCAGAAGTGTGTGATACAAATTTCTGTTATTTATAAGCCACCCTGTTTATGGTACTTTGTTATAGCAGCCTGAGCGAAGATACAGAAGATGTAATAAAGAAAATCAGTCCATTTAAACTGAGCATACAGACAATGATATCTGGTATCTATTTAGTCCATTACTGAGATAATTCCAAACACACACACACACACACACACACACACACACACCACACACACACACACATACACATCCCAGGTTTTACAAAGCTAGCCCATATTTTTTTCATCCTGGGGTTCAGTGAAAAATAGAAGGAATTTGTGAATCTCTAGAATACACCATATGCCTGGTGAGAACAATGTGGAAAAGCCTGAGGGTACTCCTCCACAATCCCCTTATTGAAAAGTAAGGAATGAAATCTTGCATTCTTGCCAAATATAAGCAAAAGTTCACATGAAACATTTAGGTCTCTGGATTGAACAACAAAAACTGAGAAAGAAGAGGCAGGCAAGCCAAGGAGAGAGTCCACTGATCATCTGAGGAAGACCTGGATCTTGCAACCTTTTCTCATTTATTACAGAGTGACATTCCATTTGACATCCCATTTGACATCAACCACCCAACTCTCTTAGCACTTGCTTCAAAGACTACTTAATTAGGGACAGCAAATAAGAATTTCCCTTCCTGGGGCACCTGGGTGGCTCAGTGGGTTAAAGCCTCTGCCTTCAGCTCAGGTCATGGTCCCAGGGCCTTGGGATAGATAGAGCCCCACATCGAGCTCTCTGCTTGGCAGGGAGCCTGCTTCCTTTCCTCTCTCTGCCTGCCTCTCTGCCTACTTGTGATCTTTGTCTGTCAAATAAAGTAATAAAATCTTTAAAAAAATAACAACAACAACAAAAAAAAAACCAACAACAACAACAAAAAAAAAAGATTTCCCTTCCAGAGCACGACTGCTTTTTCTTTATTTTATATCACTTTGTAATTCACTTTGATATTCCTGTACTCCTTCCGTATAATTGCGACTTTCAAACATTGGAAGATGGTTAGCATTACCATGTAGATTTCCCTTAACTAAATCATAGGCAGTTTTTACCACCTTTAAAAAGAAATGGCAAGAACATCCTTGACCTTGTATCTTACTATAATTAAGATATCATCTCCATTGGTGAGTGCTGTGAAGTGTGTAAACCTGGTGATTCACAGACCTGTACCCCTGGGGATAAAAATATATGTTTATAAAAAATAAAAAATTTAAAAAAAAAGATATCATCTCCAATGTTTTCCTCTTGTAAATAAATACGTAAAGTATGAACTGATACAACAAATTCATTCACACTGAAAAGCAAGTAACAACATATTCCTCATCATTCTGTTGCAGGCAAACAACACTGCTACTGCTACCTGTGTGACCTTTAGAAAAACATTTGACCTTTCTATGCCTCTGCTTCCTAATCTATACTAGCATAGTCATTTTAACCCTTAGGATTGTTGTGAGGACTAACTGAGATAATGGGGGTTTCTCCCAACAACATAGATAGTATTATGTGTAGTATCTCCCAGTCACGAATAGAGTCCTTTGGGCTTGCTTTTTCAAAGAGTTCATACTGTTTCATCTGTGCTTCATCGCCTAAAACAAGCATTATAAGAGGGCTTTGTTGATTTATTTTTAGATTTTGGACTATAGGCAGCTACTGAGTTACTCCATCCCAAGATGAAAAGGGCAACACCGTGAGAGGAGGTATGTAGGAATGTACACGTATGCACACATGTATGGCTATCTATCTATATATGTATTCCACATTTGCATATATGCAAAACACCAACCACAGTGTGTAGTATAAAAAGGCAGAGAAGTTTATATTGAGGCATATTATTTGTATATTTACATATTTTGTTGTTCTTGTTTGAAGAAGCCATGGTTATTCACATGTACAACCATGGCAAAGAAAAAAATAATGCATATGCGTTAGGGAAAGTTCTTTCCCTGCCAAAGTGACTACTGGAGACGGTTCATTCCTTTGCCTCTTCTCTTTACTGGCTTACTCCCCTTCTCCAACAGAAAACTTGAGCTGAATTAGGGTGAGGCAAAAGAATAAAATAAAAGAGTTAAGGCTCTGAAGCCCCTTCGATTTGTCTTTAAATCCAATCTCCTCTCTGTTTAACTCTGAAACCTTGGCTAGCTACTGAGCTTCTCTGAGCTCTGTCAACTCTTCAGCAAAAGGGGAATAATCAAACTAGCCACCTCCATACAATTGTAATGACAATCAAATCAGATAGCCTAGGGACATCACTGTGCCCACCACACAGTCAACACTTAACAAAATGGTGGTGGTGCTTCTTATGTGAGACAGGATATAGGCTCTAGCTGCTGCAGTGAATAACAAAGACTGAAAGATAACAAAGGTGTAAACAAGACAGGAGTACATTTCTCTCCACTCAGAACTGATATGACAGCTCTATGGTGTCAGGGACCCAGGCTCCCATTATTTTGTCATAATCAAGTGGTAGATTCTATCTCTGAGTCCCAGATGTTTCTTCCAATTTTCTGGCTGTGTATTTTTGTGTAACAAACCAAAAACACAGTGACACAAAACAGCAATTAATCGTCTCTCATGATTTCTGTGTCAAAGGAATTCAGAAATGGCCCAGTCAGGATGGTTTATTTCTGTCCCAGAATGTCAGGGACCTCATTTGGGAAGACTCAAAGGTTGATGGTGACTCAGTGACTGGGAGTTGGAGCTATAGCTAAGGCTTCTTGACCCACATCTGACACCTGATGCTGGTTACCAGCTGGAACTTCAGTTGAGGTTGTTAACCAGAACACCTATCTGTGTCTTCTCCATATGGTGGGTTTGAGCCTCCTAACTACACCATACAGGGGTTCTACGAGAGAGTGACCCAAAGAAAACTCCGTGGAAGCATCATCACCATTTTATGACCTAGCCTCAAAGGCCAAATAACATCACTTCCACAACAATTGAAAGTCTGCGCAGATTTCAGGAAGGGGGAGCGTATACCCTACCATTCAATGGAGGAGTGTCAAAGTCACAGAGTACAAAGTTCATATGGGATGGAAGTTGTAGTGGTCATTTTGTGGAAAGAAAACCTGACACATGTAGCCTGTGATTGATATGGCAACTTTATCATAGTAATTATTTGTTCATTCATATTTCAATAGATACTTTGAGTGCACGCAATATTCGAAGTCCCATTCTAGGTGGCAGGGATACAGTGGAACAACAACAACAAAAAAACACAAGTCCCTGCCTTCATGGTCATTACATTCTAGCGGGGGAGACAGACAATAAACAAACACAGGTATTCCCCACTTTGCAGAAGTTCATCTTATATCACCTTGCCCTTACTAAAGACCTACTTTAGTACCAGTTCTCACCAACCAAAAGAAATCTGAAGAGGATTCTCACTTTAATGAAAAAATCAAAGCTAGTGTTCAGCATTTGTGTGGCAGGGAGAACAAGGGCTATTCTAGAAACAGCACACAGCCTCGCAGCAAGAGTGACCTACAAACTCCTTCCCCAAGAACTACACTCAGCATCTCAGGTCAAGCCACCAGAGCTTGGAACTGTGTCTGTGAGATCTCCATTTATTCTGTGCATCCATTAGCAAGATGTGCCTTAAGGTTTTAGAAAAGCCTCTCACAGAAGCGATTTTTTGGGTCTGGGAACACCCCCCAATTTTTTCCATACATTTAATGGTAATTGTTTTTCTACTTTATACCACTGAAGCTTATGAAAGGTTTCATAGGAATGCTCCACTTTCGGGTAGTGGGAAAAACCTGCATACAATGCACCCTTGGGTAGTGATGAAACAGTATGAAGAAATGAGAGAAGAGTAAAGGCACAACACATAAATGTTATTTAGATAGCATGACTTGGTTTCTGCTTTTGTTTTTTAAGGGGCTTTCTTAGGAATGCAAGTTGGTGCAACCACTCTGGAAAACAGTATGGAGCTTCCTCCAAAAAAAGTTGAAAAAGTTGAAAATAGAGCTACCCTATGACCCAGCAATAGCACTACTGGGTGTTTACCCCAAAGATAAAAATGTAGTGATGCAGAGGGTCATGTGCACCCCAATGTTTATATCAGCAATGTCCACAATAGCCAAACAATGGAAAGAGCCCACATGTCCATCAACAGATGAATGCATAAGGAAGATGTGGTGTGTGTATATATATATATAATGGGATATTACTCAGTCATCAAAAAAAATTAATTCTGGCCATTTGCATTGACATGGATGGAACTAATTGGTATTATAGTAAGTGAAATAAGTCAGTCGGAGAAAGACAATTATCATATGATCTCACTCATATGTGGGATTTAAGAAACAAAACAGAGGATCATAGGGAAGAGAGGAAAAAAATAAATCAAGACAAAGTCAGAGAGGGAGATAATCCATAAGAGACTCTTAATCATAGGAAGCAAACTGCGGGTTGCTGGAAGGGAGGGGGTTGGAAGATGGGGTAACTAGGTGATGGGAGTTAAGGAGGACATGTGGTGTAATGAACAGTCAGTGTATATAAGGCTGATGAATCACTAAATTCTACCTCTGAAACCAATAACACAGTATATGTTAATTAATTGAATTTAAATTTTAAAAAAATTAAAAGGGCTCTCTGAGGAGATGATGTCAACAGAGACCTCAGTGGTGGTGTGGACCAGCCATACAAACTGAGAAAAGAGCATTCTAGGCAGAGGGGATTGCTGCATACAGGTCTGAGGTGGAATGTGGTTGGGTCATTTGCAGTACAGCAATAAACCCTTGAGACTAGATGTGGAGATGTTGTAGACAGGAGTCAGAGTCTACCCACTTTAGGCCAACACAGTGAGTCTGGATTTCACTCAAGGTGTTTTATTTATTTATTTATTTATTTATTTATTTATTTATTTTAGAAAAGATCTATTTATTTATTTGACAGAAAGAGAGAGCAAGCACATGCAAGGGGAGTGGCAGGCAGAGGGAGAGGGAGAAGCAGACTCCTTGCTGAGCAGAGAGCCCGACATGGACCTCCATCTGAGGACCTTGGGATCATGACCTGAGCTGAAGGCAGCCACTTAATCAAATGTCCCTCCAGGTTTTTAAAGCAAGAAGAGTAATGAAACCTACAGATAAACAGATAGATTAGATAGATAATTGTCTGGTTTTTAAAAAATCATTCTGGCCATTATGTAAGAGGGTAAGAGTGAGGTAATTACTGTAGTCCAGGCAAAAGAGAGGACAATAACCCTGGCAATGGGAAGAAACAGCCAGATTTGGAATCTGTTAGGAAGGTCGGAGCAACAAGACCCCCTGCTGGGTTGGATATGGGGCATGTAGGAAAGAGGAATACAGAGGATGATTGCTGGATTTGAGGCTCTGGTTTGCATTGGAAGTCTCTCCAGCTCCCTAAAGCAAAAGACAGTACCATGCTATGGTTCAGATGCCCTGACAAAGACTAAGGGTCAAAGCATGAAGACCGTGACACCCCGGCAATGACCTCAAGTTCCTTTTATTCCTACCACCTGAGGGCAGAACCAGCCCCACACCCTGGGGTTTAGCTGGCAGGGGGAATTACCCTTCTCAGATGAGGAAAGCAGGAAGCCAAAAGTGGACCAGGAGAGGGAAGGTTATTTTTGCAAGTAGCAGTGCCACAAAAGGATTAGGAGGAAATAAGGTCTGGTAATTCTCTAAGAATCATGGCCTTTGCTTCATTTATGCCAGGCACCCAGTGGGCATTGCCTAAACACCACTGACCACAAAAATGATGTTGACTGGGCAGCTCTGCCACTCATAGGACCAATTATTTATGATTGTTCAGCTGATTTCCCACTCTGGTAATAGTCTTCAATTTTACTGCAAACACAATTAGGGTGCACTAATGCAAATGCTTTAGCACCACAAAAATAGATCTTGCCTCCTACTGGATGCCTTTATGCACTAAATTTGTGGCTAAGAGACCCATTATCAAAGTCCCAGGCAGGGTTCCCCTGCCTGCAGGGGAAGGCAGTGTTGGAAAAGTCAATAGACCCAGGTCAGTCTGGTATAGGATGGAGTCTATATTTTCCCTCTTAGCAATCTTACTCCCCGTTTTTCTTCCCTAGCATTGTATTTTAACTTCCTAATACATATATATATATATATATGTATATATATATGTATATATATTTTCCATTTAAAAACCAAATCTCAATTGATCCAGAATGGCAATTTTCTCTCTATTTTCACTTACTCTCTCATTGACTCACTTTCTCCCTTACGTTTCACACTCAAGTAAAACTGAGAAGAAAAAGTTTGAAACGACTTGTCAAAGTCATACAATGGAACCTTTTTTCTTCAGAATGTCTGTTTTTTCCTTCCTAGATTTTCCCCTAGTGTTTCAATATGATTATGGAATATTTTTTCTTGATATCAAAAAAATTTGCAACTTAGGGGTACCTGAGTGGCTCAGTCATTAAGTGTCTGCCTTTAGCTCAGGTCATGATCTCAGGGTGCTGGGATCGAGCCCCCCATCAGGCTCCCTGCTTGGCAGGGAGTCTCCTTCTCCCTCTCTCCCACTCCCCCTGCTTCCTTCCCTCTCTCGATGGGTCTCTTTCTATCAAATAAATAAATAAAATCTTTTAAAAATTTTTTCAGCTTAGATCATACATATATCACCACTACTTTTCTCCACCAATCCCAACTGATGGAAAACAGAATGAGACAAATTAAAGTCTGAAGTGGATAGTAAGGACAGACTGGCTCCCCTTTGTGTTACATTGCACCCACCATCCTCCACTTTAATTCCTTTAATTAACACATAACCAGGGAAAGCAATCTCCTGGTAATGATCCCAGAACATGGGAAAAGAACTGTGAATTTTCTAAATCATAATATCCAAGGCCAAATGAAAAAAACAGTGGGAATAATCCAAACATCCTCAATTAGCACAGTTAATGAATATTTGATTTCTATTTCTTTGAGATATTTACACCATATCCTTTTCCCTACCTTAGAGATCTCTCAAAGATAACTTTGCAAAGGCGCCTTATGTGTGACAAATAATCTCAAATCTTTCTCCTGAGTGGGAGGGTCTAAGCCTTATCAGTAGAACTCTTATCAGTTCTACTAAACGTTCATTATCCTCTAAGCCCTAAGTATCACTTCACTTATTAGTCATATGACAAAATAACAGTAAAGTAAAAGAGCAAACATAAAGCATCAAATTATACTTTCCATAGACTGTTACACTTTTAAAATGTGTCCACAATGTTTTGATATTCCTCTTAGAGTGTGAGATAGATTTAGTGACTGACTTCCAACAAGTGAGATTTGCAGAAGTGTTTATGTGTGACTTTCAAGAATAAGGCATGAAAGTCACTGCAGCTTCCATCTTGCTCTCCCTGGATGTCTTCCTCTGGGGGAGCCCAGCTGCCATGTCATAAAAACACTCAAACAGCCCTTTGGAGAGGTCCAAATGTCAAGGAAGGAATTCTGCCAACAACCGTGTAAATGAACCATGCTGGAAGTGAATTGTCCAGCCACTGTCAATCTTTCAAATGACTATAGCCTTGGCCAATGTCTTCATTAAAATGACATGAGAGACCCTGAGCCAGAGCCACCCAGTAAAGCTGCTTGCTAATTTTCAGCTCACAGGTACTAGGAGATAATAAATGTCAGTTGTTTTAAGCCGATACATTTTGGGATAATTTGTTATGCAGCAACAGGTGACAAGTATACTGATTATTTCATAGATGTATTACCTCTCCTCTATTTGAACTTAGAGTACTGACTTCTATCCTACACTTATACCTCTGTAAGCCCCTCTAATCATGGCAGTTGATTATTGCAGAGAATATCTGCATGTTTAATTGACTAAAAAATATGTGGCTCAGTTGGAAGAGTATTCAACTCTTGATCTCTGGTTGTGTATTTGAGCCACATATTGTGTGTAGAGATTACTTAAAAATAAAATCTTTGAAAATATATATGGCAATCTGTGTATTTGAAGAGTTGTCTTTCTGATGGAAAATACTTGTATTAATAGCAACCACAATTTCTTGACTACCTATATGTGTGAAACAATTGTATTATATTTATATATAATATATATAATTATGCATTATAAACTAAATTATATTTACATATTGTGTCACATATAATTATATACTGTTATATTATTATAACAATAATTATTATTAAAATTTTTAAATTTTGTGCTTATCATAGTCTTCTCAATTGACATTTATATCCCCATTTTATAGAGGAGAAAAGTAAACCTCAGAGAAGTTGAGTAACTCATTAATAAATGGCAAAGTTGGAACTCAAAACCATATCTTGGAAGACTGAATTTTGTGCTCTTCTTGTGTGACCCCCAAAAGATTCATTTTTAAGAATTTCCACCCAAAAAAATAATCCAAAAAACATATGTGAACTCTGAACTTAAATAAGTATTATCAAAGTATCTCACAATCCTTTGATAGCACAATAATCAAGAACCTATATCATTACATTATTATCTTCATTCATTTAGGTTATTTCTGCATCCCTGTTAACACACTACAATATATCAAACTGATATGAAAATCATTCATCTCAGCTGTGCCCCAAGTTTTCTTCCTGTGGTGACATTCTTTTACATCATAATGACTTTCCAGGTACCATTGCTTACCAATTTCATTCTCTATTACTCTTATATAGGTTATAAAAATCTTAGCAAGTTGTTGAGAAAAATGAATTCAAACATCTATATCATTAAAGGTAAAATAATGTTCTATTAAAAAAATCTTTCTCAATTTCTGAAATAAGCTATGTGGAAATGCACTCAATCTTAGCCTCAATAGATTTTTTTTCACCATTAATGTGATCTTTCAGATGATTAGGATAAACAATGCAATAAGAATTGAAATTTTTGTTAAAAAATTTTTTCTCAAGCTACTATAACTCTTTTTTCATATCAATACTGACAATCAGCAATGGTTTCCTACATTCAAAGGTGAATGAATTTCTCTAATTCCTAGCAGTGACCCAAAGAGAATTATTTTTGGAAAATTATTATTGCTTGTTTCTCTACTTCACAGTTCATAATTCAGTTAAAGACTAACGGGATTTTAAAATTTCTCAACAATGGATCTCATTGTTTTACATTACTACTGATATGCTCCTTCATAGTAACATATTTTTCTTTTCATATTTTTCTTTTGACACTCAAGACTGTTCAATTTGTTGAAAGACAAAAGGCTTAAGAAATACATTAATCTGTTTTCCTAAAATCGTGGAACTCAAATCGTCTCCTCCTAAAATATGCATAATAAAAATACACCTGTGGCATTTCTAGAAAAAAAATTTTCCCAATTTAGCTGTTAGGCAATTTCTTTTACTGTTTTCATTACTAAAGAACTTAAGATCAAACCAAGAATTAATACATAGCAAATCTCTCTACCTTTTTATTTGCAATTGGTCTTTGAAGGAATCACCATCTTATATCTTGCCATGGAATTACTTATGCAAATGCCTTATTTTCTTCTCCAGTACATTATAGTTTGTGTATAACTAGGGCTATTCTTTCAAATGTTTGGATCTTTTTCAGGTCCTAACTAAAACTCTCAAATTAAGATCTTTTATGGGGCTTTTAGCCCTGTAGGATTTCAGACACAAAGCTAACAAAGAAATAATGGCTTTGGTCTCTATATGAAACTTCTGAAATTTTCCACTTATTCATCCATTCTTCAGAAGTATCTATGGCAGGTTAAATTATTGGTTCCAATTCTTTACTCTCCTGTGATATAATTATGTGCATAATTTTACATTTCTCTCTCATTTTGAATAAAACATACTTCTCTGCCTTGGTGATATCAGACTTGGTTGTTGACATACCTGCTTTGGCCAAGGAAATGTTAAGAAGGCCACAAATGTGCTTGAGTGGATTGACTTGCCTCTTACATTCTTGTTATCCATTATTATCCAACATTCTACAGCTACCTCCTGGTTCAAATGGGGGAGGGAGGAGATGAGAGATATGAGAAGGAAATCTGGACTCAACAGGTGGATTATAAAAAGGCCAGCTGATGCTACACAAGCACAGCAGAATCATAGTCAACTTCAGATTCATAAGTAAAACAAGATTAAATGCTTGCTATTGTAAGGCACTGAAATTTAAGGCAGTTTGTTACACAGTGTTATTGTAGTGATAGCTGTCCATTACAGTGTCCTCCCATTAGTCCTCCTGTCTTTTTGAAAAGATTAAATGAGTTAATAAACTTCAGGCAGTCGTAAATATTGGCTGTTGTTATTCTGCCTAGCTCAGCAAATGGATATAAACTATACAATTCACCCTTGAACAACACAGATTTGGACTGCATGGGTCAACTTACATGTAGATTTTTTTCGATACAGTATAATAGTATAAATGTATTTTTTCCTTCCCCATGATTTTCTTAATAGCATTTTCTTATCTCAAGCTTACTATAGTATAAGAATACAGAATATAATACACATAACATACAAAATACGTACAAGTCAACTATCTGTGTTATCAGTAAGGATTCCAGTCAATAGCAGGTTATTAATGTTAAGTTATTGGGGAATCAAAATTATATGTGGATTTTCAACTGTGAGGGCATTTGACAACCCTAACCCCCATGCTGTTCAAGGATCAACCATAAATCAAAAGATACAAGTCCCCAAATGAGCAAAAATATATTTCTAACTGTTCTGCTACAGAGACACCATCCACTCATACTTAGAATACTATGTAGTGCATGGCATAGTTGATTTCAGAGACACAAAATTCATTACAGGAAGATTAGAATATAATACAGAGGCATGCCTGGGTGGCTCATTCGGTTAAACGGCTGCCTTTGGCTCAGATCATGATCGCAGGACCTTGGAACTGAGCTCAACATCAGGCTCCTTGTTCGGCAGGGAGGCTGCTTCTCCCTCCGTGTGCCACCCTCCCTGCTTGTGCTCTCTCCCTCTCTCTCTGATAAATAAATAAGTAAAATCTTTTAAAAAAAATGTATTACAGGAAAAAATCTAAGTCTAACCTCAACTGCTGAGTAACTTTCTTGAAATCACAGACAAACATATATTGTAGGGGAAATAAGAGGGTTAAAATGTGGGGCATTGAAAAGATTCATTTAATTACTAATTCAGTTAAAACAAACAAACCAAAGAGTTTATTTCTATCCCAGCTGTCCACAAAGATTTATCTATATAGTTAGCATTATTTTAGTAGCAAAAATGTTGGAAACAACATAAATGTATAACAATAAGGAATTCATTAGATAAACTTCGATACAAACATGCAGTGGGATGGTATAAAGTCATATGACTTTCTTATTGTCAAAAAATGTTCCATAATATGAAAGAATGCCCATTATATATTGATTAAGTGAAAAAGAATTATAAAATGGTATTTACAGCTTGACTTCACATTTTTTTAAAACATACACTTAAAATGTGAAAAAATACTGATGCTTATGTATTTATTAAAAGTATAAATTAAAACCACATAAAGAGCCATTTTCATGTATTAGATTATCAAAGACCTATTAACAAAAATGTGTTCAATAACACATCATATGATGAGGGGTAGAGGGAGAAGGTATGTTTGTTCATTGCTCAGGAGAATTGTCAGTTAGTGCAACTTTTATGGGGGGTAACTTGACAATATCTGTAAAAACCATGAATGAATATAAACTTTCATTTGGTTATTCAAATTCTTGAAATTTACCCCCAATACACTTTATTATGAGTAAAATGACATTTTAAACAGGTGTTACGGGTCTAAGTGTGTCCTCCTCAAAATTCATATATTAAAGTCCCAAACCCCAGTACCTCAGAATGTGCCCTTATGTAGAAATGGGAGTTTTAGAAGGCAATTAAGTTATACTGAGATCATTAGGGTGGGCCCTAATCCAAGATGACTGGTGTCCTTGTATAAAGGGGAAGTCTGAACACAGAGGCACACACATAGAGGGCAGATTAAGCAAAGAGACATAGCAAAAAGATGGACATCAAGAAACTATGAAGAGAGGAGGGCTGAAACAGATTCTTCCTCACAGCCCCCAAAAGGAACCAATGCTAATGACACTTCGAATTTCGATTTCTAAAAGTCTGAATATTAAGCTTCTATTTGGGTGGGGGGTAAGAAGGAAAAAACATACATATAATTGTTTGAATCTATTTAAAATATCTCTGCAAGAAGAAAGAATAGAGAAGAGTGGGAGCCTCTATAAAAGGGAACTAGGCAGCTGAAGTTCTAAAGGAGGAAGATTTTTTCTTTGTTTTATCACCATTTTATTTTTTCAATTTTGAACTATGAGATTGCATTACTTATTCAGATATAATCCATAAGTATGTGTGTGAATGTATATCCGTACATTAGAGAAATTCATTAAAAGGATATAAACATGCAATCTTTGGGCAGTGAGATATTGCATCCTTTTTGCTTAAACTATTACCCTTGTAACTAGAAAGATCACTATGAAAAAAAAAGATCACTATGTTTTTAAAATAGTAAGTCATTCTTAAAATAGGATTGTTTTGTTTTACTTTGCTTTTTAACCAACTTGGTAGCAGCAAATGCATTAATAGGACTTTAGGAAGAATCTGACAGCCATATTTTGGCCTAAGGAACAGAAAAAAATTATAATATTAAGTAATTTTTATAGTTATCATAAGTTAACTTCCACTTGTACCAAGTCAAGAATTATTTTCTTTCAATGGGTACAAACGCAACAACATAGTTTAATTCACTCAAAATACAAAATACAATACCCATCATTCATTAGGATATCATTAAAACAAAATCTACATGTGTCTACTCTGAGATTCAGTCTTCTTAGGGCTAGTAAGTGTCCACCACTGTAACTGTGAAGAAGCAGGTGCCATAGCATTATACATAGAATAGCATTAGCAAAGTGTATCATATCTGCAAGACTGTCTCTCCGAGGAGAGAGATGAAATTGAGGGCATTCAGCTGAGCTCTTTATCAGTTTATTAATGAAGGAGCAACCTCTTCTGTATAACAGATAACACAACAGAGCCAACCAAGCTGAAGCCAGCAGTGATACTATTGTACTTGAAGCGAGACCACTCCTATAGGCATACTGTAAGATAAACCATGAAAAAGAAAGCCCTCAATAATGTGAATTTTAATGCTGACTTTGAAAAGATTTCATTTTTCTATAGGATAATCTAGGTCAGCAATAGACCTTTATAGATTTGCTAGTATTAAAGGTCTATAGAAGGAAATTGCTTATTAAAAAAAAAAAAAGAAGTCTGAACAATCTGTATTCTCTTGATTTTACAAAGCAGACAACATATCATTCATGGCCTCATATTTATCTTTAATATGTGGCTATTCAAGAACGAAGTAGTTCAAATGGGTTTTTCATTTGCTAGGTTAAAAATAAAATCTTGTCAAACTCAGTAGAGAATTTACAGAGAGCTAGGTAAGATTGGTTTTGCATTACAGGTGGATTTAACATCCCAATTTCTTGAGTCAGATCCAAATGCTTCTCAGTTCTTCCTCTCCTCCTACAGCAGTTGGGATAAAATTCTTGGCTCTACTTCAGAAGGGAAATAATACATTGCTATTTAATGCTGGTCCTGAATGAGGAACACTGGGGCAAAATCATGTCTCTGTAACTCCCAGTTTTATGAAGAATATTGAAGTTTCTGGACAGTGGATACTCCAAAAATTACCTTGGGCAACAAGAGGAAGATATTTTCTCATGCCCACTGGAGACCCTTTGCGATGGTGTAAAGCATGTGTACAACTTTTTGACACTCCTCTCTTGAGAAATGAAGGTTTGTGTCCCCTCTCTCTGAATCTGGACTGGGCTTAGTGACTTGTAAACACAAGAATGCAATAAAAGGGGGGCCACATAATCCTGAAGCTAGGTCAGAAAAAGCCATGTAGCTTCTACTTTGTTCTCCTGGGATGCTCAAAGTCAAGTGCCATGTGAGAACTCACAGCCCTGAGACCACCATGCTGAAGATGAAATGCACAGGCAGTCAGACAGACAGCCTTGCTGAACCCCAGCCAACAGTCAACGTAACTGCAGCCATGTAAGTACGCTATCGTGGGTGTCCTGCCCACTATCTACAGCTCCAGTCAACACCTGACTATAACCTCATGAGATAGCCCAAGTGAGAACTGCACAACTCAGGCCTTCCCCATTTCCTGACCTACTTAGTATTGAGTACAATACTACTCCATTTGGGGAGAGTTTGTTATAATGTACTAATAATCAGAGCACTCCTTTACACATATTATTAAAAAATAAATAATGCTTCAGCTTTTTAATGTCTATAAAATCTAGAATCAGCAACCAGCCTTTACTCCTTAAAAAGCATTTGGTATTTTTCCAACTTGCTTGGTACTTCTGGGTTCTCAATATTCCACTGATACTCAAAACCTAGAGCTTAGACTGGGCTAGTTATTGGCTAAGATGCCAATAACTTCAAGAACAATTGTTGGTCTCATTTACCCCCTAATACAATTGATTATTCATGAAAGCCGAACAAATGCTACTTTAGTGAGGAATCAGCCCAGAGGAAGCCATTGTTCATGCTATGCTCAAGGGTCTAAAAATACTGACCATGCAGAAATACCTCACTTGAACATAGACATTATGCTATGTCTTTTCTTAACCCTGAGACATTTTCATTTTCTATCTATATTATTCAATGTTAGAATAAAGTTTGGGATGTGTTTTGTTTTGTTTGTATTGATCCCAACGCACAAAAACCTCAAAGGCTAATAACACAGGGCACATCTAGAGATGTCAGGATTTATGAAAAAACTTGGTTAATGGCCCATGGTTCATCCATATAACTGATTGTTGCAAGACATTTAAAGCCCCAAACCTAAATTTATCCTGCATAAAAGTGGAGCGGTTAGATAGATTCAATGAGCTTTAGTTCTCACTTGATTTGCTAATGAAGCCAAGAACTTCCTGAGATGGGTGAGCATTTTCAAATGATAAACGACAAAGCACCTTGACCGCATCCATTTAGATAACCTCCACATGCGCTAGGATGAACTCAGCCAAAACAGAGTGACTGGATTTCACAGTTCTGGGTCCAGTTCACTCATGACACTTGTCCCATCATAATGATAAATTCTCAAGCAGATAAGTAGGGGACCTGTACCTGTCCTTCGGCTACCAAGGGATTTTTAAACTTACCCTGAGTTGTAATATTCTATAAGAATGAGCACCACTTCGAAGATGTTCTGTTGCAGAGAAAATTCCAATTTCTTCCTTACAGACATTTTAATGATTTTCAATCACCCAATCTCTTCCTAGATCACTTTCTCTATATATTAAATAAAACGTGAGTTAACTGGTTAAAGAGGTTATTCAAAATTATTCAAAAGAAGAGGGTATTCAAAATGATGAATCAGTTTGGGTAGTTGGAGACTTTCAAATAAAGAGCCCTATATGATATCTATTGTATGCTGATTACCCTTAACAAAATAAGTCATTTATTGCATGTGTATTCCATGCCCATGATGGTTAATGCTGGGTGGATGTAAACTGTGTTCTCCTGACCAGCATCCACTTCCTCTTACTCTGGCAACGGGGCCTGTAACTTCATCCAGGAAAATTACTCTTTCTTAATTCATAGCCCTACATTTTGTGTGAGGAAGGCCCCACCCTACCCCTATTTCCAAGAGTAGGTACATGATCCAGATCTTGCCAAAGAGAACATTTCAGGAAGGGGGTGAGGGAATCTCAAGTGGTGGGTAATGAAGAAACAGTTCATTCAAAGGACTCAACATGGGTGGACACAAGATGAGTTCCATGGAGTATGGAATTCAGAGGAGGAAGTGGGAAACTGTGAGGGATAAGGGCCTTGGATGTTTGCTGAGAAGTTTGGAATTCTTCCTGCGAGTCATCTGAGGGCTTCAGACAGGGAAGATAAGAGATCACATTTATGTTTTTGTATAGTAATCCAGTCTGCATTGTAGAGAATGAATTTTAGAGGCCTAGGATGTGATAGTTGGGGAGATGGTGATAGGAATCTCAGCATGTGATAATTGTGTCCTGAACCAAGGCTGTGGTAATATGGAAGGAGAGAAGAAATGTTAAGGAGGCAAAAGCTGACTTCTGATAGACTGGGGAGAGAAACAAGGGGGAGGGAGAAAAAGACACAAGCTGTTTACTTACAAACCCTGTATTATGTTGTAAACATCTTGGGGTAAGACCCACGTAGGACTCATTTTAGTGTCTCTCACTAAGGGAGACCTGGTGTGATTCCAGTATACTGAGATGGCTAAGAGCCCAGATCCCAAAGTCAAACAGCCTGTGTTTGAGTCCCTGCAGTGCCATTTACTGGCTGTGTGACTTACTCAGTGTAGCAGGTCTTTGGGGTCTCAGGTTCCTTACCTGCAAAACAGAGGAACTACCTGGACATGCCTCACAGAGTTGTTGTAAGTTTTAAATAAACTTACATTCCATGCATAATACCTAAAATAGTTCTGGAACAGAGCAAATACTACATCAGTGTTAGCTACTATAATTCATATAGTATACTCTGAATACATATTATAATAAGCAACTGACACTTCCCCCAAAACATATATATTCCAGGGGCAAATAAGATGTCTTTCTGACATAATTTATCTTGGCTATCTGTTCCTTGGTATTGAAATTAAGAAAAGTTGCAAGCTACTTTCTGTTTTTAAAAAATACATAAAAATATTTTAACAAGAAGAAAAACCTGACAGAATAAAAAATAACTGTTAACAGGCCAGAGTCAAACTGGGCAAAGCAGGGTGCCAGAGGCAAAAGCTGAAGCACATGCTATTTAATATCTTTATTAATGATCTGAAGCGCAAAATAAATTGTACATTACTCTTATTTGCAGAAAATCATAAACTGAAAAAAATAGATGAACAGCACAGAATAATCTAGAGACCTTGGAGAGGCACACGAGTTTAAGTGTGATGAGTTCAATTTACAAGAACATAAAACAATGCACTTTGGGAAAAATACTATGAAGCACAAACATAAACTGAGAATTCTTCTAAAGAGTGAAAGGCTTAAGAGGATTTGGGGGTGATAGTCGATAACAAATTCACAAGAGTTTACAATGTGCTGCTAGTAGCAAAGAGGGGGAAAAAAAAAGGCAGGGAGGTAAATGTTCTAGAAGAGGAGCAATATGAAATTACTGGTACCAAGTGAGCAGAATAATACCTGTGGTAATGTAAGTTATTCCAAGTCACCCCATGATTTTCCAATTTCTGCTTTAGGAAAGTACCTAGCAATACAGATCTCACTATGAAAATGTGCCTCTTTATCTCTACACTCCTAAAATAGCGAGGAAACATAAGAAATAAATGGAAATAAATAAGACTCTTTTCACAGTGAAAATAGGGCTCCCAAATAAAAATCGCCCAATAATCTAGTTCTGTTAGAAGCTAGTTAACTTTTAAAAAGATAATAGTTTTTACAGATGTCAGGTTTTGCCATAGTTATCTGTAAAGGAACATCAAGGAAAAATATATTCTGTTCATTCATTTACTCATTAAGCAAAATTCATTGAGAAGTAATATAAATAATAATGAAACTAGGTGTTGTGCAATGCCTAGAGATACAAAAACGGATGCAATATAATTCTTCTGTAGGGAACAGGCCCTGTAGCTGAGCATGGTAACCCCATTTGATAAGCCCAGTGATGGATGGACGTAAGGACTGGTTTCCCTTAGGGAACCCAGAGGATGGAGAGGGCAGGGCAGGGCTAAGCTGGGAGAAGCTCTAAGTAGTTAGGGAGACTGGTCAGAAGTGACACCAGAAAATCACAGGATCTCTAAGGGGTCTGCAGAGTGGTAACCCAGGGAGAAGACTAGCCACTTTGGGGTTCTATGAGCAGCCAATATGGATGTTGAATTTGAGAGAAACAAGTTTGGAGAAAAATGACATCTAAGGGTCCAGATGTGGGGTGCTGTAAGTAACATCTGATGTACTTCCCATGAGTAGTCTTTGGAAAGAAGGCCTTAGGGAAGACCCTTCCCTACTGGCTTTAGGCTTGGTGGGAAGAGGTAGGCTGCAGGCACAGGCTAGGCTGATTAAACTCATCCTTTGTTTCTCCCTGGAATTTGAATTATGAGCCAAAGGACAAAGGGACTGAAGACAGATGGACTCTTTATCCCGATGACAGTGTTCTCAGGGGATCACACTATTTTCTGTTCCCTACATCCCCGAAACCTCACTATTGCCCTGCTATACCCCTGCTTGCCCCTCAGCTTCCCCCATAGATTGTGAGACCCCCCCTCCTTTTTGGGGGGTTTAAGTTACCCAACTCCCATTCTGTTACTTGTATCTAAAGAAATCAAACTAATTAATAAAGTTCTGAGAAATAGGAGTTAAAATAAGCAGGGCATAATTTCTAGGTGGTGGCTGTTGTTTTTTAAGTAGGCTCCATGCCCAGTATGGACTCTTAACCAACTGAGTCACCCAGGTAACCCTAGTTTCTAGGTTTCAAATAATTTTTTGATTAATAAGTATGGCTCATAATATAATCATATCCACATACATACAAATATGTACAATGTTTCTAAAAGAGTATGTACCAAGTTGCAAATCCCACATTGGGCTCCCTACTCAGTGGGGGGGTCTGTTTGTCCCTCTCCCTCTGCCTTCCAGTCCCCCTACTTGTACTCTCTCTCTCTGTGTCAAATAAATAAATGAAATCTTTTAAATAAATAGAACTAGCAAAATTAAATCAGCAAAGATTTATAACTACTTCAGATGAATCTTTTTAGAACCTTTATTTGTGGAATTCCTGTTTTTGAGGCACAAGTAATTAAACTTTCAAAGATATTGGGTTTTTCCAACTAGCATTCACAGATATTTAAAGCTCTACTCCAAATCCCTTAAACACATCCTGAAAAGACATGTGAAATCAAATCATGACATCATAAGAACCACTGAACGGTGGGCTCCCCAAGAATTTTCCCTTAGGGAAAATGGGTAGAGTGCTTAAAATGATTTTTTCCATTAGGTATGGCAATGAATCAATTTGAAATTATTGAGTAGCCGACATTGTAGCACAGAGGAATAATGTCCTGGAAGTCTTACTTAAATTACTGACATCAGATATTTGAAAATGAATGACTATGAAATCTGCCTACAGGTAAGACACTGTGTATGCAATTATTCTTTCAATTTCAACTAGAGAGACATGCTTTTAAAAGCTTAAAATGAGGGTTTTTTTTTTAATTCCATTACCTATTGTACGCATAATTGTACAGTCATGGACATGGGGGCCCACTCTTTCTCTAATAATTGGAGATTGTAAAGTGAGGGCCACCCCGACCCAGGAGTTAAGTACCAGCAAGATGCATACCATTGGGACACATTCTGCTCAAAAATCTTTAAGATTCTCCAGTTCTCTCAGAATGAGTCCACATGCTACATGTAGCTTTCAGGGACATCTGTCATCAAATCACAAGGTCTTCCAAATTTCAAGCTGTGGCGCTGAGCAAAGTGTCCTCATTCTACTGCACTCTCTTGCCCTTGAAACCCTTCCTTGTGTGTTCTTCCTCCACTGCCACCATTACTGTCTTTCTGTCTGCCCGTCCAAATCCAGCCAGTGTGGAAAGAGCTTATCTCCTCTCCAAGGATCATTGCAGCCTCCCAGACCACCTTAGTTTATTTCTCTCTCCAGCTTCTCCTACCAGTGACTAGCATTGATCAAACACCCTTTTGTCTAATTACTCTCATTTCTACATCTTCGCCTATCAGTTCCATCCATGACTGGGGCATTCTTCAACTAGTCCCTGAATTCTTACTGTGTACAAATATGGTCCTCTACAGAAAGAACCCGATGTGAGCAAATCAGACATAGATACAGGCTAGTTGGGGGAAAGGGTGGAAACTGATGCTTTTTATTAATCAAATAATCATGCAGATGAAAATGAAATTATTGTGTCCATTAAGATAGCTTCAGTTTCAAGAGGTAGAAAAATCTCCACCTCACACTGGCAAACCCAATATGGTGCCACCTCTTATTAAAAGTTGACGGTAAGGTGACTCCACTTGCTTGTAGCTGTATCCATGCTTCTCACGTCTTTCTGTGCTCTCTATCCTCAGGCTGGCAGCAGATAACTAAGCTGTTCCAGGCAGCCCATCCTGGTCAGCAGATGCAGAAAATGGACTGTTTTCTTCAGAATCCTTTGTTAACAGCAAGAAATGCTATTGCCCCAGCTGTCTAGCACACAGATGGGTTGGTTTCATTGTCTCCAACTTGGTTATGTGCCTACCCCTTAACCAATCATTAGAAAGAGATTTACAAAGAGATCAAAATACAGACAGTCTACTAAGTTACAAAGGGAGGGGCAGATACCTGAACAAAATTTAGGTTTTGTTACCAAGAAAAAAGGTGGAAATGAATGAATAGGCGGCTAGCTGAGTCTGATACAACTATCTACTAACTACCGACTACGTGTTATGAAAGGAAGAAACACGAGTCCATGAGAGAAAAAAAGGAATGGGGCATAGAGTTGGTATAGTGAAGAGCAAGAGTTGGATTTGCAAGACAGATCAGAGGTAAAACTGGCAGGTGTTGACGATGAACTGACCAGCACAGTAAGAATGGTGGCAACATCAGCAATGACCTCCAGTTTTCTGGATTGCCTCTGCCTTGAGTAAGTCAGATAGATGGTGGGGCCATTTTCCAAGCTAGCAAATACTGGAAGGAGACTACATTTGGAAGGAAATTGAATCATAATTCCAGTTTAGTGCATGTGCTTTTTTAATCCTTTGAGATATCCAAGAAGCAATATCCACGAAGCAGTGGGTATATGCGTTTGGAGATGAAGGAGTAATTTGGGTTGAAAATGTAAATCTGTGACACATCTGTTTATAGGAGGTCATTGCAGCCAGAGTCAAGTCACGAATGTGTTTTTTTCAGACAGAGAAAGTAAAGACAGAAAAGGAGATGACTCAGGACTGAGTCTTGATGAACTCCAACATTTAACAGCCAGAGATAAAAGACAACTGAAAGGAGGATAGAGAAAGAAATGCCAGAAGTACATTGCAAGCACATTGTATCATATCATATTTCCTATTTCTTGATTGGCTACAATTACTCTTTCCTTTTTTTTTTTTTTAAGTAGTCTCCATCCCCAACATGGGGCTTGAACTCATAATCCTGAGATTAAGAATCACATGCTCCTTTGGTGAGTACTGTGAAGTGTGTAAACCTGGCGATTCACAGACCTGTACCCCTGGGGATAAAAATACATGTTCATTTAAAAAAAAAAAAAAAAAAAAAAAAAAGAATCACATGCTCTACCAACTGAGCCAGCCAGGCACCCCTACAATTACTCTTTCTATTTAACTCCATTAATTAATGATTGTCACAAGCAGCACCTTTAAAAAAAAATGCCATTATTCTCAGGTTATCTACAATATACAATTTAGCACTTCATTTTACTCATGTATATTGCAGCTCTATAAAATTGCACTTGAACTACATACTTCTGTTTGTTTCCCCAGACAGACAGTAAGCTCTCCACTGACAATGATGAGCTCTTATATTTTATTTCCTTTGTTCTCAAGATCACAGCACAACATTCTTCCCACACAAGTCATTCAGCAGATAATTTAATTGATTCTGACATTTCCCATACATTTATAATGTCCTTAATTCCAGGGCATGGAATAAGGCTTATTGTTCTTTTACTGAGTTTAGAGCTAGGCCCACATTGCAGTACAATAAAAAGAACTCAGATGAGGAACCAACCTGTTTCTAATCCACACCCACCATCACATTCCCAAGGTCAAAATTATCAAAAGGCACTTCTTACTAACTATGCCTTGGCCATTTAATCTGCAGCTTCTCATTATTTTTCTAATAGAATGCTTAATAATTTACAAAGTACAAAAATGAAGATTGTGACTTTGAAGAAACATGGCCCCTCCCTTTTTCCCTTTCAACTAGGAAGGAATTGCTAATAACATTAGACTGCTGTCCATTAAGCCACACCATTCTAATTTTATGCTCCTAAAACATATTAAAATTCATTTATTCTCTGTCCCTTTAATGGCCAACACTTCAAATTAATTTTGGAAAGTCAATGAATAATGAACATAAGCTGTCCCACTTCTAAGAAGCTGGGTCTTAAACAACCTGTGGCCACCTGGTTAACATCTGTCCACTTTGGCATCTCCAGTAGAGACATAACCAAAGCAGTTGTCTTATGAGCCTGTAGAATCATTTTAAATAAAGGGGCAGATAAATGCCTATCCAAATGGGCAACATAAAAATATCTCTGCCTGACTTTGAAGAGGGAAATATTTTCACAGCAGTCACCAGGAAAACAAAGGCATGATATGGTCAGCAATGAAGAAAAGAGTTGGTGACCACCAGGAGTAAGTCTTGTGATGAAAACAGCCAAACCAGAAATTCCAGAAGAGTTCTCTCCATGTCTGTTCGAATTTCATCTCTGATATTTTCAGTAGGAAAAACTCCTGGCCCACACTTTTATCATTTGCGAGGATTCAAAAACAAAAGAGCTGGATGTGTTATAAAGGGCTTTGTACCAACCTGGACAATTTACCTATTTTGTATCCTAAAGCTCTGTGTCTAACAGCCGTCAGTTAGGCTGTCACTCAATCCATAAACCCATATTGAGAGCCTTCTGTAAGTCCATGTGCAGAGGAAGCCAGGCTGGGAAAGCAAGCTTTCCAATCTGGCACCTCTCATTAAATTCTAAAGTCACTTGTCTTTGTCTCTGTATTAAAAGAAATGATTTCATGTCCAGTCTCTCTTTTAAAAAGTGACAGAACTCAACCATGCAATATTCATTAGTTCTTTTTGGCAACCCCATTTAGCTAATGGAAAATCAGGTACATTCATGTGCAATTATTAGATATTGCAAAATTATAAAATGTCCAACTTTTCTTTTTATGGCACATACATACTCGCGGGTTTTACTCTAAGGTTGTGAAATAAACACATGCAGCTGTGACATGTCAATAACCTTTTGTGTAACTGGCAAGTTTTCAGTTTGCAGTATCTATGTATAATGTAATAAGCAGCCAGTTACAACATCATCATCAGCTTAACTCTGCTGTTCTTTTTCCAATAAAGCTACTTTATTAATTTTAGTATAAAGTATAAAGTAGTGCAGCTACTAATGGCAATTTACCCAAAATAGGAGAAAGTTTCAGAGGGTAGCCTGCCTGAAGTGGAGAACTGTGCCTCACTTCTACACTTCCTTGACATAGACACCAAAGGGGTTAGTGATTGGGAGAGAACTCTGCATTGGTGGCTGACAGTGCTCACTCTGGAGTTCTCTGGTCACCTCAGTGACTTAGACAATCAGATAGATATGTGTGGCTGAGCCTCAGCTTCCTCATCTGGAAGATGGAGATAATATTAGTATCAAGGCTAGGAGCACTAGCTTCAGGAGCAAAATTTAGGAGGACACTGGAAACTCAGTAGTCAGACAATTCACATTTCAGTGCAATATTCTAAGAAATCAGGTTGGCAATCTGTAGCCACCTATTTTTGTAATTAAGGTTTCACTGAAACCAGTGGCAGCATTGTAGTGAAGCAAGTAAGGCAGAGTCATCCAAGTGTGGGGTCAGTTCTGTCTTTATTTAAAATGCTGATATTTTAGGAGCGTCTGGGTGGCTCAGTCAGTTAAACATCCGACTCTTGGTTTCAGCTCAGGTCATGGTATCAAAGTGGTGAGATCAAGCCCTGCTTCTGGTTCTACACTGAGCATGGAGCCTGCTCGAGATTCTCTCTCTTCTTCTCCCTCTGTCCCTCACCCTACCACTTGTGTATACTCTCTCTCTTTCAAAAAATAAATAAAATAAAATGTTGATATTTTTAGTGAGCATGCTTTTTAATATTAATTTTTAGTTTTTAAAGTATTGTGTTAAAGCATGGTTTATCTTGATTACTGTGTTTTTTGGTACTCACTTGCCTTACCCAGCTCTCTAGTACCAACTTCCATGGAATTATGGGGAAGGTTAAATGAGCTATTGCCATCGGCTGCTCTGGGATCTCTCACTCTATTTTCCCTCACTCTGAATCCTCTTGGTCCACCCCAACTGCAGCGCACAGTCTGCATATATGCTGACAGGTTCCCATCTCATGTGTCCAACTTGTATGTTCTGCCTGGGAGTTTTCTCTCATACCAGGGGAGCCCAAGTAGCTCTTGAGCAAGGTGCTCAGAAATGCCAGGAATTTAGGCATGCCTAGATGGCTCAGTTGGTTAAGTAGCCAACTTTTGGTTTCAGCTAGGGTCATGATCTTGCAGTCATGGGATTGAGCCCCACATTGGGCTCTGCTTCAGATTCTCTCTCCCTCTCCCTCTAGTTCACACACTCACTCTCTCTCTCTCAAATAAATAAATAAAATCTTTAAAAAAAAAAAAAAGAAAAAAGAGGGGCACCTGGGTGACTCAGTCAGTTAAGCATCAGCCTTCAGCTTGGGTCATAATCTTGGGGTCCTGAGATTGAGCCCCACATAGGGCTCCTTGCTTCTGAGCAAGGTTCTGCCCCTTGCCCTGCTTGTGCTCTCTCTCTCCTTTTCTCTCTCTCTCTGTCAAATAAATAAGTAAAATCTTTAAAGAGAAAAAAGAAAGAAATGCCATGAATTTAGCACCTCCAGTGGGGAAACCTCAACCAATGAGGACAGTAGTTGGTAAATAGATACCTTTGTTCACCATATGGAGCTTTATTCCCAAAGGCCATTGACAAACAGAAATAGAGCAGGACTAATGGTAGGCAAGTGAGGTGATCATCTTACAAGGAAAATTTAAGGGCACACCAAAAATTCAGTTTCAAGATAGAGCTTTTTTTTTTTTTAATTGAAGTACAATTACATATACATATGTGTACAATTACATATACATATAACATTATATTAGTTTTAAATATACAACATAATGATTCAATATGTGTATACGTTGCAGAATAGTCACCCAATAAGTCTAGTTAATACCCATCACCACCACACGGTTATAAATTTTTTTTCTTGTTTTGAGAACTTTTAAGATCTACTCTAAGCAACTTTAAAAAAAAGATTTTATTTATTCACTTGACAGAGAGAGAGAGAATGAGCAAGAAAGAGCACAAGCAGAGGGAAGGACAGAGAGAGAGAAAGAAGCAGACTCCTCACTGACCAGGGAGCCCAACATGGGGCTCAATTCCAGGACCTGAGCCAAAGGTGACTGAGCGACCCAGATGCCCCCTTAGCAAATTTTTAATATACAATACAACATTATTAACTATACTCACCATCCTGTAAATTATATCCCTAAGTCCTAATTTTGTAACTGGAAGTTTGTACCTTTTGACCCCCTAAACCCATGTCTCCCACCCCCACTCTCTGATTGTAGTGACCACCAATCTGTTCTCTGTATCCATGAGCATGGGGTTTTGTTGTTGTTGTTGTTTACAGATTTCACATACAAGTGAGACAATACACTATTTACCTTTCTCTGACTTTTCACTTAACATAATGCCGTTAAGGTCCATCCATGTTGTCATTTCCTCATTTTTTATGGCTAAATATTTCATTGTATATCTATACCACATCTTCTTTCTCTGTTCACCCATTAGAGGACACTTGGGTGGTTTCCTATCTTGGATATTGTAAACAATGTTGCAATAAACATGGGGGTCCAGACATTTTTTCAAGTTTTCTTTCTTCAGATGAATATCCAGAAGTTGAAATAATAGATCATATGAAATTCTTCTTTTAATGCTTTTAGGAACATCTAGATTGCTCTCCACGGTGGCTATACCACCAACAGTGGTACACATTTCCACCAACGGTGCATGAGGGTTCTCTTTTCTCCACATCCTTGCCAACACTTGTTATTTCTTGTCTTTTTGCTAATAGCCATTCCAACATGTGTGAAGTGATATCTCATTTTGGTTTTGCATTTCCCTGATGGTTAGTGATATTGAGCCTCCTCTCATGTGCCTGTTTGCCACCTGTGTTGTTTTTGAATAGAGTTTAAATGCAGTATTTTTAAAATCTCTTTTTAAAAAGATTTATTTATTTATTTGGGGGGGGTGGCAGAGGGAGAGAGATAATCTCCAGCAGACTCCCCAGTGAGTGTGAAGCCCAACACAGAGCTTGATCCCATGACCCTGAGATCATGACCTGAACTGAAAGCAAGAATCAGACATTGAAGCAACTGAGCCACCCAGGTGCCTCTGCAATATTTTAAAAAGAATAAAAACCATAAAGTTTAATGACAGAAACTAAAATTGATTTGAGGAAGTTTCAACTTTTAAGCTCCACATCATATCACATCAGTACTGAAAGTAGAGCTATCAATTTAGTTTCCAAATTAAAAGAAAAAAAGCTCTGATTTGTCAGGGGTTCTGTTCCTTTTCCATTCCTAACATCATAACACTTTCCCCTAACAACAGATTACTTATCACATGTGAAAATTTTGACTACCATATTTTTGCAAAGCAGACAATGAAGTATAATGAAACGCACACGGCCCAAAACGATTTAGCCAAAACTATTTAATGCTTCTCCGTTAAGAGAGGAAAACAAACTCAAAAATGTGAAACAAATAAAAGGTTTCTTCATGTTTTAATTAATTAGCTTTTCCAATTCAACCTAGCTTTTAAAGAGAAGCCAAGTAGAGTCTGTCAAGAACACGTATCATATGCCTAATTCACAGTCTGTTGGAAGGACTGATTCTTTTCTTGTTTACACTCATCTCCTTAAGACTTAGAAAACCTAAACATGAGATTTTTCTCTCCATAATCCTTCACAGTGGCACAAGATTTTAAATATCTTGCTTGTCTTTGCCAATTTTACCTTACTCCTTTATTGAGCCAAGCCCTTAGGAAAATCAGTGCTTTTGCTGCCAAGAGGGATTGGAGAGGCAGTCTGGAACAGAGACACATGGGAACTGTAGTTTGTTTTGTACTGAGCTTCAGGCTTCCATAAAAGCCATGTTATCCTGAAATAAATAATCCTGGAGGGTTGGGAATGTAAAGCGTCTATCTTTACTCTGTCAGAAGTGCAGCATCTGGGGTGCCTGGGTGGCTCAAGTAGGTTAAGCCTTTGCCTTCCACTCAGGTCATGATCTCTGGGTCAGGGTCCTGGGATCAAACCTTGCATAGGGCTTTCTGCTCAGTGGGGAGCCTGCTTCCCCCTCTTCCTCTCTCTGCTTGCTTCTCTGCCTACTTGTGATCTCTGTCAAATAAACAATTTTTTTTAAGTGCAGCATCTTTTGTTCCTTCTTGATTGTAGTTCTATTTTTGCAGAAAACGTATATTCACTTGAGTAGCTCCTCACGGAGCTGCTTCTGTTCAACCTGAGACAAAGTCTTCCTCACTTCCCCACTGGCTTTTCACCACAGCTGCCTCTGTGATTGTAACATATATCAACCAGCATTTCTTTCAACTCTACATATAAGCCACCAGTCAAGCAGACATTAGCTTCATCCCATTCGCATCTAAAATCTGAAGATCCATTCCTAGGAGAGCCCATGCAGAAAACACTGATGAAAGTCAATAATAAGTAAGAGTAGTCATAATGGCACACTAAATTCAGCAATACCACGGTAAACTTCCCAAACATAAATGCAGGCTGTAAGGGAGTGTTTTTGCCAGGTAGATTTCAAAGTATTTTATTGAAACTCTATGCTCAGCTCAGAACGAAATTAAAAGATGGTCATGATTTCTTCCCTTCCTCCCCTCGGCAAATACCATAACTTATTAAGTTACATTAACTTAATGCAAAATAAAACCCATTTTAATATGTTAGATATCAAAAATACATCATTTTTTAAGCAGCCAGGAAATATGTTAGTCAAAGTGCTAACCACACCATATGAAACTCAAGTAAGTGGGTGTTGGATTGTTGAGATGCATAAAAGTTCAACAAGCTTACCCAATTACAAATGTTGCCTCTGAAGAAAATATTAAACCCACCCTGAAATGCAAGCCATTCCAATATAGCTTAAATCATTGTGCAGAAAGCCAGTCGGAAAATTAGTCTTAAAAGCAAATGATAAATTAGTGCTATTAGAGTAAACTCTGAAATGGAAGAAATTGGCCAGATTTTTAGAAGACTGAATAAACAGGACTATATTGAAAATTTTGTTTGTTGCTTAGCTTTTGTGATTTCAAAATTAGAATTTCCTTTAAACATTCTCAAAGTCTCTAGTGAATATTCTTCAAAATACATTAAAGGATGGATTAATCAGATTGCTTCAGGAATGACACATTCTAGTTAATCTAATTAACCAGAAAATCTTTTTCTCCAGCCTGTATCCTTGAAATTCTTACTAGAATGCCTTATGAAGGAGAGTGTACTGAACTTCATCTTCCCTTGAGAATCTGTCATCTTGGATGATCGAGCAACACACAGAGCTCTGAAAGTGAAGTAAAGATTGAGTTTTATGGGTGGAGATATATGGCCATATTTGGAGGGGTTTGGAATACAAGCTACACTCATGCCTTATATCTTTGCTTCCATGGAGACATACAAAAATCCTGCCTAGTTGAAATCAGACTTAAAAATAGATGGGGGTGGAGGGCACCTGGGTGGCTCAGTGGGTTAAGCCTCTGCCTTCAGCTCAGGTCATGATCTCAGGGTCCTGGGATCAAACCCTGAATCGGGCTCTATGCTCAGCCGGGAGCCTGCTTCTCTCTCTTTCTCTCTGTCTCTCTGCCTGCCTCTCTGCCTACTTGTGATTTCTCTCTGTCAAATAAATAAACAAAATCTTAAAAAAAAAAAAATACTCCATAGTGTATATGGACCACATCTTCCTTATCCATTCGTCCGTTGAAGGGCATCTTGGTTCTTTCCACAGTTTGGCGACCATGGCCATTGCTGCTATAAACATTGGGGTACAGATGCCTCCATCAGAAAGGACGAATACCCAACTTTTGTAGCAACATGGACGGGACTGGAAGAGATTATGCTGAGTGAAATAAGTCAAGCAGAGAGAGTCAATTATCATATGGTTTCACTTATCTGTGGAGCATAACAAATAGCATAGAGGACATGGGGAGTTAGAGAGGAGAAGGGAGTTGGGGGAAATTGGAAGGGGAGGTGAACCATGAGAGACTATGGACTCTGAAAAACAATCTGAGGATTTTGAAGGGGTTGGGGGTGGGAGGTTGGGGGAACTAGGTGGTGGGTATTATAGAGGGCACGGATTGCATGAAGCACTGAGTGTGGTGCAAAAACAATGAATACTGTTACGCTGAAAAGAAAAAAAAAAAGAAATAAAAGCAAACATGAGTTTCATCAATGTTAAATAATAATATAGCCAAGTCGGCAGTGGCAACGGGCTCTGGTCTCCAGCACCTGTGGAATTTGGACCCAACCCAGGGTATCCTGCTGTTGTGCTTCTAGATAGGTCCATGATGATAGGATCTGTGCCTAGCTCGCTCCCATGCCCCCAGTGCCCAATGCATTGCCTGGCACAGAGTGGGCACTCGGGAAATCAAGTAAATGAATGAAGCTACTTATTCTGATGGAAAATTGCAGTGTAATTTGGGGGATGGAATTCACTTCTTTAGGTTCTTCCTATATTTTTATGATTCTCGTTTCAAACAGAGAGGCAGACTTTGGGCTTCCTTGTATCAGGAGAGGTCCAAAGTCAGCAGCAATTCCTGTCTTATATGGAAACCCAGTCACTGATTGTTAATGGGTTTTCTGGAGCTGGTGGAAAGAGGAGTACCTTTAAAGGTTGTAGGAGGAGGGAGGGAGGCATTTCTCAGGGAAGATGGGGAAGAGGACAAATGCTGAGGATGTTCTGAGTAGCTGTGGCCAATGGCCCAACCATGGCAGCACTCTGGGGTCACAAAGATCTCAGAGGGAATTACTCTGGGGTGCTTAAGCAGGCTGAAAGCCAGGCTCCGAGTTTCCACTTTTGCCCTGATTTTAAGGCACCAAACCCAAGCAGGTCATGCAGCATCTAAGGATGATTCACCATGCTTCCTTTGGGGTCATAAGAGACCCACTCTTGATGGAGGGTGGGGGATAGGGAACAAGGGGTAGAAAAGTGTTCCCATAATGGCCAAGGTCAAAACTGGACTCACTCTGGCAGAATGAGAAAATGTAAGCAAAGATTTCAGAAAATTCAGAAATGCAATTACTCACTCCATCTGTGGGCTTGTAGGTGGAGAGCCATGCCGGGCTATAGCAGCTTGGTTTACAAATTACTCAACTGGTGATGCATTTATTACCCAGCGAAAACAGGTGACTTGGTAAATATCACTTAGCAAGAAGCGCAGCCATGAAGAGCTGCCATGGCACAGCTCACAGGCTCTGACTTCCATCACGGGGTGGGGTGTTCCTATTTGGAGCCTCAGGGAAGGATGCTCCACAGGTGGCCTCATCCAGCAGTCTCTTCAGCCCTTTCTTGCCTTACTCCTCAAGTATAAGTTGGCTTCCCAGGATTTAAATGTTCATTTCAATGCTGGGATTTATGGTTCAGCTTTGAAGCCTTTCCACCAACTAATGAGTGACACCTAATTGGTGCTAATAACAGCAACAAACCCAACAACAACAATAATGGAAGTAACAACAAAATCATAGGGATACTCTTATGTACACTCACCTCTTTCCATGGATGGGTGAAGTAGGCAAATGAAAACCAAATAATTCTTATGTTACCATTTAGTAGATTAGAGGATTAGTGTATTATCTCCATTTTACAGATGCTGAAATGGAGAATTAGAATAGTTCTTGCCCAGTCCCAAAGAATAGACATTGCCCAAGGTCCCAAAACTTAGCAGGTGACAAAGGCAGAGTTGTGACCTGGGCAACCTGATTCCAGAGCCCAAGCTTTTCAGATATCTCAGAAGCTTGCCTTCATATGCAGTTATCAACAAGTAAGTAAGTGCTAAGTGTTCAAAGATAGATAGTCCCAGGTTTGGCAGAATGTACTCCTCAAACCACAGAGATCCAGATAGGCCAAAGCTCACCATGTCCACGGATGTCCCCATTTTCCATGAAATGCTGGAGAGAAGGTGGCAATGTGTACCCTGTGTGATAATTTATCACATTCTCTGTGCAGTGCAAGGAGATTTCAAGAAAGAACATTTCAGCTCCACTTCATAGAAGAATACTTGTTTGATGGAGAAATGAGGACAGTGAATTGGAAGCTCTCCCACTGGCAGGCTTGCATTCAGAGGAAAACTCAGGCCATACAATTAATATTTACATCTTCTCTTCAAAACCCCTAAAATATTGACTCATATTTTAAAACACGACATCTAGACCAATTCAACGTGACTGAAATTAAGCCACAGGGACAGCCTCATCATGTTGTTATGGAAACTTCTCACACAACTGTCCTTTTAGTCATTGAACAATCACTAATTTCTTTGCTTTGCAAGAAGCCCCAAGTTGCTTCCTTAGAGGCTCATCCTGCTATCAAAGGAAATTGCGTATGATGGTGCTAGAAATGTTCACAACGGTAACTTCTGGAAGAATAATATTTTATTATTAGTCACTCTTTGCATTTCAATTTCTTTTTCTCCTCAGCACGCTATTTGTGGTGTCCCTGGCTTCCAACTGCTCAGCAGACTTTAGCAATAAAGGGGCTGGTTGGAACTTTGCTTTCTTTCTAAAACTCGGGCTGGCACGAAACACCAAATCATCTGTTCCTGAAAAGGGATTTTCCATCCATCTGTGATTAGAAACTGGGTTTCTTAAAGGCTGAGCATGAAGCTGTCTCTTCTCTGTGTCCTTTAGTTGAACTAACAAGTTTACTGGATGAACAACTTCAACAACACTGAAGTTCTAAGGTGTATTTTAAAACTAGTTGCATCTTTTCCAAAATGCATAAGAATTATTTTATTTTTTAAAAGATTTTATTTATTTATCTGAGAGAGGGGGAAAGAGAGAGCAACAGAGAGCACAAGTAGTGGGAGGGGAGAGGGAGGAGCAGACTCCCTCTGAGCAGGGACTCTATCCAAGGACCCTGAGATCATGAACTGAGTGGAAGACAGATACTTAACCTGAAGGACCACCCAGGCTCTCCTATTTCATTTTCTTTTTGAAAAGATTTTATTTATTTATTTGTTTGGGAGTGAGCAGGAAGGAGAGGGAGAGAGAATCTGAAGCAGACTTAACTGACTGAGTCACCCAAGTTCCCCCATAAGAATTATTTTAATATTTTACCTTAGCAGGGCTCCATGGAATAATCCATGAAACAAATCAGGAGTTTGATCAGTGGTTACCTAGAACCGTATGCCTGAAACTTGAAAGGCAAAATGAAGATGTTTGTAACAGCGATCTTTATTCACGAAACACTAAAAAGTCTGAGGAACCATTACAGATTAAAGAAAGCATGGTAACTGAATAAAACATGGAATCCTCAATTGAATCCTGGACTGGCGGATGGAGAATAATTATAAAGGACATTATAGGGTACTGGGAGAAATTTGAATATGGGCAGAATATCAGATAATGATATTTAAGTTAAGGTTAAATGTCCTATGTATAATCATTATATTATGTATCAGATGCACACATACAGGTACATACACATTTATGCACATATGTATATAGAGAGATTTTTAAAAAGCAAATGTGGCAAAATGTTAACAATTGATGGATTTAGAGTCTAAACTTGGTCATTGTGCTACTCTTGATCGTCTCTGTTCAAAATAAAAAGGGTTAGGAAGTCCTTTATGATGAGAAGTTTCAAAATCTGCAGGGAAAGAAATGGCAAAAAAAAGAAAATAATAAAGATGTGGTAATTGGGTAACAAGAGAATATGATAATCTGACAGTGCATGAAATTGTACAAAAATTCTTTGGGGACCAAAAGCATCCACATAAGTCTCCATAGAGATAATATCTGACAATAACTACAGAAATAGATTTTATTGCACATAAGAAAATACATATAGAATAACAGAACTCAAGTGAAATGATCCAAGGCAGCTAAAGAAGTGCCTGAAATGGTCATTAAATCCAGTGAAGAGAGAGGACTAGATATCTCGGACCTGTCTTCTTAAATGACGAGTCTGTAGACAGACAAGTGGCAGAGCAGGGAACCTCTGCTTTCAGCCGCTCCCATAAAAACTGACATCAATTGTGTGATCTCCCACCAAAACACCTAAGAGCCCGCAACAGCTGAACTCAAGTTCATAAGCTTTCCAAACAGCAGAAAGATCCAATAAAATGATATTTCTTCTCAAATTCATCTTAATAATGGATGCAAATCTGACAAATACTTCTTCTACTCATGTCTATTGTTCTTGTAAATTGTTTTCAGATTTTTAAAAAATTGATCAGTCTATTTCTCCCTTCCGTTACATTCTTCAAGAATCACTAATGCACAGTATAATGGACTAGTAAAGGGTGTGTTCTCTCAAAGTGCACTACCACAGATTGAAACGTATTAGCTATCTGATCTTTCACCCTGAGTCCTAGCATCCTCACTGGTAAAATGGGGGAAATAAATACTTTGAATCTCACAGACTTCCTATGCTTATTAAATTAGGTGATGCTTTGGAGTAAGACTAGGCACACTCTTGATGCCAAATAAACATCAGCTAATGTTATTTATAACTCATTTCAATGTATCTACAATACTTATTTCCTAAAACAAGAGATAGTGATATCTAAAAGCTTACACACAGAAGATGTATATTGTCTGTAGTTAAAAAAAAAAGACTAATAAAAATACTAAGTCATAACCATCTAGGATGCCTGGGTGCCATATAGAGTGAGAGAAAGTACATAGGCTGACAAGTTTTAAAAATCTGAGTTTAAGTCTCTAATTTCTTCTCTTTAGCTACGTGCTGTTTGGCAACCACTTAGGCAACCACTTTCTGGTTCCATATCCTCATCTGGAAAATGGGAATAATGTCACCTTCCCTCTGCTGAGCTGACAAACCGTGGGTACAATGCCTGTCACACAGCAGGCACTCAGGATATTATAGCCATGGTGATTCTCATTTTGCCAACCTACTGAACAGGTAAGTGTGTCTGAAGACAAATCTATATGGGCACATATCAAGTTTTTAAAATGGTATTTCAGATCGCTTCAAATATAGTACATAGCTAATGCAAGTATTTATTACAGCTTTTTTTTTCTTAGCAACCGTCTTTGTTAACACATCCATTGTTTTGTTTTGCTTTACTTTTTAATTGAGGTTTAACACGGACTAAAGTCTGTTAATTTTAGGTGCACTAGCCACAAGTGTATAGCTTGATCAGTTTTTATGCAATACATATGTACACGGACTCACTGTCCACATCAAGATACAGCTCACTTCCAGCATTCTCAGGCCCTCTTCAGCCAATACTTACTCCCAGAAGTAATAATCACTGTTGTGACTTCTATCCACTTAAATTGGTCCTATTCTAGAAATTCACATAAATGTAGTGGTCCAATGTGTATCCCCTTTTTTTATTCAATTGTGGTAAACAGTATGTGCCCTTTTGAAGACATATTTTAAAATATGTTAAAATTTCCAGTGTGTCTCTAATAGGATATATTCCTGAACTTGGCTCCTTTTTATTTTATTTTATTTTTTTACTGATAACTGGAAATCCCTTGTCTTGGTTTCACATATTCACTGTTTTCTTCAGATCAATTTTCTGGACATGCTCTGAAATTAATGGACTACATCCAACCATCCTTCAGGAAATAAATGATTACTACTTGTGTGGATCCACTGGAATAAAAAACATGGGTGTGGGCATTCAAGTACATCTAGAAAAAGAACACACAAGTGGCTGGTGGGTGCTATTACGTAACCAAAAAGCATATTCTGATATAGGAGGCTTCAAGCATAAAAGTTTCCTCTTGGAGGGAAAAAAAAAAAGCAGAAATCCAATTGTATGTAGAGTTCAGGGAAAAGAATATCCAGTATGAAGAAAATATAAATCCAGGAGATGGCTGAAAAACAGAATTAGAGAAGCAAAAGAAGCAAGAAAATATGGCAAAGCCTTCTAAAAATACAATGGGACATTACACCCAAGAAAACAAAGCCTACTTTTGCTAAACCAGGAGCAAGAACAGATTATAAAAGATGCAAAGAAGAGTGAATATGGAACCACTATTTTGTCTCTGCCTTTAACACAAGAATGGAGGAAGCAGGAGCTCCATAAGATAAATATTAATGATTCTCTGGGAATATCAAGAAACAGAATTAATAAGAGGCAGGTAAAAGAATACTTAAACAATTTAAATATTTATAAATCAGCAGAGCTGGATGAGATTCATTTGAACATATTCAACAAACCGGCTAAGGCAGGACGTACCTCCGATACTAGTGTTTGTCGTGGAGACTTATGTACCAGAAAAATTTTAAGCAGGCTGATTTAGTGTTGGAGATAAAGCAGCCAAAAGCAGATCCAGGAAAAGGTGGGCTAGTTAGCGTATCCAAACTACCAGTCAAAACCTTAAATGAAATCATAAATCAGTCCATGAGCACCTTGAGGAAAATAACATAGTAAGTAATAGCCAAAGAGGTTCATAAAAAATAGAGCCTGTCAAAGCAACTTAATCCATTTTTGGATATGCTAAGAAATTTAGGGAAGGTAATGGATGTTATATACATAGTTTAGGGAGGCCCTGCAGATACCACCAGCCAATTTGTTCTGGACCCATCTTATTGATGCAATGGCTGTTGTTCTCGTCCTTTCCAACAGTGAAGGACAATTTCACTTGAACACTAAATAAGTGGAGATAGGACTCTCTATTTACTCCCCATGGCACTCCAGCATGGAATTTAGTTATCAGGTAAGTGCTGTTAACACCCAGAAGTACAAACAAAATACTGAAGCAAATTGGACTGACATCTTTTGGAGAAACACTGTGTGTGTGTGTGTGTGTGTGTGTCTGCAATTATCAGCATAATTCAGGCAAAAACCAATATTTTTGCTTGAACCACCCATTTATTTTTTTTTAAAGATTTTATTTACTTATTTGACAGAGAGAAATATCAGAAGTAGGCAGAGAGGCAGCTGGTGTGGGGAGGAAAGCCAGCTCCCCACTGAGTAGAGAGCCTGATGCAGGGCTCAATCCCAGGACCATGAGATCATGACCTGAGCCAAAGGCAGAGGCTTAACCCACTGAGCCATCCAAGTGCCCCTGAACCACTCATTTAATTATAGAAAATATAAAAGGATGTATAAAAGGATGTGAAAACAAAGGCCCTTGAAAAAGTATGCAGATCTAATCACGCCACCAGGTTTTGCTGAAACTATACAAAAGCTTCCCATTACTTAGACCAGAATGGTTAGCCTGCCCAGGAAGACTGCCTAGTCTGCCTTGTGCTCACTTCTCCAGCATCACTGACACCACACTTCTCCCCCATTCTGGAAAAGCCAGCTCTCCTGACCTTCTTTCAGTTCCTCTGAGGCATCTTGTTGTTCTTGCCCCTGGGCCTTTGCACATGCTATCCTTCTTTTCACTTTCTTACTCATTCTTCAGCTTTCCACACAAATCCCACTTTTGTGAAGAAACCTTCTTTAGCATCCCAGATCATTATGCTTTCCATTGTATTTTGCTTTAGTAAAACCACATTTCTTTCCAAGGAGTGTTTATTCCAGAATGTAATTTGATGCTCATTTTAAATAATGAATATAGTCTTTCCCTACTAGACTATAAATTCCACAAGAGGAGGAACTAAATATGGTTTTCTGTAGCTTGTATCTAAGACCTTGGACAGTACCAAGCACAATAAATATTTGTGATCAGGTGAAAAATAATGAAAAATAAATACACAGATGGACTCCATAAAGGGTTAATTGAAAGAACATCTTTCCATCCTGGGTATTATATTCTCTTCAGTTTTCGTCTCAAGTAGGATAATGGAAAAAAGCCTTTAATGAGTGTCCTGTTGACAGAGATATAAAAAACATGAGGCAGCTAAAACTTGAATTGTTGAATTCTACATTTGCACATTATACTTACCTCTGATGTGTTCCAAAATTCCATTTCATGGTGATAATGAATCTGTGGGAAATTAGCATTCTTCACATGAGAGTGTTAGTGAAGGTTTTCTGAGCCATGTACCATGCAGAAAACAGAATGTTTTTCTGGTAACTAACTCTGTGACATAGACTTACAGTTTCAATAGTGTTCATCTTTACACCTCAGAGGGGTCTAAACCCAGACTGAAGGAGAGCCATGAAGTTAGAGAATGATATTCTATTCTCAGGTCAGTCACTAATGGGAAATAGTCTCCTTTTCCAATAAGGCTTGGATGTTGAGACTTTTTTTTAACACAGATCTGTAAATTCCTAAGAAACCAGACCCCTGAATGCAAGGTTTTGATATATTCAAGATCACAAGTAAATTTGTGACCCAGGATTGACTAAAACTCAGATTTCTGGTTTCAGGCCAATGTTGTTTTGTTAGTTCATTCATTCAGGAAGTGAGACCTGTGAGTCTGACATTGCTGGGTACCCTAGAAACAAAGATGGAGAAACTCTCCTTGTCCTGATGGAGACAGTTAATCTGTGTGAGAAACCAAGCAGGAGGGAATGAGGACAGCATGAGATGAATGCTGTCTGGAACAGTTGCAGGTGAAGCCCCAGGCTCAAGGCTGTCAGCCCTTCTCTGACTCCAGTGCAGCTGTGGTGGGCATTCCCAAGTCTGCTGACAGCTTCCCTCTGCAGGGGCTTAACTCAGAGGGTTGGGGTGTGACCTCCCTGAAGACAGACCCTCAGTCAGAAGGGGATGAGAGTTGGTAGATGAATGTCCCAACATTCATCCTTCAGAAGGACAGCTCAGGGCATTCCACATGGTTTCTCAGAGAGTCCCCTCCAGAGTCTGCCCACAGTGTCCCCAATAATAACTGGCTCAATAGTGTATCTTTACTGGCTTTTTGTCCTTCCCAGCTCACTCTCCCCATTCCTCAGTCCTCTCCCTCAGATCACCTCCCACATAAATTCCCTGCACCCGCGCCCTTGTTTCAGGTTATTGGGAGAATTAATAGCATGTCACAGTATCAGTGAAATAGTGGAAGGAAGGAAGAGAGGGAGGGAGGGGAGGAGCGGAAGGCGGGGAAGGAGGGAGGGAAGGAGGGAGGGAGGGAGGGAAGGAGGAAGGACGGATGGCTGGATGGGAGGGAAGGAGGAGAGACACTAAGGACAATGTTGCAAACTGGTGCATCTCTTTTTGGCTGTTCACAAGGTCACTGTCTATAGTGCACTGGTTTGTGGTTTGGTATGGTTTGGTTTGGTTTGGTTTGGTTTTTCAGCCTACTTGAGGAACATGTTGTTAAGTGCTGGCTGTGGGGATGCAAGATTGGAGCACCCAGGTCAGAGATGAATTGCTTTTCTAAAGAAATAAAGATGTATATGTGGGAGGAAAGGAAAGATCCAGGAGCAGAAAATGCTGTTGCCTAGGGAAGTAAAGAAAGGAGAGGGAAAACGACGAGCAGAGGAGAGGGTGGAAAAACTCTGGGTACTGAGCACTGCCTTTAGAAAAAGAATATTAGGTGGTGTGATTAAAAAAAAAAAAAAATCCCCTGAGACTTTGCCAAGCCCTTGTGCCTCCCAAGTGGCTGGGACCATACACACAGACTAGGTTCTCAGAGTTACTTCTGTGACTCCAATCTGAGCTCCCAGGAACTGCTGTCATTCATAAAGATACCTGTCAAACAAAGGACAGTAAATGAAAAGTTAAATAATAAAGGTGGAATAAAATATCTGACTAGACCTGGCATCCCTTAGGCTCTTCTATGAAAACCACTGCTTCCTTAAAAAATAATGCCTTACAAGGCAGGAATAAAGATCCAGAGTGAGGGGAATACTTCCAATCAACATAAACTGCATCCAGTCACTCCCCTATGATGTTTCCCATTGTATTGGGATGGTGTCTGTGTTGGAGCCCAGGTACACAGTATAGTGTCTGGGACACAGTGGTACTCAGTACATAATTATGAAAGAAAATCAGGAGAGAATGGAATAAGGGAGAGAATTATATAGTTTGATAATCAATCAGTGCATCATCAATCAAAAGATCCTGGTGTACACTGAGGACCAATGCACAGAGCCCAGTAAATTAACTCTTCATAAGGATGATGACATTAACATAATTCAAGATCTCCTTGGATGCTTGATGGAGAAGGGAGTTAGGGAGTGGCTGGAGAGAATATTATGTTCTCATCGAAAAAGAAGAAAAAGTTTTTTGTTTGTTTGGTTTTTTCCTTCAGAAAACATCAGTGGGTAAGACTATGCTCTCTTATTGGTAATGAGATATGGGCTTTCTTCCAGAGAGTGACAGAGATCCTTCAAGCAAATCTCATGGCCTTTGATGTGAGCACTGCTGAGAAAATACTTGCAGCTGAGCAAGTATGGAAGAGAAATTTGAAGAAGGCATTTCATGTTCTCCTCTGTTGCATCTTTGATGTACACAAAGGATTTAGTCCTAGAAGATCAAGACTTTATCTGTTTTCCTTCTCCCTAAGGAGAACTTTGTTCCACATTTCCCTCCTGGGGCATGATCTTGGTGAGTAGGTGACAGCTAATTACAGAGTTTCCTCATTACCCAACTCCCCATAGGAAATAGGTTGCACAGAAAAGCATAAGTCATCGTAACACAAAAAATATTTGCCAAAGAACCTACCATTTATAATATTTATAATAACCTTAATTTAAGTATTTCTTGTTAATTGCAAATACCCATATTAAACTAAGAATTCAAAACATATCAACTGTTGGGGTGCCTGGCTGGCTCAGTCGGCAGACCATGCAACTCTTGATCTGGGGGTTGTGAGTTCAAGCCCCACACTGTGGGTAGAGTTTACTTAAAAAAAAAAAAAAAAAAAAAAGGCAAATCAACTGGTAAGACAAACTGAAAATCTTCTAAAGGATCAAAGTTTCATGAGGTCAATAAAAATAATCTGGGAGAAGTGCTCCAATAGTAGGCCAAGTCTTTGGCAAATGACAAATTGGCCTAGCTATAACTAGTTAAGAGCCGAAAAAGATATGCAAAATGGAGTGAAGGGGGTCAGAAGGTAGAAACTTCAGTGATAAAATAAGTAAGTCATTGAGATGTAATATACAACATGAGGACTGTAGTCAGTAACACTATATTGCATATTTGAAATTTGCTAAGAGGGTAGATCTCAAAAGTTCTCATCACAAAAAAAAGATGTGTAACTATGTACAGTAACAGATGTTAACTAGATTTATTGTGGTGATCATTTTGCAATATACACAAACATGGAGTCATTTGTTATATACCTGAAACTAAGAGAATATCATATGTCAGTTATATTTCAATGTTTAAAACCATAAAGGGATGACATAATAGCACTACAAAAAGAAAATGATCCGAATATGAAAAGAAGATATCCCTGGGAAAACTGGCAAGGACCAAATATTTCCCCCAAAATGATCTTTATGATGAACTTGCCACAAAACTTAAAATGAAGTGAAAGGTGTCGCTTTGTCAATTTGTGTTGAAAATTTTGCCTCCTAAAATCATGGGATTTTTTTTGTCTTAAAGATTAGTTCATAATTATAATAAGTAATTATTTGTTATATTAAAATAGAGAATTAAAAACTAATTTTAGGGGGGTAACTGTGTGGCTCAGTGGGTTGGGCCTCTGCCTTTGGCCCAGGTCATGATCTCAGGGTCCTGGGATCGAGGCTGGCATCTGGGCTCTCTGCTCAGCAGGGAGCCTGCTTCCCCCTTTTTCTCTGCCTGCTGCTCTGCCTACTTGTGATCTCTCTCCCTCTGTCAAATAAAAAAATAAAATAAAATAAAATAAAAACTAATTTTAGTTTAATTTTAATTAGTTTAGTTTCAATCTTTTGCCCTCACTATTTACTTGAAACATTGGTCCCTGCCTGAAATGGCTTTACTTTCAGTGACCTCTTCCAGGTATCAATTCTTCTTGAATGTCTCTTCTTTGCCCACCCCTACCATACTTCCTTAGTCCAGACCACCAGTATTTCTCACTTAGGTTATTACACTGCCTCCTACTGCCCTGCTCTTGGCTCACCAACCCCCAACCCCCACCTCTTCCTCCTCACTACAGGCAGATGGAAACTCGTAAAACACAAACATAGCTCTGTCACTCCTTGTGATGCTTTTATGGGTTCCATTGCCCTGTGTGCATACAAGCTCTTCATGGTTGAACCCCTTTCTTCTAGCTTCCCACCTCATCCATCTCTCTCTGACATCTTCAGCTCTCAGTCCTATACAGATGGTGTTCTTCCTTCTAGCTTCTCACCAACTTCAATGTGCTAACATCTCCAAAGCACTGGTCCTTGCAACAGCCTAATGTCAGTATAGCTTTCACTTCTCAACTAAGAGATCACTTCCTCCAGGAAGCCTTCCCAGATCACCTGCATTTGTTATCCTCCCTTACAGTCCCACAGCATCTTGCACCAACTGACAATATAAAGCACTTAGGACACAAAACGATAATTATTTATTAGGGACAAGAGGACCAGGCCCAAACCTTTAGAAGTCTCCAGCACCTTGCTTGGGACCTGGCCCAGAAAAGGGACTTACTACATGTTTTATAAGCAATGAATAAATAAAATGCCCAAGTTAACCAAAGCAAAATTATTACAGTCATGAAAGAAGCAAAGCTATATGATTAAGCTGAGACATTTTCAAGTCTGGTGGGTCAAGAATATAAAAGTTAAGACATCAGAACTGTGCCCAATGGTTGTTTCTGGGGAGTGGAATTGGGAGGATATGAAAAGGGAATTTTATTTTTTACTTTATACACCTAACAATTATTTGACATTTCATAAGAATGTATTATCATTAGAACAAAAATTATAAAAACAACAAATATCATAATCAGATGTTCAGTTCGTTTTCAAACAACCTCTAATCACCTTCTTAATTTGAGTATTTCTACTTGTTTGTTTCCAAATTTTTAGAAAATAGAAAAACCTTAAAATAAAAGGTTTCTTAAAGGCACAACAGGTTCTGGACATTTTTAGCTTGGCTACTATGTGATGTTTACAAAAGATCCCAAGGATTTTATGGAATCTTAGAATGTTCTTAATAATCATATGTCCTGAGAATTTAATGCTGGGTTTTTTGTTTGTTTGTTTGTTTGTTTGTTTTGTTTTTTTCCAGAAGAGTGAGATGGATGGGGGTTTGGCAGGGGCGGGTGGAGGATGGCAAGGGGGAGAGAGGGAGAACAGGAGACATTCAGAGGGAAGGGACTTCTAGCTTCCACGGAATACCTCTCTGTGCTTTCAAAAATTTTACCAGAAGCTCATATTACCTTTGTAATAAAATAAAAAGTGATTAAAAATTCAAAAGCAAATATTGGCAAGGATTTTATGAGGCTTTTAAAAAATACATTAACATTCCTGGCAATTCTACAAGAATTTTAAAGATGAAGAAACTGAACCCCAAAAGTTCTATGAATTATCCAAGGCCAAAAAGGTGACAGTGACAGATGGAGGACTCAAACCCAAGTCTGGCTTTAAGATCAAGGTATAACTCTTTAAAAATGTAATACACCATGTTTTCTTGTTTTATTAAACAAGCGGATAGTTGTTTGCTTTGGAGGATAAGTGTGTTACCTTAGGGATGGAGAGAGATTTACTTTCTTAGTTTAGGGCAGTAATAAAGCTTAGGGATTCAAAATAAACGCTTTCCTGGATTGAGGTACCCAAACAGGAATCATATTAAGTGCCAAATTTAAAACAGATTTCCTTCTAACATTATTATTCTTATCTTAAATATTATCGTATTCCCTAACTACTCTCTCAGCTTTGGCAACAACAAAGCTTTCAACACAGAGCCTCGACTATAGAAAGCAATCAGTATTTATTTTATATTTGTAAAAGAATGAATGTGGGTGTATATGTACATACATAAAATACATGTATTTGAGCTATTTTCCTATGAAAGTATATTATATATTACAGAAAAATATACACCAAATGTTAGCAGTTGCATCTGAGTGATGAAATTGTAAGTACATTTTAATTCCTCTGGAATTTTCTGTATTTTTTCCATTGTCTAAGATGGGTACTCACTAATGTTATAAGAAGAAAAAAAAGTGGGTGTAGCTCCACAACATAGCAGTTTATTATAAACTCAGAGTAACCATGTGTATTGGTTCATGAATAGATAAACTGACCAATGGAACAGAATAGAGCGCCCAGAAATACGTATGGAAATTTGATACATGAGAGAGAGAATATGGCAGAAGAGGGAGAGACTGAAGGAGGGGAGAGATAATTCAATAAACTGAGCTAGTAAAAACTACTTGCCCATAATAGAAAAATGTGATTTTGGGTCCCTATCTCAATCATATTCAAAAGTCAATTACAGATAAAGACTTAAATGCCAGAGAGAAATACAGAGGACTGAAATTATTAAAAAGATACAAAGAGCACTAATCATTAAAAAAAAAAAGCTTATCCATTCAACCCCATTAAAACTAAGAACTTAGGCTGAGAGCACCCTGAAGTAAGTGAAAAAGGCAAGTCATAAGCAAGAAGAACATACCTGCAATGATATAACTATTAGTCGGGGTTCTCCAATAGGAAAGAGATCATATCTATGTGAGGACATTGATTACAGTCATTGGTTCACATGATTATGGAGGCTGAGCAGCACTACAGTTTGCCCTCTTCCAGTGGGAGACTCAGAAAACCTGGTGACATAATTCAGTCTGAGCCTGAGGCTGGAGAACCAGGAGCACAGATGTTTGAGGGCAAGAAAATACAGATGTCCGAACTCAACCAGAGAGCAAATTCACCCTTTCTCCACCTTTTTGTCCTCTTCAGGTCCCCAGAGGAGGGGAATGAGGCCCACCCACCCTAGGAGAATGATCTCTACTCAGTCTATAAACACAGACGTTGATCAATTCCAGAAACAAGGTTACAGACATACCCAGAAATAGTATTTTACCAGTGACCTGGACATTGCTTACCCCAGTCAAGTTGATACATAATATTAACTATCACAACCACCAACAGATTATTATGAAAAAATTATTAAGAACTTCTACAAATCAATAAGAGAACAAAAACAATTAAATAGAAAAGACAGGAACAGAGAATGCACAGAAATGGAGACATTTATGGCCAATTAATACAAAAAGAGATGATCAACCTCATTAGTAACCAGAGAAATCTAAATCAAGGCCAAAATAGCATTTTATACCCATTGGCTTGGGAAAAGTAAGAATACCAAGTAAGGCAGGATGTGGTTCAACAGGAAGGCTGTTCTAGTGGGAGTATAAATAAATTATTGTAGCCACTTTGCAAAGTAATTTCCTATTATCTGGTAAAATTGAACATTCACATACCTTCAAGCCAACATCTCTACTCCTGGATGTGAACTCCCAAGGAGAATATATAGAGATTATCCTTTCGTGAAGGAAAGGATGCCCATGAAGACATGTATATGAAGCCCCATGCTTGTATACTCTGTAATACCAACTAAATGAAAATGACTGAAATATCCATCGACAAGAAAACAGATGAAGGTGTCCAAGAGACTGCCTGGCACACAGTGAACACTTAATAAACAACAACCATTATCTCCAGCCCTGAGTATCCATGTCTTCATGCTTCATATGGCAATAACAGTACCTGTTTTACAAGAATGTGTAAAAAATTAAATGAGAAGCATAGGTAAGCTCTTGTCACATAGAAGGCATTTGATAAATGCTTCTGCCTCCTCCCAGATCTGTGTGAGGGTTGGGTGTGAGCCATTCGGCTGGTAATGGAGGTTTGTATATAGGCTGCCAGTCAAGGTTTATTTCCTCTCAGAGGGTTCCCAGGCTAGTGGTTTTTGGTTTGAGTCAACATTTAAATGCTTACTTTCTGCCAGAAAAGCACCATGGGAGATGGTACTACTGTTATCCACCAATTTTTGCACATTTGGACATTAAGTCCCAGAGAGCTAAGGTGACTTGCCCCAGGTCACCCAGCTCAGAAGGATTCAGAAGATCTGGATTTAAACTAAGATTTTGTTTGATTCATTCTCAACTCACCACTCTCTGCTACTTTCCAAATGCCGCCCGCTGAACATCACCTCTAACTGGCAGGGATTCTATGGTCCTCCTTCTATTACCTGTCCCAAGCTGAGGGCCGTGTGTCTGTGCCTGGGTGTGTATATCTGTGTGTGTGTGTGTGTGTGTGTGTGTGTGTGTGTGTCTGCGTTCAAGGCAGGAAGACACCAGTCTCGACAACTTAACACAACCAATGGGAAACCTTAGAGCAAATGTCAGCCTGGAGAAGCAGAAGCCACAAATGGTTAACAGCATAATTCCCCGAAGGGCATCAGAAAGTCGAGGAAGCAGTTCTTGACCTTTCTGAAGCTATTATGAAGAAAATACAAAGAAACAATTCTGTAAGCTTAATGAAGGAACGCTGTGAAAAGTGTAATGGGCTATTTGTGCACATCTCAAAAGCATCATATAATTTGGCACAATTGGCAGTCTATTCTCCAGCATGACCAAGCAGAGTGTTGTTACTTAGGCCCAAAGTGCCTTGGCAAAGCCAGGTCCCCACCTCCATCCCTTCTCTAAAACCCAGGGCATCTATGATTTAATTTCTAAGACTTAAATAGCAGTGGCTGAAATGAAATGTGGCACAGGCTCATTCATTTTACCCGAGTGCAAAAATATGTTTTATGCTCCAAAATGCGAGCCCTATTTTGGATTTGTTTTTTTCCTGCTACACATACAGAGTTCTTCTTCTTCTTCTTTTTTTTAATTACATTTTCAGGCAATTAGTTCATTACATTGACTCAGCTCTTCGTGATTCTGGTGGGGGCTGATGGAAGAGTGAGGTGGTAGAGTACTTCATTATTTTTAAAAATGGTTATTGGCCATGTTCAAGTTCCCATATTTCATTCCCAATTTCATAAGGGCATTTAGTATGCAGAGTCTCTGTGTAAGATCATCAGCTGCTACATTAGCACAATGGCTCTTTTGGAACCATAACAGTCTACCACGGAAATGATCCGTGGATTATACAAGTTTATAAGGTCTGATACATTTACAAACAAAGATTTTTTTTTCACCCTTTCCCATTATTTTTTCCTCATTATGCTTCCTCCTCCCTTTTCTTTCTGCTTTTTAAAATGCAAAAATAATACACAAGGCCAGGAAGAAACACTCTCCGTATGTTTAACTAAAGCTAAAGAATTCTAGAGAAATGGTCCTCTAAAAGCAAGGGCTTTCAGTCAGCCCTGGGCTTCACCTCCATCGTGTGCCTGTAGAGTGTCTGTCCGTGGTGCTTACTGCCTTCCAAGTAAAGGGAATGTGTGGCCTTGGGGGCTAGAGTTTGCTAGTTTCTTTGGTAGGTTCCACGGTCTGGAGGACAGTTATGCTACTTCCATAAGGTGTTGTTATGTTGGCTGTGAATGACTGGAGTCTATTCCAGGTTCTCAATTGTTCTAAAACTGAGTGGTAGAAGTAGGAAGCCAAACTGCTAACCATTCTTTTGGAAAACATGGGCCTTTTTAATCAACTGACTTAAGAGAAAGGAAACTTTGTCTTAGGCTTGCAGAGATCAGTACACAGAGAGGAAACTGAAAATATCTGCAGTGGCCTGAGTGATGCCTGAATGAGTGCTCATGTTTGATAAGCCATAAACACAAACAGCAGCAAAGTGAATGTAATGATAACAGAAACATGCCCTGGACAACTGTCACTGCTCATATTTGATTTGGATAATTCTTTACAAGCAGTATAGCCTTGCCCTTCACTTCTGACATCAGAGAATAGACTATTTTCTTAGGAGCAGAATATTCAAGTATGAGGTATTTTTAGACATCTGCAGAAATACATCCACTGGAAACAGAGGGTTGACCATAAGCATTCATCATCTCTCACTGCCAAGACCCAATAAATGATAATAAAAGAATCAACCTATAACCAAGACAAGCACCGAAGGGGGGCAGCCATCAGTGAATAAGTCACCAGGACAACTGATGGATGTGTAGAGGGTGGAAGGCTTTTGGTAGATGAAGGAGAGGGAGCAGGGAAGTAGCTGCAGGGTGTGTAGGAGGAGACTCCAAAGGAGGAAAGAGAAACGTGGCTTAGAAACTACAGTCAAGATGGCCAAAATCAGCAGAAGCCAGGATTGAAAAAGAGGTTGACTGAAATTATCTTTGGGAAAACTATTTCCATCAGCTCCCTCTCCCACCACCACTGCCCGTTCCCCTTCCAACCTGCCACCTTCCCAACTGTGCTGCTGTGGTACGGTTCTTGGTTGACAGAGCAATGGTGCCTTCCATGCTCCCCTCCCAGTTCCTCCATCCCCAGGCAAACAAAGCTAGGTTTCCCCCTACTGTCACTACCTACTGACCCCAGGATTTTACTCCCAGCCTGAGAAGCCAGAGGACTCTTATCCAAAGAAGCCAGAGGACTCTTATCCTTGGCGCTAAGGCCAAGGGAGAAAGGAATGCTAGTATGGATGCAAGCTGTGCCCACTACTACCTCCACCTTCTGGTGGAAGCTCCCAGTCTCTGAATTAATTCCCTCCCTGAAGCAAAATTGGGTAAGTAGTACTCCTGTCCCTCATACTGAGAGTGTCCAGGTGATCTGCCCATTCTAAGGCTGTCAGTACAGAGACCTACCGAGCCATAGTCCATAGCCGTCACTGTGGCCATCATCAGCATTCTTGCCGCCATCACTATCATCATCATCATCATCATCATCACCATCATCAAACACTTACTGATCACCAACAGGTATCTTTTGTCACCTCTCTCAAAGGCACTGCAAACTCTTGCCCCAAACTGGGCTGACCACGTTCTCTCCCAACTTCCCCCCACCCCAAACTCTTCCACTTTCAATATTTCTTTTCCAGAAAAAGGACCAGCAAACATCATAATTTACATTTATAGACAATATATGCTATGTCCAGCACTGTTCTAAGTATATGACATAAAATAATACATTCAAACTTCACCAAAACCCTAGGTAAGAAGGGTAGCCAGGCTGAAACCAGTAAGGATCCTCTATAACCATTTCAGATAACCTGTCAAAGAGGTCTCAGAAGAAAGAAACTCAAATCTCCAAGATTCTGATCATTTGTTGTGACTCTTTTCTCTGATTTTAAATAAATTCCATACCAAATTTTGCATGGTTTTTTGAGTGTGTGTAGTTTTAGAGTCATTTTTCCTACAAATTTTCTTTACAAATTTTAGGCTCTCTGGAATTCAGCCCTGGACTATTTACACAGAACAAGGATCAGACTTAGATGAGACTTTTCATGGGCAGCCCTGGTACCTGATAAGCATATCGTAGAGACAACATGTATGACTGTCCTTACAATGGACAGGCAATTATCTGTAGTGTTTTATGTATATTAGTTCATTTAACTTCTTTCCCACATTTTACCAAGGAGGAAACAGAGGCACAGGATATTTCAGTGACCTACCTAAGGTCCTAGTGGACAGAGTTGATGACTCAGCTATTAACCACTATGGTACTGAGTCTTGAATAATTGAAAGAAAAGTTTCTGCCATTAAGGAATTATTGTTAAAATTTTATCTGTGCAATAGAACTGGTGGTGTTTTTTAAATTGTGTATTCACCTCAAAAATTAAATAGAATCACCACAAGATCCAGCAATTCCACTTCTAGAAATGTACCTAAAAGAATTGAACACACAGACTCAAAAAGATACTCATATACCCATATTCATAGCAGAATTACTCACAATAGCCAAAAGGTAGAAGCAACCCAGTGATCATCAAAGGCTGAATGGACAAATAAAATGAAGTATAAACACACAATGGAATGTTATTCAGCCTTCAAAAGGAAGGGATTCTGATGCATGCTCTACTGGCTGAAACTCAAAGAAATGCTAAGTAAAATAAGCCAATCACAAAGGATAAATATTGTATGATTCCATTTCTATGAAATGTCTAAAGGAATTAAAATTCACACAGACAAAAAGTAGAACAGTATTTACCAAGGGCTGGGGGTTAGAGAATGTTGAATTATTATTCAACAGGTATAAAGTTTCAGGTTGGGGAGATGAAGAAGTGCTAGAGATGGATGGGCAGTGGTTGCATAACAATGTGACTTTATTTAATACTAATGAATTAATGAACACTTAAAATGATTAAAATGGGGTGTCTGGGTGGCTCAGTGGGTTAAAGCCTCTGCCTTTGGCTCAGATCATGATCTCAGGGTCCTGGGATAGAGTCCCGCATTGGGCCCTCTGCTCAGCAGGGAGCCTGCTTCCCTTCCTCTCCCTCTGCCTGCCTCTCTGTCAAATAAATAAATAAAATCTTAAAAAAAAAAAGGTTAAAATGGTAAAATTTGTGCTATTTTACGACAATTAAAAAAAAGGCAAATAGCAAACCAACAAACCCACCAAAAATATAAATATAATCACAATTCCTTTCTTTTTTTTTTAAGATTTTTTTTATTTCTTTATTTGACAGAGAGATCACAAGTAGGTGGAGAGGCAGACAGAGAGAGAAGAGGAAGCAGGGTCCCTGCTGAGCAGAGAGTCCAATGCAGGGCTCGATCCCAGGACCCTGGGATCATGACCTGAGCAAAAGGCAGAGGCTTCAACACACTGAGCCACCCAGCACCCCACAATTTCCTTTCTTAAAAAAAGACTTTATTTATTTATTTGAGAGAGAGATAGCGAAAGATGAGCGGTGCTGAGGGGTACAGGGAGAAGGAGACACCCCTATGAGCAGGGAGCCCAATGCAGAGCTTTATCCCAGGACTCCAGGACTCTGGGATCATGATCTGAGATGAAGGCAGACACTTAAAAAACTGAGCCACCTAGGTGCCCCTTATCATAATTTTCCTTAAATGTGCACTTATCTCTTAGAAGTAAGATCTGAAGTATTAATAGGTGAAAGAATATGCTGAGATTTGCTTTCTTTCTTTCTTTCTTTCTTTTTTTAAAGACTTTATTTATTTATTTGAGGGAGAGAGAACACATGAGCAGGAAGGGGCAAAGGGAAAAGCAGACTCCTCACTGAGCAGGGAACCTGATTCAGGACTCGATCCCAGGACCCTGGGGTTATGACCTGAGCCCAAGCCAGAGCTTAACTGACTGAGCCACCCAGGAGCCCCTGAGATTTATTTTAAAATACACTGTGAGGGGAGGGGCTGAGGGGCTATAACAGAATTGGGACTGGGCTGGAAATGAAACAAGATGATCCAAATGTAAACAATTATTAAAGCTGGGTGATGGTGTATGTGGGTGCATGATAATAATCTACTCTGTTTGCTTGACATTTTCCACTAAAGAAAAGAAAGTTATAAAAATCTTACTCCAGCAAGTAATGGGCTAGCAGCTGGCATCATATTTATTAACCCTTCAAACCCTTTTCTGACTAAAGACAGAAACTTCTGGGAGTGAGGCTGCCATAAATCTCCTCTTTGGGGTACCTTCACTCCTAGAGAAAAAACTGAAAGTGAAACTGCCATAAATTTCCTCTTGGAGAGTTGCTACTGGCCAGAAAGAGGAGTACTTGCACCTACATGAACAAACATTTAAGCAAACAAATAAACCACAAACTTTCTTACCTTCCTTTTTTTTCTCCTATAAGCCCATTTGTTTTTCCTAAAGAAATACATTTATTCTTCCCATAAAAGCCTTTTCTCGCCCCCTTGCCTTTCCCCTTGTGAAATGGATATATGACCCTTTGGCTATCTTGTGAGTCACATTTTTCTGTTAACTCTCTTGTCCTGAGTAAATACAAATCTGCCTTTTCTAATGCTAAACTTTGTCATTTTAATGCACAGACCCTTAAACACAGAACTTAAGAGGATAGAGAAAATGTTTTCCTTATATTGACTTTATATCCTGATACCTTACTGAATTGCTGTATGAGTCCTAGTAGTTTGTGAGTGGAGTCTTTGGGGTTTTCCATATAAAGAATCATGTCATCTGCGAAGAGAAAGAGTTTGACTTCTTCATTGCCAATTTGGATACCTTTTATTTCTCTTTGTTGTCTGATTGCTGTTGCTAGGACTTCTAATACTATGTTGAACAAGAGCGGTGAGAGCGGGTATCCTTGTCGTGTTCCTGATCTCAACGGGAAGCCTGCAAGCTTTTTCCCATTAAGGATGACATTTGCTGTGGGTTTTTCATAGATAGATTTTATGAAATTCAGGAATGTTCCCTCTATCCCTATACTTTGAAGCTTTTTAATCAGGAACGGATGCTGGATTTTCTCAAATGCTTTTTCCTCATCAACTGAGAGGACCATGCAGTTCTTTTATTCTCTTCTTTTATTGATTTGTTCTATCACATTGATTGATTTGCGAATGTTGAACCATCCTTGTAACCCAGGGATGAATCCCAACTGGTCATGGTGGATAATCTTTTTAATGTGCTGGTGGATCCTATTTGCTAGGATCTTGTTGAGAATCTTAGCATCCATATTCATCAGGGATATTGGTCTGAAATTCTCCTTTTTGGTGGTGTCTTTGCCTGGTTTGGGGATCAGGGTAATGCTGGCTTCATAAAAAGAGTCTGGAAGTTTTCCTTCTGTTTCAATTTTTTGAAACAGCTTCAGGAGAATAGGTGCAAAGTCAATGTGCAGAAATTAGTTGCTTTCTTATATGCTAACAATGAAAATACAGAAAGGAAAATTAGAGAATCGATTCCATTTACTGTAGCACCAAGAACCAGGAGATACATGGGAATAAACCTAACCAAAGAGTTAAAGGATCTGTACTCGAGGAACTATAAAACACTCATGAATGAAATTGAAGAAGACACAAAAAGATGGAAGACCATTCCATGCTCTTGGATCGGTAGAATAAACATTGTTAAAATGTCTATACTGCCTAGAGCAATCTATACTTTCAATGCCATTCTAATCAAAATTCCACTGGTATTTTTCAAAGAGCTGGAACAAATAATCCTAAAATTTGTATGGAATCAGAAGAGACGCCAAATTGCTAAGGAAATGTTGAAAAAGAAAAACAAAACGGGGGCATCACGTTACCTGATTTCAAGCTTTACTACAAAGCTGTGATCACCAAGACAGGATGGTACTGGCATAAAAACAGACACATAGACCAGTGGAACAGAGTACAAAGCAGGAAAAAATATACAGTGGAAAAAAGACAGTCTCTTCAATAAATGGTGCTGGGAAAATTGGACAGCTATATGTAGAAGAATGAAACTTGACCATTCTCTTACACCGTACACAAAGATAAACTCAAAATGGATAAAAGACCTCAATGTGAGACAGGAATCCATCAGAATCCTAGAGAACATAGGCAGTAACCTCTTTGATATCAACCAAAGCAACTTCTTTCAAGATATGTCTCCAAAGGCAAAGGAAACAAAAGTGAAAATGAACTTTTGGGACTTCATCAAGATCAAAAGCTTCTGCACAGCAAAGGAAACATGTAGCAAAACAAAGAGGCAACCCACAGAATGGGAGAAGATATTTGCAAATGACAGCACAGACAAAAGGCTGATATCCAGGATCTATAAAGAACTTCTCAAACTCAACACACACAAAACAGATAATCATGTCAAAAAATGGGCAGAAGACATGAACAGACACTTCTCCAATGAAGACATACAAATGGCTATCAGACACAGGAAAAAATGCTCATCATCACTAGTCATCAGGGAGATTCAAATTAAAACCACATTGAGATACCACCTTACACCAGTTAGAATGGCCAAAATTAGCAAGACAGTGTGTTGGAGAAGATGTGGAGAAAGGGGAAACCTCTTACACTGTTGGTGAAAATGCAAGTTGGTGCAGCCACTTTGGAGAACAGTGTGGAGATTCCTTAAGAAATTAAAAATAGAGCTTCCCTATGACTCTGTAATTGCACTACTGGGTATTTACCCCAAAGATACAGATGTAGTAAACAGAAGGGCCATCTGTACCCAATGTTCATAGCAGCAATGGCCAAAGTCACCGAACTGTGGAAAGAACCAAGATGCCCTTCAACATATGAATGGATAAAGAAGATATGGTCCATATATACAATGGAGTATTATGCCTCCATCAGAAAGGATGAATACCCAACTTTTGTATCAACATGGACGGGACTGGAAGAGATTATACTAAGTGAAATAAGTCAAGCAGAGAGAGTCAATTATCATATGGTTTCACTTATTTGTGGAGCATAACAAATAACAAGGAGGACATTGGGAGATGGAGAGGAGAAGGGAGATGAGGGAAATTGGAAGGGGAGATGAACCATAAGAGACTATGGACTCTGAAAAACAATCTGAGGGTTTTGAAGGGGTGGGGTGTGGGAGGTTAGGGGAGCGAGGTGGTGGGTATTATGGAAGGCACATATGGCATGGAGCACTGGGTGTGGTGCATAAACAATGAATTCTGTTGTGCTGAAAAGAAATTTAAAAAAAAAAAAGAAAGAAAAAGGTTTTCCTCTCTGATAGTGACAAAGACAGAAAAATTCTTGCTTTCATGGAAACCACATCCTACCTGGAAAACATATACAGAAAGAGCAAATACACAAACGAATACTTACAGATTATAACATTGCAGTGAATCAAATTATCAGGTGGGTCATGAAGAGCTAGTATTCACTGGTTAACCCCAGTACAAGGACACTATTTGTTAACACTGGAGTCTGTTCTGAGTGGTTGGTACCTATGCCTAAGGACGGTTAAATACATAGAACATCACACGTGCTGGTCTAGGAGGCTCTCTTCAAAGGGATGACTTGGAGGCTGAGTCCAAAAGCGTGAGACAGAACCATCACTGGGAGAGATAGGAAAGAGCATTGCAGGCATAGGGAGGGGCATACACGAAGGCCCCTGCCCCTCAAGCGATTAAAAAAAAAAAGACTTCAAAACAGATCAAGCAAGCCTATTGAAGAGAGTCTTTCTGAAACAGGGTTAGGAGGCCACAGGGAGGAGAAATTTATGTCTGTCCTCATTGGAAGAACCATGAACTTTTTGCCAGCTACAACCCCTCAGCCTGGACTTAACCCCCTACTCACCATGACACCTGCCTGAGTTGTGGGCAATCTTCATTTGGAAAGGAGTCAATACATTCCTTGTTTGCATATCGACTCAACGAATTCCCATTAACCTGGTTCCTATTCCTGTTTTGCTAATGGGCCTGGTTGACAACTGCATTCCAGAACCTTTCACCTTTATAGCCCTGGCCCCTCTTTGTCTTCCTGGGAACACAGTTCAAGTTTCTACCTGAATCTCTGCTCCCAAATTGAAATTCTAATTGCCCAAATAAATGCCTATTTGCTTAAACGTTCAGTGAATTCATCCTTGGTTGACAAAACTGGAAATGCCAAAGTGAAGTAGAACAGGGGAGGGTGAAGGGTAGACAAGGCCACATCACACAAGACATGGCGACACCTCTGTTTGGGACTTCAGAATCTGGGAGGGTCACCCCTGAAATCGTCAGTCTCTCTGATGATTGTGGATGCTTATAGATAAGTAAAGGGAGATATCAAGGAAAAAGAGAGGGGGCACTTAGAAAGTCAGGACAACAATGAACTACTAGACAGTCAATTAAAGAGTAAAGACCTGGTGGGAGCTACAGATATCAGTTAGAAAGTGGAAGTTAAGGCGCCTGGGTAACTCAGTTGGTTAAGTGACTGCCTTCAGCTCAGGTCATAATCCTGGAGTCCTGGGATCGAGTCCCACATCAGGCTCCCTACTCAGCAGGGAGTCTGCTTCTCCCCCTGACCCTCTCCCCTCTCCTGCTCTCTCTCTCTCACTCTCTCTCTCTCTCTCAAGTAAATAAATAAAATCGTTTGTAAAAAAGGGGGGGTGCACCTGGGTGACTCAGTGGGTTAAGCCTCTTCCTTTGGCTCAGGTCATGAACTCAGGGTCCAGGGACTGAGCCCTGCATCGGGCTCTCTGCTCAGCAGGGAGCCTGCTTCCCAGCCCCCTGCCTGCCTCTCTGCTGACTTGTGATCTCTCTCTCTGTGCAATAAATAAAATCTTAAAAAAAAAAAAAAAAAAAAGGAAGTAAAAGTTATCTGACCTTCAGAAATTGTGGGGGTAGGGGTAAGAAAGAGTCCTGATAATTATTTTGGCCCCTGCAACCCAGACTCTTACCACTTTATCATGTGGTATGTTTGAATACTGGGGAGGAGGCCAGTGGAGCTGAATTCAGAGGCAGAAATATAAAGATCGAGGGCTTTTATCAACCTGTACAATATGGTTCCCAAACTTCTGGCCTGCCAATGTGCTTTGGTTTTCTTTTACAGGAAATGTAAAGAAAGGAAGGGTCACACAGTGATTTCTGAACTTAAAAGAAATAACATTAAAAAGGTCTCTTTAGCTCTCATCAAGTAAGAGGGGTCCTGATCTCTCCTAGAGATAGGCCCTAACACCGGGGCCTCCTAGAAAGTAGGCAGGTCTGCTGAAAGCACTTTTTATAATCAACAATGAAGGGAAGAGCCTCCAAAATTACATGACTCCAATATTCCTCGAATTCTGTCTGGCCTCATTTATTAAAGACTTGGATTTATTTTCTCTAAAGGAGAGTAAATTTTATGTCATCCTCGAGGAAATGCAGTATTTAAAGTTAACCTTATTACAAGAGGGATTCCTGGAAAGATATAATGAAATCCAGCAGTTGGCGGATTGAAGCTGGAGGTCACTCTAATTAAGAAACTAAAGAGTAAATGGAATGCAAACAATCCTATTTCACACTAAACAATTTAACGTGGGGGAATCATTTTAACATAATGACTCAAGGGCAGATTACATTCTCCCATGCATAGCCACAGCCCCTACTGACTACCACCCCAGACACTGATGCATATCTACAAACAGTTTGGGGCCTAGAGGCTGGTGAAATAAATTGTGTGAATCAATTTAAAATGCAGCCAGATGTTTTTGACTCAGAAAGCTGGGGCTGGGGGCCACGGGGCAGCGTAGATCCCCAGAAAGCCCACCCGACAGAAGACTGAGGCAGAAGCCATTCTCCCATGGTCAGTAATTGGCTAACGTGACCTCTTTCCTACCTTGCTATCTTTTCATTCCATTAAGGAAGAATTCATATCAAGAAATTATTTCATTTGATAAGCATTCTTCCTCATTTTAGAGAACTCTGAGGAAAACAAAGATGAGTTAACCTGAATGTTGATCTCAGGAAGTTTCGTTATTAAGAGAAATGATGTGTGCATGTACAAGTTTAAATAAGGAAGACAGTCAGAAAGTAATGATCGATGTGTGAAAAAGTCACCTGCAGGGATTTCATGGAAACATTACTGTAGTGGGGGAAAGAAGTTTTAAATAGGTAGTGAGGAATGATACTGTGTTTTAAAAGTACCTATTAATAATGATGGGATAGTTTGTAGCCATTAAAAAGGATGTTGGAGAAAGTATTTAAGAACGTGGAAAACTGTTGACAAAATATTATTAAGTGAAAAAAAGCAGCTAAATAAATGTTATCTACAGTGTGACTCTGTTTTTTAAAGAAAAAAAGAAAACATGTTTTTATATTGGTTTGTTTGTACAATGGAGGAAAAAAATATTTACTGAAAGATGAACAATGCTTATCTTTTGGTGGTATGAGTGGTTATTTACTTTCTTTTAATTTTTTGGGTTGCCTATATTTTCCACAGTAAGTGTATACTATTTTTTGACAACTGAAAATGAAAAAATATATTAAAAGAAGGTTTTAAAAAGAAGACAGAAATGGAGCACAGAACAATTTAGAAGAGGCAGAGAATGTCTGACTACCAGGTACCATCCATTTATTATTCCAACATTTCTTACTGAGCATCTCACAGGGAAAGTTGGTCTATAACTGGCAAGAGCAACTAAATACTCACATTTTTAGGGCTTAAACTACAGCATGTCTAAATACAGAAAGAATCTGCTGATAAGGATTCCCTTTAAATACTTTCCTGTGTGCTTGGATCATGCCTTGCTCAAGAGATGTTACTTTAACAACAAAAACAAATAGAATTAAAACAGAAGAAAAGGAAGGCGGAGGAAAAGAGATTGTCTAATAGATTTCAGGCTCTTGTTTTACTATGAATTTAACCATCATTTGGGAATAAAACAAGCAGTCTTAGAACGAACTCACAGCTTCATTTTACTACTTCATTCTTAAAAAAGGTTAATACTTGCCCACCACCTTACATGATTTTGTCTGTTTCCTTTCTCTTTCTCTCTGTGGCTTTAATGAGTTACCTTCAAAAGATAATTTGGATATTTGCTTCAGTTTTCTTGGGGGTTTTTTGGCCACCCATGCCTTGGCAGGTCTCACCTTGTGTGGATATGAGTACTCATGCTACATCTCGTCTGCACCCACTATTTCATGAATCAAGTGTTAACTAACTTTGTAGCAAAACAAATCCATCTGGAAATTGGCATTTCCACGATGTGTTCTTAAAACTGATGTTCATCATTCCCGACGTGTGAGCATATGTGAAAACTCTGAATACATTTAAAGCAAGGAGCCCCGGAAAGGCTAGGCATACGTTTAGAAGCCCGAATGCGTGCTGCAAGGGGAGGGCATACTCCGAGAGCTCTGAAGGTTGACTGTTGCTGGTATCAAGGCATGCTAAATATTTGACCATTTCAATGGAGTGCCACTATTCTGAACATGTTCCACCTTCTCTATTTACCAAAAGATTACTTCCCAATTGGAAAAAGGATTACAGTTATAACAAGTTAAAATACATAGCCTTTTTTCTTCATTAGTTAATTTATTTATACCCGGCCCTGCATCTGGCAAGAGGATTTGAGGTAGCTCAAACAGGACTTGATGAACTGAATTATCCAAGGATGCATTCCTTTCCCATGCTGATTGCTACTTCCAAATGGATCACAGTAGTAAACTTAATAGCAAAGTAATGATTCAACACCATTAACATCTTTGTACTGCCTACCATTTGCCAGACTGCCAAGTACTCTGCAAACATTTTCTTATATAACCTGCACAACAACCCTATGAGTAGACAGTATCTTTGTCCCCATTTCATTAAAAAGTAAAATGAGGGTTTTTTGTTTTTTGGGTTTTTTTTTTTGTTAATATTGTATTCATTTGAGAGAGAGACAGAGAGAACACATGTGCATGTGCATGGGTTGGGGTAGGGCAGAGGGAGAGGGAGAAGAAGACTCCCCACTGAGCAGGCAGTCCAAGTCTGGGCTCGATACCAGGACCCCAAGATCATGAACTAAGCCGAGGACAAAATGCAGATGCTTAACCAACTGAGCCACCTAGGCACCCCTAAAATAAGGCTTGGAGAAATGGAATACTCAACAACATTTAATTAGTAAGAGGTGAGGCTGGGATTAGAATCCAAGCCTTTTCCAGAAAGTTGCCTCCCTACCAACCCCTACCACTATGTTCCTGGTGGGAGGTGTTAGGCTAGAAGAAAAGTTTCTCATCAGTCACTTGAGTCCAGAAGTCCCTGAATGACAACCTGGAGATGGATGATTAAGGTCGAAGGTACAAAGACAAAACGTGTGATTATCTGGAGTTGCTCAGACTGGTACAGAAACAAAATATAATGAGTTCTTATGTGCCGTGGCACCTGAGGCATCACCTGATTTGAGGATGGTGACCACATCTATTATCCTCACCAGTCTATCCCCAGTCCCCAGCATGTTTCTTGCAGGGAATATGTGGTGAATGAATGAATATACTATTAGGTTCACCAGATCAGAAAAGGAACCTTCTTAGGAGGTGAGAATGTTGAAGAGCTATGACCTTCAGGAATTAAAGAACAGAGCAGAAAGATAAGTGACTTTCCCTCAATAAGTCTACCTCCTGATAACCACACTCCATATAATCCTTCCCATGATTATTGGCCAGGCTTATTGTTTTGCTTTTAATAAACAGAATACAACAGAAGTGATGGGATGTCCCTTCCAAGATTAGATTAGAAAAAGGCTGTGTGTCTTCTGAATTTGTCTCTTTCTGGTGCTTTCTCTCTCCTTCTCTCTCAGATGACCACTGTCACTTCCTGTGAATAATCAGGCCCAGATGGAGAAAAACCTGGGGCCTGCCAGCAACCAAAAAGGGAACTTAGAAATAGAACTTTAGAAGCTTATTATCAGCCATAAAAGTAAACTTGGACATGGATTCTGGAGGTCCCGGCCACATGTGGCCTGCACCCTCATGAGAGAATGAACTCGGAGCACCCCCCTTAATCTGTGCCTATATTCCCCACCCAGAGAAACTATGAAATAATAAACAAGTATTGTTTTAAACTGCTCAGTTTTAGGGTAATTTGTCATGCAGCAATCTATAACTAATATATTCACTAATAACTTTCGATGAAATGAAGACCATTAACAGGTGCTGAAGCTATGAAAGGGGTATAGGACCACTTAGAACTGCCCTGTTTGTCACTTCCTGGTTGGTTTCCTCATAGTGATTATCTATGAACATCCTTACAATAGAGAGGGACCATGCCCTTATTTTCAGGGGCAGCAAAGGTGTGGGGCAGGCTGGGGATTCTCAGACAACAGGTCCTAGAGAGGGAGGACCCTCCAGAGGATGTACACATCACGGCATAGGGAATACAGTTGATGGTATTGTGATAGCGTTGTATAGTGACACATGGTAGCTACATTTGTGAGCCAAGTATAAGGTCTAGACTTGTCGAATCACAATGTTGTACACCTGAAACTAATGTAACATTGTGTGTCAGCTAGACTTCAATTTTTAAAAAAAAATGTACCTGTTGTCATAGCTTTGAAAAGGGAAGACAGCCAGACATTCCACTCCTGGAATGTATCCAGGACTAAAAATTAAGTCCGTGGAAAATTCATCTTGGTTCCTTTGTGCTCGTAACACTTACACTGGGTAATGTATCAACTAGAATTAGGTTTAGCTATATAAAACAGGAACCTTCCCAAGTAACACTGCCTTAAAGGAAAACAAACTTATTTCTCTCTCTTTCTCTCTCACGTAGGAAACTTCTCACATAGGAGGAAGCCATCTGAGGACTAGCCTAGCAGTTCCAAAAAGTCATCCAGGTCCAGGCTCCTCCCATCCATCCTCAATGAGATGCCTAGAAGGCAGCCCCACCCTCCCTCTTCTGACAGAACAGTTAGATCTCTGCACCAAGATCCTCACTCCAGCAGCTCCAGGCTGGAAAGGGCAAGCAAGAGCACACCCACCACTTTCAATAGAATTCCTAGAGTCCCATGAGACACTTTTGTTTATATCTCATTAACCAGAACTTGCTCATATGGGCATGCCCAGCTGCAAAGGACACTGGAAGTCTTGCCCAGCTGGATTTCAAGGTCCTGTCACTAAAAAGAAGGGGAGAACAGACATTGGGGAGGAAAGAAGTACCCTTTACTACAGGTATTCAGAATAAGAAAGCACCAATGGTTTGTCATTCTAAGAATTCCATGATCTGACTCAGCTCATATTTGTAACTTTCTCATGTTTCTTTAATTTCCTCAAGCAGGATTACTCAGCACGTTTTATGCCTTCCCATGCTGGCTGTACCACTGGAGTCCCAGTCCCCAGGTAACTATGTATCCGCCTCCCATACGAGTTCCTCTGTGGTTCTTTTCTCAGTCCTCACCTTCCTCTGAAAGTTCATAGCACTGAATTTGTGCCTTTGTCCAATTTAATAGGGAGGAAAAAATCATGTACTTTTCAACTGCCAGACATTGCATTAGGAATGCAAATGTGAATTTAAAAAAAGGACCCAGCCCTCAAAAAATGTATCATAATCAATTGATAAATGTTTCTTAAATAATGAATGACTAATCTGCTTCAAAGTCTCACATCCAACTTTGGTTACATATAGTTTTTATAATCATGTGTGTAACAAAGGATGAAGCATGGCTCATGTATACCTAATTCAATACAATTTTGCTTTCATCTCCTAGGTGCTTGGCATTATGTTTTCCCATGACCCCTTCAGCCTTCATTCACACATATGTGCAAGGCAATGGGCATAAAAAGAAAAACCTGATCCCTTCATTTGGGGATTTGGGGAAGAGACAGACAAATAAATACATTATTACAATACAATACTGTGAGATAATAGAGAATATATATATATAGAATATATATTTTTGAAGAATATATATATATTATAAAGAAAAAAAAATATATATATATAAGTCTCTGCCCCTGGTTCCTGGCACAGAGCTCCTAAATGCTTGTAATTTCTTGGGTAATAAGAGCATCTTTGGTTCTAATGAGGTGACTCTGGGTGGGGCTCTTGGATGGAGCTGGTCACCAGAAAGACACAAGTCATGAATAGAAGCTTAGAATTTTCAGTCCTGCCCCCACCGTTCTCCCAGAGGGGCTGCAAATGGAGTTAATGATCTATCATGCCCATGTGATGAAGCTCTCAGATAAGTCCAAATACTGCAGGGGTTCAGAGAACTTCCAGGTAGATGAACACATCCACATACAGGGAGGGTGCTGCCCTCTAACTCCAGAGAGATGGAAGTATGCAGTACGGTATTGTCAACCTTGCTGAGACCTTGATTTTTTAGACTTCTGAACTCCTGGAATGTGAGAAAATAAACTTGCTGTTTAAGCCACCCAATTTGTGGTAATTCATTATGGCAGCTCTAGAAAACTAATTCAAGATTTAAAGAAATGTTAAGGAAACCACATCGACAAGACTGAGTGACTATGAGGGAAGATTTCGTGGTTTCTGGTTGAGCCAACTGGGCAGATGGAACTTTGAAATAAAAGCTTTTTCTCTCCACCCAAGAAAGGACGGAAGCGGGAGGGGGAAAATGTTGCAGCTGTAGACAAGTGGCTTTGGAGTTGCCTAAGGGCCACGGAGGTGACAGCTCTGGGATGAAGATTAGACGTAGCAGCCCTTGAAACTATTAGAGTGAATCTTGCCCACAAGTTGAACCTTTCACATGTGAGGTGATTTGGGAATATTCTACAACAGTATGCACTAAACTGCTACAACGTGGAGCATAACTATTTCGAGAAGCTTGACTTCAGGGAAATTAATGTTAATGTGGAAAAAATGGTCCACTTTTCTATAGTAATGAGCAGGGTTGTTTCATTTTTATTATTAATTGGCACAGACCTACATTAGCCTCTGGCCAAGCAGGCTGTACCAACTCTGAGATCAGTTTTCATCATCTATGTGGTTGGTCACAGAACGTTAGATCCAAGAGGACACATAGTGTCCAGCTTCCCTCCTTACAGATGGAAAAGCAGAGACTTCAAGGAGAATGACTTGCCCAGGGTCAGGAAGAGGACCAGGTGAGATCCCAGCACAGGCTTGCCTTCATCCTGAAGCTCACATAATAAAGTAAATCATGAAAAACCCCATCTGAAGGAAAACAAGGTGTAGTTGGATCTATAAAAGTCGAGTGATGAAGAAAATGAACAGATGAAAATATTGTCAAGCTCCAGAGCCAGAAAGACCTCATTTCAAATCCAAATAACCATCCAGGCATATCACTAAGTATGCTTTTGATTTTTTTTTTTTTAATCTCAACAGTGAGAAAATTATTGGTTGGCATAATTGAAAAAGTCCAGCATCAGGGAGGGGTTTGAATGTGGTTTGAGCAGGGCTCCAATTTGTTTCCACTGCCTTCTAGGTTCCCCTCTGCCTTTAGCGGCTTCACCGTCAACTTGTTTCCCACAGTAGCGACGTGGGTCCACCTCATGCCCGGAGCACACAGAATCTGCATGCTGGTATGCAAAGGGCAGGGAACAGGGAGAGATCTGCCATGGTTCCCACAAGAGGGGGCATATGATCTGCAGAGAATTTTAAAATAACAATAAAACCTACACAAGTGGTTCTATTATTATCATCACAAAGCAGTGGCAACATGAAACCAGGTCAGTGATCAAATGCTTCTCCCAGCTAGGTTTACCGCAACCACACCCAATGCCTGGCCTGTCAGTACATCTGTGCTCCAGAATTTCCAATGAAAATTCCGACAACCACACAGATTGGACTGGATTAAGTCAAGTACTTGCACTTAAACTGATAATCCTGGCCCAAAGGAGCTTGGAATGTGCTGATTAAGTCACTGGCTGATTCCCAAGGCAGGATCAGCTTTCCCAAATGCCTGGAGCTTCCCAGTTGGTTTGGAATGGATGAGATGGGGAAAGATCAATCACACCTGTGACCTCGGGCAAGTTACTGGGCCTAAATCTCAGATATATGCTAGATACAGTCCTAGAAGCTCTACATATATGTAAATTCCAACAGCAGGAGGTAGCTAATCTGATTATCCCTACTATCAATCAGTAGCCTAACAGAAAACAAATAGCACACTCAAGTTAAAGCCCTTGAAGGAAGGCTTATTTGCAAAGAAGCTCTTTTTAAAGGTGTAGGTTGGGTGTAGGGAATCACTAGGGAGCCTGCAGAGAGATCTAAGAATACAGCAGCTCAACTGTCACTACCCTCAGGCCTACAAGGACAAGGGGAGATGGTTTCAGCAACCAGAGAGAAGCCATGACATTCGGCTAAGAGCATAAGGCAAATTCCCAGGACGGGAAGTGGGAAATAAAAACCCCACCCTTGTTCTCCTTCTCCCAGCTATGGCAGGGACTCCTGTTGGCCAGTCCCAACAGAAAGCATAGGGTGCCATAGCGTGCTGATGGCATTCATACAGCTAGCTTCTTGGAGCAGAAATTGGAGTAGAAAGTATTTGGATTTGGGGGGACAGATTTGGAAGGACAGAGAGAAGATATCTAACACACTCCATTTTATGGACAGGGAAACTAAGATTTGGAGAGGTTAAGTCATTCATCTGATCCAGAGCATATACTCTTTTCTTTTTTTAAAATTTTTGTTTATTTGTCAGACAGAGCACAAGTAGGGGGAGCAGCAGAGGAAGAGGAAGGAAGCAGGATCCCCGCTGAACAAGGAGCCTGATGTGGGGCTCAATCCCAGGAACCTGCATGACCCAAGCCAGCAGCAGACACTTAAAGGAGCTCCCAGGCATCCCAAACATAAACTCTTTTTATTCCTTTTTCTTTTCTCCCCCTCCCCCACCGGCTTTACTGAGGTCTAATTGCCAAATCGGAGTATATACTTTTATACTGTACAGTCTTTCAGAGCAAGTAAAACCGAAGGTGGAGGGCCAGATACATAATATATGCTTCACAGATGTTATTTTTCCACTTCATTTTAGTCTCCACTGGCAAAAAGAAACCACTGATAAAATCAGAATGTCCAGATCCTTCCCAGGCAGGAGCTCCCCCCAGCAAATGAACTAAGGCTCCCTCCCAGGGAGTGGGCCCATCTTGCAATCCACACTGTGCCGAAGCGCCCCAGAGACCACAATATAAATGTAAAAGACATGCTGCTTTTCCTCTCTGCATTTCTAAACTAACTCGAATCACTGACTATACACGAAAATAAATCAAAATGTGAGAGTCTGTGAACAGTATCCATTCAAGGTGCAATTGATTTGTTACACAATGCACACCATAACCAGAGCCACACAGACTAAGTAAACAGGATGTCTGACTATATGCACATTCTCCAGCAAGCAGTGCCTGCATGGCCCCTCTTCCCAAAAAAATCAAAGTGTCCGACTGGCTTCCTCTTAATCCAATTCACACTTGCCTCATTCTTGTAGGAAAGGTATTATTTATCATTCCAGTGTCACCGGTGGGCTCAGAAGGGTGACATGATTTACCTATTGTCAAACGAGTTTTCATAACAGCCAAACTCCATTTGACACATTCCTTTCAGCAAACCAAATATGCTGTCGGTCCATACCTTGAATGTGTCAAAATAATTTGCAAGCGACACCCACATCCCCATTCCGTTTGATAGACTTGGGTTAGTCATTTGGAAGAGTTGCTAAGGAGATTATTCAGTAAAGAGGAATGCCAGAAAATCAGAGCTGCGGGGGCTTCGCCTCACTTGGTTGAGGCTGATAATTAATTACAATACTGCCGTGTACAAGAGCTGATGGTGGGCAGGGTGTGGCTGCTAGTCCCCAGGTTCCCATATCTCTTCAAATGCTCACAAGCACCCAATGAGGGGGTACTTCTGTCTCTGCTGTTTAACAGAGGAGCAGTATGAGTCTGGAGAGATTGTCACTGGCCTGGAGGCAGGGTCAGCTTCTTGAGCATACAACTTTAGAAAGGACTAATACTCAGCTCAAAGCTCTACTGTTGCCATCTTGAAATCCTTATCAACTTCTGAACAATGGGACCTGCATTTGCATCTTGCACTGGGCCCTGCAAATAATGGAGCAAGCCCTGCCTGGAGTCGGGACTAGGCACTGGACTAAGCAGAGGGGGTCAACAAGAAGGTCAAGTGCCTGCTTTCATGGAACTGCCATCCCACCAAGGTTGAGAAAGATGGCAATAAAGGGAACAGCAAGATAACTAGAGATCATGACGAATGCTGTGAAGAAAGTAAACTGAGGAATGGGATCAAGTGAATGTGGGTGAGCAGGGCGCCACCTTATACAGGGTGATCCCCTCCAAATAGGTGACACTTACTAAGGTGTGATGCTGAGGAAGAGCCAGCCCAGCAGGAGAGGAGCCAGGAGAGAGGCTTGTGCCAAGAGAGTGCCAGCGAGAACAAAGATCAGAGGAGGCAGCAGTCAGACATGCTAAAGAGCCAGGAAGAGACCGAAGTCCCTCAGCTGTATGATGGGGCTGAAGCATAGCGAGAGGCCAGGTGCAAGGTACAGTTGGGAATCAGAACCCAGATCTCACGGGAGCTTTTATTTATTTATTTATTTTTAAGATTTTATTTATTTGTCAGAGAAAGAAAGGGAGAGAGAGTGAGCACAGGCAGACAGAATGGCAGGCAGAGGCAGAGGGAGAAGCAGGCTCCCTGCCAAGCAAGGAGTCCGATGTGGGACTCGATCCCAGGACACTGGGATTATGACCTGAGCCGAAGGCAGCTGCTTAACCAACTGAGCCACCCAGGCGTCCCTCACAGGGCCTTTTAGGCCAAGGGTGGAAGCTTGGATGGGAGGCCAAGGACTCACACTAAGATAGCACCAGAAGTGCCACTGAAGCATATTTAAGATTACTCAGATTATTAGGTGGAAAATGGGGGTGAGAGGAGGACAAGGGGCAGAGGAGCAAATCCCAGTTACAGTGCCACCACCCAGCACAGCGTCCAAAAGGACCAGCCGGCTAGAATGTGAGGATTGCATAAAGGCGTCCAGAGAGTCTACACATGTAATAACAACACACATCTATATGGTACTATGTGTGTATAAATATTTCTAAATAAAACGAAAAAAATTCAATATGCACAAATATATCATATTGCAAATTTATATCCGATGTGTTACTTTGTGCTAGGTTAGTGCATTTTTGTATAGAAACTCAAGATTTGAAATTCCTTTGCCATCTTTGCTTATTTGAATAGTCTCCTAGGATTGCATGACGAGATGATTAACAACACCATCACCATTTAAAACTATTATTAAGCACTTCCTAAAACTACACAACCAGATCAAAATAAATGGGATTCTGGGCCCATAGAAAACAGTAATTATCCCAAATCCACAATTTCACATTTGGTGTTCCCCAGCTTGTCACTTGCATAGCTTTAAAGAACACAGCATGCTACATATTTAAAGACATATTTGGGTTTTGTATTCTTAAAGACTGATTTGTCTATTCTATGTCCACTCAGCAAATGATAATAAAGAGAATACTGACAAACAAGGTGGATTGCCTGTCCTAAAGCTTCACACATATTTACTTATGAAATCTGACAAGGTCAGAAAAACCCCCCATCCCTTTCACAGGTGAGACAACTACGTTTCACAGAATTAGTAACTCCTCCTGTGAAGGACATAATAATAAGTCATGCAGCTATTTGCTGTCAGGGTTAGGATAAACACCCAGAAAGAAGTTCTGCTCCTGTGCCATGCTCTCAACTAGAGACTGGCAGCCTGAGTTGGTAAACTATATAGCCCATGGGCCAAATCTGGTCCTTTGCCTGGTTTTGTTTGTTTTTTAAGATTTTATTTATTTGCCAGAGAGAGAACAAGCAAGGGGAGCAGCAGGCAGAGGGGAGAAGCAGGACCCCTCCCTCACCCTCTCCCAACCCCCAAGAAAGGAGCCTGATGCAGGACTCCATCCCAGAATCCTGAGCCAAAGGCAGATGCTTAACTGACTGAGCCACCCAGGCGCCCCCTTTTGCCTGATTTTGTAAATAGTGTTTTATGGAAAGTTACTGGAACAGCCAAAACCATGTTGTCTACATCTACTTCGGCTATAACAGCTGAGCTGAATAGTTGTGACAGAGATTGTATGGCCCATAAAGCCTAAAATACTTATTACCTGGTCCTTTCTGGAAAACATGTGCTGATCCCTGCTTTAAACCACATAGAAAACTTATTGTCTGTGTGGCAGCCACTGTTTCAGGCATTCAGGGATAGAGAGCACGTAGAATTAATGAAGTTCCTGCTTTCATGGTGCTTATAATTATGTGATGGGTTGTGCAAGATTTTGTGTATGTGTGTACGCAGAGGGGCCATGTTCTGCTGCTAAAAATTTTGACCATCAAAAGTTAGATGATCCCTTACATCTCATTTCTTTGTTTAAAACAAACAAACAAAAAAATCTGGTAGTACCAGAGCCTTGGGTGTCTTAAAATTACTTAGGAAGAAAAAGCAATTGATATGATTCTAGGGACTTCTGTCACAAGCAAGTTACAAGGAGTGTGGGCTCTGACCCAGCAGGGTAATTCTCATGTATAAAATACACCTGCCTATTAGAATTGTACAGCTGGTTTGTTCTTGACAAGTATGCCAATAAAAAGATAATTAATAGAAACAAAGATTGCTAAAATTGATAAACATTTATATAACCAAATCTGAGCTTGCAACCGAAAAGGAAAGCTGGCAAATACTGCAGGAATTAAACTACTTTTGAATCAAAGCTCTACCTGCAGTATTTACTTTTCCCTCACGTCCTCAGTAGTCTCTATTAAGAATTTGTGATTGTGAATGTTACCACGGCAACCTGTTTAAAGGGGCTGCGAAGAGATGCACCTCAGGCTTCCCTATAGCTGACACTCGCCAGTGATGCTCATCTTTGACTAGAGGGGTAGAGTACAGACTCGTGATATAACCAGCATCCTAACTGAGGGACTCGGGTGGTTTTTTTTTTTTTTTTTTTTTGGTCGTGTTATCAGATAATAAATTAAGATTCATTGAATTCCTAATATGAGCTGAATCCAGGTAAGATTTCACATTTGTAATCAAAATGTGGTAAAAATCCCTCAATAGAGAATAGTTTGCTGATCATATTATCATAATTGTGGATTGAGTGATAGATGACATTAACAGTCTAAACACAGATTTTCTTCTCTTTTTAAAAATTCACTCTTAATTCTAACTTGTGGCCTTCCTTCGTGAATTTTAAAGCCACTAATTTGGGATTTGTGATTCAAATTCAATCAAAATGTATTGAGTTCCTAGCAGGTGCCTTCACATGCATCTTTCATTTAATTCTCTAACTACACGACTATTCTTGGAAGTAGATATTATCTCATCTATTTTGTAGATGAGTAAACAGAAGCTCAGAGAGGTTAACTAACTTGCCCAAGGTTACCCAGTGAGAAAAGGGAAGAGCTGACAAATTAATTAATCTACTGATGACATTGCCAGGTCCAAGCTAATGTCTATCATTGCTTAGCAATATTTTCTTCATAGATTGTTGATGATGTATGGGGGGGGGGAAGGATGGATATAAATGAAGCCATTATTTTCACATCTCTAACATCTCTATTCAAATCCCTAACATGTTTGATGATGACAAATAACTCCCTTACTTATCAAAATAGTTTAGAGGATTTTCTAGAAAATACTTGACTTATAGTTGAACTTCCTGAATAACCTTGAAAGAAGTTCCAGATATTCTCCTTTTGTTCCTCCAGACCCATCTGTCATCATTGTTCACCCTATTCTATGCTCTGGGAGGCCTTGGCAGACCAAATATCCCTTTCCTTCTGGCTTCCTTCTGGGTTCAGTCAATGGGCAGCCCCATGGAAGATCAGAGGACAGAAAGAAACCAGGGTATTTATTTCCTTGACGCCCTTCCCACATGTTGACAGTGCTGCATTACTCAAGCAAATGCCAAGTTCCTTCCAGGTCACCTTATCATAAAGCTGTAGCTCTCACCAGCTTTCTGTAGAAACTCCCTCTTTTTGTGTCTTCAGGCATAAAGGGTGAACTTTCTCCCACTGCTACACTTGGGATGCTTCACCATTCCTTCTTAGTTTCCTTTAAGCCAGCCATGATCTTCACCAACAGTCCCTTTACTGACTGCTCTTAGATCCTGGTTCTTGAAAAGAGAGCTTAGATTACAGGTTTGAGACCTTCCTCCTTCCTAATACAAGAATTAATGCTATAAATTTTCCTCTCACTGCTGATTTTTCTATGTCCCATAAATTCAACATGAAGTCTTGCATTGAGTGCAATGTTCTCTTTTTAAAAAAGATTTTATTTATTTGAGAGAGAGCGAGCATGAGACGGGGGGAAGGGAGGGGCAGAGGAAGAGGGAGAAGCAGGCTGCCCCCCTGAGCAGGAAGCCCAGTCGATGCAGGGCTCGATCCCAGTGGGACCTGAGCTGAAGGCAGACACATAACTGCTTAACTGATTGAGCCACCCAGGTACCTTTGTTTTTTCTTTTAAATTTCCCTTGTGACTTCCCTTCTGGCCCATGGATTAGTTAGAAGTATGTTGTTCAGTCTTCAAGTGCTGGGAGATTTTTCTTTATCTTTCTGATATTGATATCTAGTCTGATTCTTTTGTGGTTGAAGAACATGCTCTGTATGGTTCCAGTTCTAAATTTGTTAAGTTTGTTGTATGGCCCAACATGTGGCTTATGTTGGCATATGTACCATGGGCACTCACGAAGTGTGTATTCTGTTCTTGTCAGGTGGTGTGTTCTAGGAATGTCGTTTTGGTTCTGGTGGTTGGTGGTTTTGAGTTCTTCTATATCCTTACTGATTTTCTGTGTAGCTCATCCCCCCATTAACTTTTCAGGTGTAATTGTGGGTTTGTCCACTTCATCTTTCAGCTATACCATTTTTTGTTTCCTGCATCTTGGAGCTCTGTGTGTGGCACCTCGGTGACAGCCTGGCGAGGTTGGGGCTCAGCTCCTCATACCATCAGTGGAGACGGAGATAAGGGTAGGGCAATAATTTTTTCTTTACAGCTATTGCTTTCTAAACGTTTTCAGTCTTGTTAGGTTACCCTTTTCCTGGTCCTTTGGTTAAAGAAAGCAGGTTTTTGCTAGGACTCATTTGATCTGTCTCAGTGGTCTGGAACTGCTGGTTTTTTCAGCATGGTCTGAGACATATGAGTTAAAAAAGAAAACCCATGTCGTTATTTGGGTCCTGAGGTCCCTAGCCAGTCTGCCTTCTGGCCACCTTTCATAGTCTTCTTATATTTGTTTTAAATTTATAATATGCTATAGTATAATAATAATTATATAATATAGAATTTATATTTATAATATACATCATATAATATTATATTACATTACATTATGTCTAGGGCTTTTACTTAGAGTAGAAAAGGATAAAATATGTTATTCTATCTTTCCAGAAGCAGAAGTCTTCATGTCAGGAACTTTGAAAAAAAATTAATACAAACAACTAGCTACAAAAGGTTAGATGAGCTGAAAAGCTAAACAGAGAACAGTGAAGCCACCCCAAGATTTGCAATATCAGAAAACAACTATTACTCTAGAACAGGTGGCACAAAGAGAGTACATGGTGTTACTGGAGCCCAAAAGCTGGAGCTACTCAATGGGATATTGGACCAAAGAGGGAAGGGGTATCCCACAGACAGCAGGAACTGTGCAGGAGATATAGCCAGTAGTTATATCTCCACCACAGGTAGAAAGAGAGAAAGGAAAATACATTGGCTTATCCCCTCCTCCTTACCTCCAGTCCCCTTCCAGTGCCTTTCAGTGGCCAAACTCAGCCAGAAGCCACTTGTCAGGGAAGTTGGGGAAATATCATTTACAGGGGTCATAAATCTGGACACCGAACAGAGCAGAGGGAAGGATGGAGCAGATCTGAAGGGGAGCAGGTACATGACCGGTACAAGGATGAATAGCTATTTCAGAAGTGCCTTGGATTTGGAGCTGAGAATCCCTAAAAGAAGGATGGGATAATGGCAAGAAAAAAGTAAGTGTGTCAGAGGCCACACGAAAATATCATTATTGGGTGGCTCAGCATGTACTGGGGAGGAAGATGACCGGCATACCCAAAACATCCAGATAATTTCCTGAAAATCCATTCACTTTCCTCTAGCTATCACCACCTAGCCTGAAAGATAACAACCTCCCAATATTTATTCTTGTGATTCTGCTATCTTTAGACTCCAGTGTTCTGAGAACTGAGAGGAAAATAGCTCTAGAGGAATTAGGTGTGTCTCCTTCAGTGATCCTTCTCATGATGCTTTTTTTTCATTCGTTATGGAAGCAACTGCATGTACAGGAGTTTTTATGCACCTAGGAGATCTGAGTAGAAATTAGTTATGCTACCACTTTCTGATGGGTATATGAAATTATAAAGATTTATAAAATTTATAAGATTTATAAAAATGCTCTGTTTGAACAGGAAAAGGTCAACATTGCTATGAACAGATGTTCAATATCTCATGGGTAGTCTCATGGGTAGATCCATCCACGGAGAAAATCAACAGGCTTCAGATGGACAACTACCACTGTACCAATGATATTAATTTGGTGGCAACTCATGTGCAATTTCTTGGAAAGGGTCTAGGATAAATTTAATTCAGCAGTATCAGTGACATTAATAACAGAGAATGATGAATGGAAGAACTTCAGCCAAGTATTTTTTTAAAAAACATTTTATTTATTTGAGAGAGAGAGAATGAGAGAGAGGAGTGAGCATGAGAGGGGAGAAATCAGAAGGGGAAGTAGACTCCCTGCTGAGCAAGGAGCCAGATGCAGGACTCGATCTCGGGACTCCAGGATCATGACCTGAGCTGCTGCTTAACCCACTGAGCCACCCAGGTGCCCCTAGCCAAGTATTTTAAAGAATGCTTTCAAAGAATCCATTTTAATGAACAACTACTATAGTCATCAAAATTCTTACCCTTTTATTATATTTGGAAAATATATATGTATTTCTAAATCTAGGAGATTAAATCAACATTTTTATAAAAATATTGTATAACTCAGAGTTGTTAGGATACTTCTCTCAGTGGTGTAGAGGGGTTGGTTGGTTAGATAGTATATGAAGGAATCTATGTACTGGACAAATAAGCTATGTCTCTTCTCACAAGTAAGTAACTGTTTCAATTAAAGGTTTTCTCTAATTAGTAGAACAAGCTACAGCTGACTTTAGGGGTGTTGGAAGCCCAGTACAATAAATTATCCTTTGACTGTCATTCAAAGCAAAGAAAGAGCTACACGTTAGGCAGGGGGAGAAAAAGCACCATATGCATGGTTTATTAATAATGTACAGGAATGGCCAGCATAGTACTTGAATGAGACGAAGGTGACAAAAGTCAATTAAAATCTTGAGACAGTTTTTGAGATTTGGAATATTAATTAGAGAAAGCAACAGCAGAATACTGGCATAACCAGGCACACATTTGAAATCTTATTTGTAGTTCAAGAAGCCCATTTTTTAAAGCACACTTGAGAGACTGAAAGATGCATCCAGAAAAGAAGCAATTAAACTCATTCAGAGCTGGAAGACATTAGGTCAACTCGGCACACGTAGTACAAAAGGATAGGGTGGTCATGAGGACGCTCCAGGAAAACTACCAGCACTGCTAGTTCTGTGGGACTCTTTAGTGGTTTTTGTTATAGGTTGTTTTTGGTTTTTTGGTTTTTTTGTTCTTAGCAAAGGACACTTTAAAAATACAAATACGAAAAAGTCAGTTACCAGCGTGTAGTGTAGCAAACTATTATGAATAGCTTCTTTCAACCGTAAGTGAAAGAAAGGCCATTTCCGCTCTGGTTAAGCCAATCATATCTGTTTACAATAGAATTAGAGATGCCACAGACTGGGTAGCTTGGCTTTATTTCTGTGACAGGATGTCTACTCTGCAAAAATAAAAATAACTAACATCTTTGAGAACCTTCTTGTATACCCAGCCCTGCTGTAAGATCCTAAATGCTTCAGGCTCTCCAGAATATAAGCAACAGGAAGACAGGGAAACTTCCTTGTTTTGTTTTGCCCCATGCCTGGCACATAGTAGGTACTTGATAAATACATTATCAATGCATGGTGTTTCTCAATGAGTAATTTTTTAAAAAAGATTGTATTTACTTATTTAAAAGAGAGAGCGTGCACATGCAAGCAAGTGAGGGGAGGGGGAGCAGAGGGGAGGGAGAGGGAGAGAGAATCTGAAGCAGACTCTATGCTCTGCATAGAGACTGACACGGGGCTCGATCTCACAACCACAAGATCATGCCCTGAACCAAAACCAAGAGTTGGATGCTTAACCAACTGTGATACCTGTGATACGCAGGCACCCCTCAATGAAATAGGTAATTTTTCTCTGTATGTATTACTTTTGTAATCTGAAAAAAAAACAATTGTTTTTTTTATCATCTCTTGGTGGACATGCCCTTGGGCAAAGTCCCTCTCCTTGAGGCTTGGCTGGATAATCACTTACTTGTAATAAAGAACTAATGGAATACCACTTCTGAGATTATGTTACAACATGACCTGGATTTCCCACTTGTCTTCTAGCTCTCTCACTTGCTCTTTCTGATGGAGGCTGGCTGTTATGTTGTGAGCTGTCCTGTGAAAGGGTACAGGTGGCCAAGCACTGAGGAGACCTCTGGCCATCTTCAGATGAGGAACTGAGGCCCTTAGTCCAATGTCCCATGAGCAACTGGATCCTGCCACCAAATATATGAGTGAGGCTGAAAGCAGATTTCTCCAGCCTTACTTGACTCTATAGATGACTATGCTCAGCCTTGACTATGTAATCTTGTGAGAGACCCTGACTTCTCTCCCAATCCATAACTGGATTCCTGACATATAGAAACTATGAGATAAAAAGTACTTGTTGTTTTGAGCTAAGTTTGTGTAATTTATACATGGCTATAAATAGTTAATATTTCTTTCAAGACATATCTCCAAAGGAAAAGGAAACAAAAGCAAAAATGAACTTTTGGGACTTCATCAAGATCAAAACCTTCTGCACAGCCAAGGAAACAGTCAACAAAACAAATAGGCAACCCATGTAATGGGAGAAAATATTCACAAATGACACTATAGACAAAGGGCTGATATCCAAGATCTATAAAGAACTCCCCAAACTCAACACCCAAAAAACAGATAATCACATAAAAAATGGGCAGAAGACATGAACAGACACTCCTCCAAAGAAGTAGCTAACAGAAACATAAAAAAATGTTCATCATCATTAGACATCAGGTAGATTCAAATCAAAACCACATTGAGATACCACCTTATACCAGTCAGAATGGCCAAAATCAACAAGACAGTAAACAACAAGTGTTGGAGAGGATGTGGAGAAAGGGGAACCCTCTTACACTGTTGGTGGGAATGCAAGCTGGTGCAGCCACTTAGGAAAACAGTGTGGAGATTCCTGAAGAAATTTAAAATAGAGCTATCCTATGACCCTGAAACTGCACTACTGGGCATCTACCCCAAAGATACAGATGTAGTGAACAGAAGGGCCATCTGTACCCTAATGTTCATAACAACAATGGCCATAGTTGCCAAACTGTGGAAAGAGCCAACATGTACTTCAAAGACAAATAGATAAAGAAGATATGGTCCATATACACAATGGAGTATTACGCCTCCATCAGAAAGGATGAATACCCAACATTGTATCACATGGACGGGACTGGAGGAGATATGCTGAGTGAAATAAGTCAAGCAGAGAGAGTCAATTATCATATGGTTTCACTTACTTGTGGAGCATAAGCAATAACATGGAGGACATTGGGTAAAGGAGAGGAGAAGTGAGTTGGGAGAAATTGGAGGGGGAGACAAACCATGAAAGACTGTGGATTCTGAGAAACAAACAGGATTTTGGAGGGGAGGGGGATGGGGGTTGGGAGGGCCTGATGGTGGGCATTAAGGAAGGCATGTATTGCATGGCGTACTGGGTGTGGTGCATAAACAATGAATCTTGGAACACTGAAAAAATAAAATAAAATTTAAATAATTAAAAAAATAAAGTATGCAATTAAGGAAAAAATAAATAGCCAATACACGAGTCTACAGGAAAAAATGGTCTTTTTAAAGTTGGGTTTTGGGTGTGGATTTTTAAAAGATTTTATTTATTTGAGAGAGAGAGAGCAAGCAGGAAGAGAAACAGAGGGAGAGGGTTAAGCAGACTCTATGCTGATCATGGAGTCCAATGCAGGGCCCAATCCTGGGACCCTGAGATTATGAACTGAGCTGAAATCAAGATTTGGTCGTTTAACCTACCGAGCCATCCAGGGACCCCAGTGGCTTTTGTTGTTGTTGTTGTTTTGGGGGTTTTTTTTGGTAACAACATTCTAATTTTCTACTTTCAGCTCTTTATGAAATGAGCTACTATTTCTCAAAAATTGGCTTTGCTTTGGCAATGTGGTAACAGCTACTCCTTCCATGACCAAAATATGGAGGCACTATTAGAATCGAAAATTTATTTTCCCATTCTAATATGTAGTATATATCCACAAAAGGGGCTTTAAACCATTCCTAGAAAATTATAATCAAGTCCAAATTCTAAAAATACTTTAAAAATCCATTACATTTATTCAACACTACATTGCACATACCATAATAATTCTAAGTATGAAAATTATCTTCAGACACCTTCCTATTAAAGTGAAAATGGGCTCTATCTGGTTCTATCTATGATATAATGACATCTGTCTGTTTCATTCCTTATAGGCAGACAACAGCTGTACAAAGAAGTCCCAAGGAGTCACACCATTTCACCATTCCATTCTAAATACGGTATCCCCCCTTACCTGTGGGGGATACTTTCTAAGACAGTCAGTGGATGCCTGAAACTGTGGATAGTACCAAACCCTCTATAGAGTTGGCCCTTGAACAACATGGGTTTGAACTGCATAAATCCACTTATATGCAAGTTGTTTTTTTGATATAGTACAGTACTGTAAGCACATTTTTTTCTCCCATATGATTTTCATTAGTTTATTTTCTCTAGCTTCCTTTATTTTAAGAATACAGTATATAGTATATATCACCTCAAAATATGTGTTAATCAACTGTTTATCAATTAGGGCTTCCAGTCTAACAGTAGCCTAGTAGTTAAGGTTTTTTAAAGATGTTATTTATTTATTTATTTATTTGAGAATGAATGAGAGAGAGTGTGGGCGGGGAAAGCAGACAGAGCTGGATAAGCAGACTCCAAACTGAGTTTAGAGCCCAAGAAGAGGCTCAATCTTATGACCCTGAGATTATGGCCTGAAACAAAATCAAGAATCAGATGCTTAACTGACAGAGCCACCCAGGCTCCCCACTATTAGTTAAGTTTTGGGAAAGTTAAAAGTTTAGGCAGATTTTCAACTGTACGGGGGGCTGATGCCCCTAACCCCATGTTGTTCAAGGGTCACTGTATATTGTTTTTTCCCCCTATACAAACATATGTACCTATGACACAGTTTAATTTATAAATCAGGCACAGTAGGTTAACAATAATAATAAAATAAAACAATTATAGCAATATCCTGTACTAAAAGTTACGTGAATGTGGTCTCCCTCTCTCAAAATATTTTATTGGAATGTACTCACATTCCAATAAATGATGATGATGTGAGATGATAAAATGCCAACGTGATAAAGTGAAGTGAACTACACAGGCCTTGTGACCTAGTGTTAGTCTACTACTGACTGTCAGTCAGTAAGTCAGAAAGGAGATCACCTGCTTCTGGACCGTGGCTGACAGCAGAATAATTAAAACCATAGAAAGCAAAACCCAGATAAGGGAGGATTACCATATGGATAACACCCTGTTTTCTGGCCCCCAAGTTCTAATGCTTCCTATACATTATAGCTTAGTTTTGTACTACCAATGTTATAAACCTTACATTTTATAAGATACATCTAATACTTTAATGGAACCAAAGAAATTTAAGCTTTGACACTGGAAGGCTCTTAGAGTGCCAAACACACTGAGTCCATCTTTGGTTCTGCACCTCGTTCATGCCCACGCAATGAACTGTCAGGCTTATGTGCTCCAGACCCCAGTGGAGGTTAATGTATATCCTAACTGGAATGTGGGAAGGCTTGTTCTGATCTTCCGTAAAGTGTCATGCAGAGGGCTCCACTTTAGATAACTACCTGTGACCGTACCACCATGCCCCTCACTCCACAAAAGCCGGGGATTAAGGTCTGGACTGGGCAAAGAATGAGGGTAGAAAACACCACTGAATCATCTGTCAGCCCGATCCCCTTTGTCAGTAAGTTATCCTAAAAAAACTCTGTGTAAATGGTATGAAGTACCTTGCTTTGTTTTTTCTGTCTCAAAATACCTGCTCAGAAGAATACTTTACTGAACCTCTTCTACCTTCTAACACAAGGATCTTAGAGTTAACATTACGAATAGCAAGTATTATTCTACTTAATTAAAATAAGCCTCTTAGCATGTAGCTTTACCAAAGCCCTTTTACTTGTCTCCTCAGACTGGAGGTATTCTGTTTTATCACTGACAAGTACCTGGCATATGGTAGAAACTCAGAACTTTATGCCTAATGAATCCATATGTGAACTTCACCCTCCTTCATTCATTCAAAAGTACTTCACCATAGTGCTAGCCCTCAAGGCCTGATGGGAAAAGGAAGGAAATACACAAATAACCATGATATAACGTAGTAATAATAATTACTTTGAGACGTGTTCAAAATGACATTGAGGATTTATTAAAAATATACAAATCCCTGGACCCCAGCCTTCAATTTATTTTATTTTTTTAAGATTTTATTTATTTATTTCACAGAAAGAGATCACAAGTAAGTAAAGAGGCAGGCAGAGAGAGAGGCGAAAATAGGCTCCCTGCCGGGCAGAGAGCCCTATGTGGGGCTTGATCCCAGGACCCTGAGATCATGACCTGAGCCGAAGGCAGAGGCTTAACCCACTGAGCCACCCAGGTGCCCCCATTTTAATGTTTAACTTAGAATGTGTGGGGTGTTATAGTCAATCATTTTCCATAAAGGGTCAAAGAGTAAATGTTTTTGGCTTTGCCAGCCATACAAATTCCGCTGTAACTACTCAACTCCACAACTGCAGTGTAGACAACACATAAATGAATGGATGTGGCCATGTTCCATTAATGCATTATATATAGACACTAAATTTCAACTTTTATGATTTTCTCATACAAAATATAATATTTGGAATATAATATTATTCTTTTAATTGTTTTCAACCATTTAAAAATATAATAACCATTCTTAGCTTGTGGACTATACAAAAACAGGGAGCGAGCCAGATTCGGCCTGTGGGTTATACTTTGCCAACAAATGGCAGAGAGGAAAGAGTACAGACTCTGGAATTATCCTGACCTCACTTGATTCCAGCTTTGCTCTTTACTAGGTTGTAACCTGGGGAACTACTTACCCATGTGAGCATGCTTCTCCACCTGAGTGATGAGTACCTTCAGGAATACCTACTTCATCCTTGAGGTGGCAAGAAACTGGATGAGAGACAAAGAGAAGGAGAGGGAGGGAGAGAGAGAGGCTAAAAAGGCCTGAATGCTAAAACAACAACTGTGCTACTTGAACTATCACAGTAAACATGTTTTCTTTTTACATGCCAATCAGGGAACTAATTTGGACATGGGATTTAATTAAATGCATTTGGCTGCATCACTAATATACTCCTTTTTCTTCATCATATTCTTTTACACAGTAGTCATTTCTTCTTGACATTTGTTATTGTAACATGATGAGACCTCACCATAACGTGTCATGGAGTGCACCAGGCAGCATCTTTTATTTTTATATGACTAGGTTTTAATGGGATTTTACAATTTAGCTCTAGGATGTCTAGCCTGCCAAATCATTCAGCAAATGCTAAGGAAATTGTCTTAACTAGCACACCGCAAGTAAATGGTTCAATTTAATACATCATAAAAATAATTTTTTAAAAAAGGAAAATAAAATGGGTAGGAAAAAATCATTTTGGAGAAAATCCTAGATTTCTCTTCAAATAAGATTTTAAGGAACAAAGTTTACCTTATATTTCTTCCATTTAAAAAGGGACAGGCATTATAGCTACTCTGATCATGATTCCTCCTCCTTCCCCTCAAAAAGACACTCTCATTGTTTAATCACATTACTTTGCACTGTGCCTGACAAGTGGTCAGTCCTCCAAACTCATTTCAACAATCTGTACCTGACAAAGGGGAGTCTTACAGGAATAATGCCTTAACCAGAGACAATGAATGTTCTAATAATAGAATATTATGCATTAGACTAGAAGCAAATGGATAGTGGTGAGAGTGGTAAGGCAGTAGAGTTTTTGACAGAAAATAAGCCCATCCTTGTGATATGTGGGATCCAAGAAAAAAACTACAAATGGAGACCACATAGCACATTGAAATATATAGAAGTTATAAATCAGCCTATCTCCCAGCTAGCAACTCACCCATGGCTCTGTAGCCCAATGTCTAGGAATAGTCCTCCACCCTGGATGTTAAAACAGCATGGGAATACTGGGTAGGACAGGGTAAAAGGTAGACCTGAACTTAGGGCCAAGCCTTCTGAGGAGTGATGGGACTAAAAAATTATTTGGATTCATGATCAAGTTCAGCTAGGTTTCAGGATCAACATACAAAAAGTTATTTGTATTTCTAGTCACTAGCAATGATCAATCCAAAACCAAAATTCAGAAAATAATTCCATTCCTAGTAACATCAAAAAGAATACTTAGGCATAAGTTTTTAAAATTTAAATACAATTAGCCAACATAGAGTACATCATTAGTTTCAGATGTAGAGTTCAGTAATCCATCAGTTGCATTAAGAGAGTGTTCATCACAGCCACATGTGCCCTCTTTAATGCCTGTTACCTACTCCCTTCCCTCTAGCAATCCTGTTTGTTTCCCAGAGTTAAAATTATCTCTCATGGTTCATCTCCCTCTCTGATTTCTTCCCATTTAGTTTTTCCTCCTTTCCCCTATGATCCTCTGTGCTATTTCTTATATTCCACATATGAGTGAAACCATATGATAATTGTCTTTCTCTGACTGACTTATGTTACTCAGCAGAGTACCCTCCAGTTCCACCCATATCGATGTAAATGGTTAAGATTTCATCCTATTTGATGGCTGAGTAATATTCCATTGTATATAAATACCATATCTTCTTTATCCATTCATCTGTCAGTAGACATCTGGGCTCCCTCCACAGTTTGGCTATAGTGTACATTGCTGCTATAAACACTGGAGTGTAGGTGCCTCTTCAGATCACTACACATCTATATCTTTAAGGTAAATACCTAGTAGTGCAATTGCTGGGTTGTTGGGTAGCTCTATTTTTAACTTCCTGAGGAACCTCCATTCTTTTTCCATAGTGGCTATACCAGCTTGAGTTCCCACCAATAACGTAAGAGAGTTCTCTTTCTCTGCATCCTCGCCAACACCTGTTGTTTCCAGAGTTGTTAATATTTACCATTCTGACTGATGTGAGGTGGTATCTCTTTGTGGTACTGATTTTTATTTCCCTGATGTCAAGTGACGTTCAGCCTTTTTCATTTGTCTGTTGGCAATCTGTATGTCTTCTTTGGAGAAATGTGTGTTTATGTCTTTTGCCCATTTCTTGACTGGACTGTTTGTTTTTTAAGTATTGAAGTTGCTAAGTTCTTTATATTCTTGCCTTTTAACTGATAGGTCATTTGCAAATATTTTATTCCATTTCTTAGGGTGACTTTTAGTTTTGTTACCTATTTCCTTTGCTGTGCAAAAGCTTTTTATCTTGATGAAGTCCCAATAGTTCATATTTGCTTTTGTTTCTCTTGTCTTTGCAGATGTGTCTAGCAAGAAGTTGCTGCAGCTGAGGTCAAAGGGGTTGCTGCCTGTGCTCTTCCCTAGGATTTGGATGGATTCCAGTCTCACATTTAGGTCTTTCATCTATTTTTAATTTATCTTTGTGTATAGTGTAAGACAATAGTCCAGTTTCATTCTTCTGCATGTGGCTGTCCCAACACCATTTATTGAAGAGGCTGTCTTTTTTCCATCGGATACTCTTTCCTGCTTTGTCAAAGAGTAGTTGACTGTAGAGTTGAGGGCCCATTTCTGGGTTCTCCATTCTGTCCCACTGATCTGTGTCTGTTTTTGTGCCAGTATCATACTGTCTTGATGATTACAGCTTTGTAATAGAGCTTGAAGTCTGGCATTGTGATGCCACCAGCTTTGCTTTTCTTTTTCAACATTCCCCTGGCTCTTCAGGGTCTTTTGTGGTTCCATACAAATTTTAGGGTTATTTGTTTCAGCTCTGTGAAAAAAGTGGGTGATATTTTCACAGGGATTGCAATGAATGTGATTGCTCTGTAGTGTAGACACTTTAACAATATTTATTCTTTCAATCCATGACCATGGAATGTTTTTCCATTTCTTTGTGTCTACCTCAATTTCACTCATAAATGTTTTGTACTTTTAGACTACAGGTCCTTGGGCGCCTGGGTGGCTCAGGTCATGGTCTCAGGGTCCTGGGATCGAGTCCCGTGTCAGGTTCTCTGCTCGGCAGAGAGCCTGCTTCCTCCTCTCTCTCACTCTGCCTACTTGTGATCTCTGTCTGTCAAATAAACAAATAAAATCTTTTAGACTACAGGTCCTTTACCTCTATGGTTAGGTTTATTCCAAGTTATCTTACGCAAATGATTTCTGCACATCGATTTTATATCATGCCACATTTCTGAATTCCTATATGAGTTCTAGCAATTTTGGGGTGGAATCTTTTGGATTTTCCACATACAGTATCATGTCATCCGCAAAGAGTGAGAGTTTTACTTCTTTGCCAATTCAGATGCCTTTTATGTCTTTTTGTTGTCTGATTGCTGAGGCTAGGACTTCTGGTACTATGTTGAACAACAGTGGTGACAGGGACCATCCCTCCCATGTCCTGACCTTAGGGGAAAAGCTCTCAGTTTTTCCCCAGTGAGAATGATATTTGGTGTGGGCTTTTCATAGATTCCTTTTATGATAATGAGGGATGTTCCCTCTATTACTACACTGTGGATAGTTTTAATCAAGAAAGGATGCTGTATTTTGTTAAATGCTTTTTCTGCATCAGTTGAAAGGATCATATGGTTCTTGTCCTTTCTTTTATTAATGTGATATATAATATTGATTGATTTATGGATGTTGAACCACTCTTACAGCACAGGAATTAATCCTACTTAGTTGTGGTGAATAATCCTTTTAATGTACTATTGGATCCTATTGGTTAGTATGTTGGTGAGAATTTTGGTATCAGTGTTCATCAGGAATACTGATCTGTAATTCACCTTTTTGATGGGGTCTTTGTCTGGTTTTGGGATCAAGGTGGTGTTGGCCTCATAAAATGAATTTGGAAGTTTTCCTTCCATTTCTTTCTTCTTTCTTTTTTTTTCAAAACAGCTTCAGAAAAATAGGTATTAATTCTTCTTTAAGTGTTTGGTAGAAATCCCCTGGGAGTATATCCAAGCTTGGACTCTTTGTTGGGAGATTTCTGATTACTGCTTCAGTTTCATTTCTGGTTACGTGTCTGTTCAGGTTTTCTATTTCTTCCTATTCATTTTCTGATAGTTTATATGTTTCTGGGAATGCATCCATTTCTTCCAGACTGCCTGTTTCTTGGCATGTAGTTGGTTATAATATGTTCTTATAATTGCTTGTATTTCCTTGGTGTTGGTCATTTTCTCCCCTCTTTCATTCATGATTTTATTAATTTGGGTCCTTTCCCTTTTCTTTTTGATAAATCTGGCTAGGGGTTTATTAATCTTACTAATTCTTTCAAAGAACAAGCTACTAGTTTTGTTGATCTGTTCTATTATTCTTTTGATTTCCATTTCATTGACTTCTGCACAAATTTTACTAATTCCTGTTTCCCACTTGGTTGAGGCTTTATTTGTTGTTCTTTCTCCAACTACTTTAGGTGTATGGTTGGGTTTTGTATTTGAGGCTTTTCTTATTTCTTGAGAAAGGTTTGTGTTGCTGCTATGCACTTCCCTCTTGGGACCACCCTTGCTGCATTCCAACGGTTCTGAACTCTTGTGTTTTCATTTTCATTTGTTTCCATGAACTTTTTAAAATTCTTCTTTAATTTCCTGGTTCAGCCATTCATTTTTTAGTGGGATGCTCTTTAACCTCCAAGTATTTGAATTACTTCCAAATTTCTTCTTGTGATTGAGTTCAAATTTCAAAGCATTGTGGTACAAATATGCAGGGAATAATTCCAATCTTTTGGTATCCATTGAGACCTGATTTGCGACCCAGTATGTGATCTATACTGGAGAATGTTCCATGTGCACTAGAGAAGAATGTATATTCTATAGCTTTAGGATGGAATGTTCCATATATACCTGTGAAGTCCATCTGATCCAGTGTGTCACTCAAAGCCTTGGGCATAACTTTAAAAAAGTAAATGGAAAATGTATACTCTGAAAACTATAAAAACATTTTTTTAATTTAAGAAAACCTAGGGCACGTGGGTGGCTCAGTGGGTTAAAGCCTCTGCCTTTGGCTCCAGGTCATGATTCCAGGGTCCCAGGATCAAGCCCCATCTCGGGCTCTGCTCAGCAGGGAGCCTGCTACCCACCCACCCCCCCCCCCCGCCTGCCTCTCTGCCTACTTGTGATCTCTGTCAAGTAAATAAATAAAATATTTTTTTAAAAAAAGAAAGAAAGAAAACCTAAATAAATGGAAAGACATCCCCTGTTCAGATTAGAAGACTTAGTATTGTTAAGATGGCAATACTTCCCAAATCAATCAATCAATAGATTCAACACTATCCATGTCAAAATTTCAGCTGGTGACAAATTGATCCTACAATTTACATAATAATGCAAGGGATCCAGAATAGCCAAAAAAAAAATAAAAAACCTTGAAAAAAGAAAAGCCAAGTTAGAAGACTCATACTTCTTAATTTAAAACACACATACACACACACACACACAAAGCTATGGTAATCAGTAGTCAAGGCAATGTGTGTATATCTATAAGGGTAGATAGATAAATAAAATAGAATTTTAAAATCTAGAAGCATAACCTCACATTTATGGTCAATTGATTTTCCACAAAAGTGCCAAGACAATTTAATGAGGGAAATAGTATTTTTTTCAACAAATGGTGTTGGGATATTCACAAACAAAAGAAGAGATTTGATCTCTACCACATAGAAAATTTGATTCAAAGGGAATTACAGACCTAAACTTAAGAGATAAAATTTTAAAACTCATAAAAGTTAGGAGTAAATATTGCATTAGGCACAACCTTCTTAGATACAATACCAATAGCACAAATGACAAAATAAAAATAGATAAATCAGACTTCATAAAAAATTAAGACCTTTTGTGCTTCAAAGGATGCCTTCAACAACAACAAAAAAGACAACCCACAGAATGGGAGAAAATATCTGCAAATCATACATCTGATAAGGGACTTGTATCCAGACTATACAGAGAACCCTCACATCTCAAGTGTAAAAAAGACAAATAACCCAATTTTAAAATGGACCAAGAACTGGAATAGACATTTCTCCAAAGAAGGTATAGAAATGGCCAATAAATACATGAACAAATGCTCAGCATCCTAACTCATTAGGGAAATGTAAATCATAGTCCTAATGAGATTCCACTTTACACCCACTAAAACAGCTATAACAAAAAAATAAATAAATAAAAAGATAAAACAAAAAAACATGACAAAAATGTGTGTTGGCAAAGATGAGGAGAAAATCAGAGCCCACATCCATTTCTAGTGTGAATGTGAAATGGTGCAGCCACTTTAGAAAAACAGTTTGGCATTTCTTCAAAAAGTTAAAAACATGAGCAGGGAATGCTCTTCCATCTTTTTGTGTCTTCTTCAATTTCTTTCATGAGTGTTCTGTAGTTTCTCAAGTACGGGTAGTGAGCCTGGTGGTGGGTATTAAGGAGGGCACGTATTGCATGGAGCACTAGGTGTGGTGCATAAACAATGAGCTTGGGAACACTGAAAAAATAAAATAAAAGAAGTTTAAAACACTAATTTATTGTATTGCCTAGCAAAATGCACATTTAGGTAGCTAAAAGAAGTGAAAATACATGCCCACACAAAAACTTGTATCTGAGTGTTCACAGCAACATTATTCCTAGTAGCCACAAAGTGGAAACAAAGCAAATGTTCATGAACTGATGAATGGACAATGTAATATTTGACAATAAAAAGGAGTGAAGCACTAGTACATGCTACAACACAGATGAACCTTGATAACATTGTGCTAGGTGAAAGAAGTCAGCCACAAAATACCACATATGATATGATTCCATTTATATGAAATGTCTGGAATAGGCAAATCTGTAGGGACAGAAATGAGAATACTGACAGCCAAAGGCTGAGGATGTTGGGAAGAAATGGGAAATAGCTGCTAATAGGTGTGGGTTTCTTTTTGAAACATTTTTTAAATGTTCTAAAATTCATTGTGGTGGGATGGCTGGGTGGCTCAGTTGGTTGGGCCGCTGCCTTTGGCTCAGGTCATGATCCCAGGGTCCTGGGATCGAGTTCCACATTGGGCTCCTTGCTTGGTGGGGAGCCTGCTTCTCTCTCTGCCTCTGCCTGCTTCTCTGCCTGCTTGCGTGTACTCTCTCTCTCTGGCAAATAAATAAAATCTTTAAAAAAAATTCATTGTGGTGATGGCTGTATACTAAAAACCATTGGATTGTACACATTAAATGAATTGTGTGGCATGTGAATATATCTCCAAAAGCTATCTTAAAGACCTCTAAAACTACAGCACCCAATTATTTGAGTAACTGAGTCTGTCTAGACACCACCTTAGGGTGACCCAACTTGAAACAAAACACAAAGACTGTGGTTTTCTCTTCCTATCCCCCACCCCCATATGTGCAAGCTCTCAGTCTCATATTCTCAAGCTGTGAGATCCCAAATAAGTTCAAAGGCCATTCTTCTTTAGTTGTTGATCACTCTCAAGTGTTTACTCAATTTTCTTACAAGAGTAAAAAGAAAAATAATCTTCAGACTTGGATATTTGTCACATGTGGGGTCCTTTAAAACTTGGGTTCTTCTTATCTGTGTCTAAGGGCAGAATGAGAAGAAATTTTTAGGAGGCCCACCAAAGCACATGGAGAAGATCACTGGAAGCTAGTGGACCCCTAGTTACTTCTCGTTAGCCCTTTAGTTCTCTTGAGAGAACATGAAAAACCTGTCAGTGTCCCCCTTTTTTTTTTTTTAAAGACTTTATTTATTTATTTGACAGACAGATCACAAGCAGGCAGAGAGGCAGGCAGAGAGAGGAAGGGAAGCAGGCTCCCTGCAGAACAGAAAGCCTGACGCGGGGCTCAATCCCAGGACCCGGGGATCATGACCTGAGCTGAAGGCAGAGGCTTTAACCCACTGAGACACCCAGGCGCCCCTCCTCCTCCTGATTGAAGGCTGAGCATTGCCAGGTTAGATTAGTTGCCTTGACTCCCACACTACTCATGGGTGAAAATTGAGAGGGTTTGTTTAAATGTATTTTAACTTAAATCCTAAGACAACCTAAATGGTCTAGGATGAGAACTGGCAAACCTTTTCCTCAAGGGACAGATATTAAGTATCTCAGGCTTGTTGGCCATACATTTATATAGTCTATGACTGCTTTCAAGCAACAACACAACTTAGATAAATGGGTATGGCTGTTTTCTAATGAAACTTTATTTATAAAATCAGGTAAGGGGCCCACAAGCCTAGTTTGCCACTCCCTGTTCTATGGAAGCCCTGTACTATCTTAAAACCAAGACTTCTGATGTGACAGATCACACAGTTGAGAGATAATCTGTCTCTAACTTTCATGGTATTTTTCTCCTCACCTCTCTAAAGTGGATCCAGGCTTTATATCCCAAAGAACTCAGCTCCCCTTGCCCCAGGGGAGAGTTAAAGACGGTATTTTTAATAACCTTCCAATCACAGAGCAATATAATGATAATTATAATGACAGCTAACATTTACTAAAGGTTTAGTAAGTACCAGGCATGGTGTAAAGCATGTTTTATGACAATTAAATTATTTCATCATCACCATAACCCTATACAATGGACGCCATTAGCTAGGAAACATGTTAGAGAGCTCCAACACATAGATGGCTCTGGAAAGAGATTTCAACCTGGGCAGAGCCCATAATTTTAACTGCTACAAGTATTAGAGTGCTAGAACCTGGTGTGGCACAGATAGAAGTTTTTAAAAATTGAAGGAAAGTTAAGTAGTCTGATCCTAGAAAGCTGGAGTCCCCTAAAGCCAGGGAAATGGAAAGGCTCAATGAAGATGAAGACCTGTGCGCCTTTCCTACACAGAGCTTACAGGTTGACAAAAGCTTTGGTGGGATAAGTACATGGGTCTCTGGGGGACTGAGCCTCAAAGTTTAATCGTATTGAAAGATGGTATGAAGTCCCGGTAGTTAGGTCTGTCATGGAAAAAAGGAAAGAGGGGTGCCTTCAGAATTCCCTTCCCTCAAGTAAACCCAGGTGAAGGAGAAACAGAACAGTCACCACTAACTGGTTTTCCCGGACTCTTATAAGACCTTAGAACCATTTTCCAGTACTGAGAGGAAGAGTGGCCAAAATAATGCTGAGTAGACATCATGCCAACTAGATTGCTGAGATCTAAGTTAATGCAATTTAATTTGGCAAGCTAAAAAAACAAATGTTTCCTTGACACCAAGAATCACAGAACAAATTTCATGGTACAAAATTGGGGGAATGCTGGAGACATTGGAGAGGAATGATGAAGAGATCCAATCTGGTGACAGAACACAGAATAAGTTTGTGTGTCTTTTTTTTTTTTTTAAGATTTTATTTATTTATTTGACAGACAGAGATCACAAGTAGACAGAGAGGCAGGCAGAGAGAGAGAGGGAAAGGGAAGCAGGCTCCCTGTGGAGCAGAGAGCCCGATGCGGGGCTCGATCCCAGGACGCTGAGATCATGACCTGAGCCGAAGGCAGCGGCTTAACCCACTGAGCCACCCAGGTGTCCCAAGTTTGTGTGTCTTAACTGTTTAAAGGAGTAGTGGAGTAGTAGTCATTGGAGGAAATAGTTCTGAGGAATGAGTGGAGGAGAGGTTGATGTAAATGACCTAATCAATCTTTATATATCATAGCAGGAAGTTACTCAGTACCTAAGCACCCAGACCAAAACTCGCTTTCTGTTTCGGTGCTAAACAGTACTGGGACAAAACTATAAATTTAGTTCCTTTCTCCAAGGAATACCTGCTGCTGGTAGGTAAGACCAAACTAACTACTCAAGACTAACAACTTGCTCATCAACATTTGTTTCAAAGTATCATCTCGTGCCCACCAATCTAAAATTAGTATCCCCTTAACTCAGCCCAATTCCAGTTTCTTCCTTGCAAGACTTGCCTTAAATCACCCAAAACTTTAAACATATCTGTCTCTCTCATCTCCCCTTTCTGAGACTCTAGTAAGATTCCGGGAAAGTGACCTTCCTAAGCAGTAAATCTAACAAACTGAAATTTGCCTAATAAAAAAGGTTTTCTAGTGGTTTTTCTGAGTGTCAGTTGACAACCCAAAGAAGATAAATTAAAAAGTAGTAGGAAATGAAAAACTATTAGAGATACTGAAGTAATCCCCCAAAACAAAAATGGTTAAAAGAGTCTCCCTCTGGTGGTGGGGGGGGATAGAGCAGGGGACAACTATATTTCCTGTTAAGCCTTTCTGTACCAATAGCTTTTTTTTTTTTTTTTTTGTACCAATAGCTTTTTGAATCATGTGAGCATATTTCTAGGGTAAAATATATTTAAAAGTTTTAAATATTAGTAACAGTAACACGTGGCTAGGAGACCATTTCTCGAAACCTTTGTTTATACCAGGAGAGCTGGTATTCCTCTTCCTGGATTCAGCCCTGAAAACATAATACTGAGCTAACAAAGAAACATTACAAGTTATGTCCATCCCTGTGGCACAAACATAAAAGTCATAGCTAATAGACATATTTTACAAGCACAGAAATGAGGCCAAGAGAATTGAAATTATTGCCCAGGTCCATAATGCACCCTTTACCTGCTGCTGTAGAACTATCTAGGTAATCATGATGTGTGTGAATTGGTCTTACCTGGGATTGGATCCCTCTCCCCCAGCTGCTCTCACCACACATTTTCCCAGCCAATTCCTACTCGTAACTCACCTTCAGTAAGAAAAGATCACAGGGAAAGAAGTCATTTTTCTTAGAGGACAGACCTTTTCCCTCAGCCCCAATTATTTTTTAATCTCAAACCTTAGAGAAGAAATTACCTTTTCAGATTGGAAACCCTGAGTTTCTGCCTCACTCCAGCCTGAGTTTACATACTGAGTACCCTGCTGTGAAGGCACTCTGTTGCAGAAGTATTTGAAAGCCTGATGGGGGAACAAGTCGGGGGTTATGGAAGTTCGTTGAGAGGTCTCAGCAAACCAAATGCACATAGGCTTCAGTTCAAAGAATAAATAGGTATGTGAAGAACTTCTTTGAAAGTACATTTTTGGATAAACACACACACATACATACACAAATGGCATGTGCAAACAGCTTCTTTCCACAGCCAAACACCATAAAGTAAGTTGAGTCTGGATCTCAGAATGTCCTCTTCCCTGAACCTGGAAACAAAAAGAAGCTATCCACTAAGTCAAGTTCCCCTCACTTCAGAATCCAATCCCAGAACTGGCTAAGAGACACATTCAGGACAGTGATACAGCTTACTTTTTTAAATACTCCAACCCCTTGTTGGGGTGAAAGCTAGTAGAAATACCAGTAAGTATGCACTGAACAATCGTTCATTTAACAACATCTACTAAGTGTCTCCACACAGCAGACATAGCTTGAGACACTAGGGGTCGGGGTAAACAAGACCAGAGTCTCTGACAACAGAAAGTCCCAAACTAGTCATCTGTACACAGTACGCACATCATAAATATCAGTGATCAAATGAATCAATAAATAAATTTAAACATTAAGTCAAAAGATAACAAAATCACTCTCGGGTTGGACTTTTCCAATTATCTTATAACACATTTTAAAATGCTAATACAAAGTAGCTAGGGTGGAAAAATAGTCAATTATAGGAAATATATATGATACTACCTTAGAGAAAAAGGACAATACAAACTCTATATATGGTTTTGTTTGTTAACAAGAAATATATAGGAGGGGGAAAAACCTATAATGCAACAATCCAAAATGTTAACTGTGCTTTTCTTTAAGTAATTTCTAATTTCTTATTTTCATATTTTTACTTTTCCCTTTTTTTCAATTTTTCTATAGTAAGCACACGTTGTTTGTATGGGGGGGGGGGGCAAACTGTTTTCATAAGAAGAAAACATGGCTATGGTGATTCTGCACTTAGCAATGGAACTCTTAGTTCCATTAGATCTCCATTAGAACTCTTAGTTCTCCACTGAGATCCTCAGAAAACAGACTGGTGACAGCTCAGTAGTGTCTCTCAGGTTGGCCCTCCATATCACAAGACAACTTTATTTTTCTTTCTCTAATCTCTGTGGCATGATGGAGTTGCTTGTGTTCAGAAAAGGAACCAGCGATGCTGGGTCCAGGAAGAAACCGCCACAGGACAGAAGGCAGGAAACAATGAGGACCTTGTTTCAGGTAGCATGCATCTGGCACAGGGGAGCTCTTAAAATCACACATGGCTGGAAATGTTATCAAATAACCACTTGTTGTTATTTTTTTATATTTATTTCTTCAGTTCCCTAACTTATGAAACTGTAATAGTATATTTCGTATTTACCTTTGTAGGTCTCATAGAACAAATGGATACTAACAATTACAGTAATAGCTAATGTTGATGCTTACTTGCTGGGTGCCAGGCACTGTGCTGTACTTTGTACGTGAATTATTTAATTTAATTCTCAGTTCCATGAAATATGACTATCAGCCATCACACTGAAAGATGAGGAAACAAAGAGCGATGGTAAAGAACTTGCCCAATATCGAATACAAGGTCGCAGAGGTGACCTCAAACCCAAATCTGGCTATGTCTCAGACTCCTAAGGACTAATATTCTTAATTATTTACTGTGATTTTTCTCTGCCTATGACAAAAATTTTCCAGACATGATAGTCGATATTTTTTCCCAAAAACTGGGATGAAAAAATAAAAGGTTTAAGCTTTACAACCTCTACTCTACCCTTTTACCCATCTCATTTTTTTTTCTTTTTCCTTTAAGATTTTATTTATTTATTTGACTGAGAGAGAGATCACAAGTAGGCATAGAGGCAGGCAGAGAGAGAGGGGTAGGCAGGCTCCTGCTGAGCAGAGAGCCCAATGTGGGGCTCGATCCCCAGACCCTGAGGTCATGACCTTAGCTGAAGGCAGAGGCTTAACCCACTGAGCCACCCAGGCACCCCCATCTCATCTTTTTCAGGAAAGTAAGGCTTTGGAGATGGAAATGTGCTAAATAATTTTTTTCAGACTGAAAGAATTAACTGTTACATATGATGTGTTCATTTCCACATTACTTTTTGTCTTGTATCTTATACTGAAAAAACACATGCCATATCATTATTGGGTATTTCCACCAGTCTCAAGGGTCCAATATAGAAACTGTGTAGGCAGGGTAATATTCCTTTTGATGAATTTATTGCTTCAACTTAAAATTTAGAATGTAGTGAAAAGAATCAATAAGCGTATACTCTTCTTGGGACTCATAAACATTATTTAAACAAACTCAAAGTTCCTTTTGTGTATATTCAACACATAAACAGCCTGAAATTAGAAATTGGATCTATTCCCTTAAAAACCTCAGGTGAAATCATAGTAAATGGAAAAGGGATTGCATGAGACAACACTGGCATATATACACTCAAGGAGCATTATCTCCTTCTATTATTTGATAACTATGCAAACTGGAGAGGTCAGATTTGGATAAAATATACCACTTCTATTCATGGTCATTAGAGCAAAAAGGAGTGGTTCTCAAACACAGGGCTCTTAGGAAAAATTGAGACCCACAACCTCCCATTTTAGAGATTCTGCCTGCTTTGGGCATCTAGGTATTGCTACTTCACAAGTGTCCCCTAGGATTTCAGGCAGGTGGCACATGGCTCACACTGTTAGATACTTCTGTGAACAACAGTGAATTAAAAGCCTGGGCTCAAGAGCCCACTACACCTTTGTAGTTTGCATCAAAGGTGTTTGCATCATGGTCCTGTCACTTATGAACAAGGTGTCTTTTGTCAAGTAACTTAATCTAGAGTCTCCAAGCCTCAGTTGCTTCATTTGTGAAATGAAAAGATAGCAAGAGTATCATTCAGAGTTGTGATAATTTAAAAAAAGATTTTATATATATTGTAATATTTATATTGATTTATATATTTATATATATTTACATTTTAAAAATATTTATATTTTTATATAATATGTATATATAGAGAGAAAGAAGCTAATCACTATCCAACACAAAGTAAATGCTCAAACACTCTAACTTGCTGATAATAAATTATTTTAAAAGAGGATTGCCCAAAGCTCTATAACCTCCTGCTGTCATTTTTTTTTTTTTAAATTTCTCAGCCTCCTCTCAGGGATATTGACTTGCCTTCATATTTTCTCTTTGTTAAATCTCCCATGAATATTAACTTGCTTTGATCATGAGGTCCCCAAATTTTGTAAATGCAGTATTAGGCATTCAAATTATTCTCTCTACACTTCAAAATATTAGAACATTAGGAGAATCTGTTGCCTAATTTGGTCTTAGTTGGTACAATAATTCTACCTGGTCTCCCTGGATCCCATTTAGGTGGTGCATAAAATAAATCCCGAAGATCAGAAGATCAATGAATTAGTTATCAAAGTATTGTGCAGACATTTTCTACTAACAGCATTCTGCATATGTTTGATTTTTTTAAAAGATTTTTTTAATTTATTTGTCAGAGAGAGATCACAAGTAGGCAGAGAGGCAGACGGGGGGGGGGGGCGGCGAAGGGGAAGCAGACTCCCTGCTCAGCAGAGAGCCCGACGCGGGGCTCGATCCCAAGACCCTGAAATCATGACCTGAGCTGAAGGCAGAGGCTTAACCCACTAAGCCACCCAGGTGCCCCTATGTTTGATTTTTTAAATAGTACATATATGCACCCAAGAATTGATACTGTTTTGTTTCCTTCCATTGTCTTTGAATAATACTTAGATTTTCTGTGTCTAAACATTATAGAATCTTTGCCTCAAACATTATGCTATAGTTTGGATTACAGAGCATGGTAAAAATGTTTTAACATTGAAATTCAGGTTTCCAGGGGATTTGTGTTTTTAATTTTTATTGGTATATAATATTCATATAGTTAAGTACACAAATCGTAAGGACACTGCTCAATGCATTTTGACCAAGTGAACATATTCCTATAACCACCAGTGCAACTGAGATCTAGAACATCACCAGCACCTCAGAAGGCTCCCTCTTGCCCCTCAGTCATTACCACCCCCACAGGAAACCACTATTCTGACCTCCATCACCCTAACTAATCTGATCTACTTCTGAAATTTAAATAAATGGAATAATGAAGTACGGATTTCCTCTTCAGTATTAAGTCTGTAAGATTCAACTCTATTTTTGTTTGTAATGGTAGTTCATATTTCTTTTGTACATATATCTATGGGCATTTCTGTTTGGGGCTATTATGAATAAAGTGACTCTAAACATTCTTGCCCATATTTTTCAGCATACACGTACATGTAGGACAGAATTTCTGGGTGGTAGGGGAGGCAAATTTTCCGTTTTAGTTAACATTGCCAAAAAAAAAAAAAAAAAAAAAAAAGATTTTATCAGTTTACATTCCCACCAGCAGTATATAGAACTCCAGTCACTCAACATCCTTACCTATTTTGGTATTCTCTGTCTTGTCTTTTCATTCTACTCATGTTGGACAATATGTAGTAAAAATGCACTGGGGTTTTCATTTACATTTTTCTCATGACTGATTAAACTGATCATCTTTTCTTGTCTGTATTGGACATTTGTATATAATTTTTAAAAATTCCTTGGGTTTTTGCCATTTTTTTCAGTTATCCATTTTTGTTTTTTATTTTTTAATAAATTTGGGGAGATAATTTTAGACTTACAACAAAGTTGTAAACATAATGCAAGGACTTCCAATGTACTTACTCCTCAGCTACTTTCACTTGGTGTTAACACCTTACCTTACCATGGTGCATCTGTTAAAGCTTAGAAACCCACATGAGTACATTTTATATTAACTACACTTCAGGCTTTATTTGGATGTCTCCACTTTTTCCGCTATAATGTTCTTTTTCTTTTCTACAATCCAAACCAAGCTAGCACATTGTATTTAATCTTTATGTATCATTAGTTTCCTCTGGTCTATAAGAGTTTCTTAGTATTTTCTTGTTTTTCATGATCTTAATGGTTTTGAGAGGTATCAGTCAGATACTTTGTAGAATGTCCCTCAATTTGAATTTGCCTAATGGTTTTCTAGTGATTGGATAGAGACTGTGTATTTTGGAAAAAATAACCTGACATTTGTCAACACTTGCTTTATGACTCAGAGAATGGTTCATTTTAATAAACATACCATGTACTAACGGGCATTATACTAAGCAAAATAAGACAATCAGAGAAAGACAATTATCGTATGATCTCACTGATATGCGGAATTTAAGAAACAAGGCAGAGGATCATAGGGGAAGAGAGGAAAAAATGAAACAAGGTGAAACCACAGAGGGAGACAAACCATAACTGAGGTTTGAGGGAGGGGAGGGAATAGGAGAGGGGGTGGCTTGGAGATGAACATTGGGGAGGGTATGTGTTATGGTGAGTGCTGTGTGTTGTGTAATACTGATGAATCACAGACCTGTACCCCTCAAACAAATAATGCATTACACGTTAATAATAAAAAATTAATTAATAAACATTCCACGTATATATTTTGCAATATTTGTTGAGTGCAATTTATACAACACACACATCCACACACAAGCAAATTTGTTAATTATATTGCTTAAATATTCTATATCTACTAAATTTTTTGTTTGAGAGAGAGGTGTTAACATCTCACTATGATAATTATGGATTTGTCTATTTCTCCTTTTATTCATATCTGGTTTTGTTTTTATATGTTAGAGTATATGTCATAGGTCTACACAAATTTAAAATTGGTATATCTTCCTGTTGAAGTGTCCCATTAATCATTATAAAATGACTCTTTTTATCTCTAGCAATAGTTCTTGCATGAAAATTTGTCTACTACTGGCACAGATAAACCACATTTCTTTTTTTTTTTTTTTTAAGATTTTGTTTATTTATTTGACAGACAGAGATCACCAGTAGGCAGAGAGGCAGGCAGAAAGAGAGAAAGGGAAGAAGGCTCCCTGCTGAGCAGAGAGCCCTATGGGGGGCTCGATCCCAGGACCCTGGGATCATGACCTGAGCTGAATGCAGAGACTTTAACTCACTCAACCACCCAGGTGCCCCTTAGCGTCCAACTCTTGATGTTGGCTCAGGTCTTGATCTCATGGTTGTAGTTCAAGCCCCACACTGGGCTCCATGCTGGGTATGGATTCTTCACTTGGAGAAGAGTTTCCTTTTCAACTTCATGTGACACAGATGGACGTGTCCAGCGGCTCGCAGGATAGCACCTCCCAGTTCGCCAACTTGAACCGGTCGCAGGCTCGGTGAGCTCGGAGCGCGAACGGAGGTCAGGCAGACAGGAGTAATTGGGCACTGTTCTCTGAGGGCGCACTGAGGAGTGGGGCCCTGGGCTCTCAGCTCCTCCGGGCCGGAGACCTAAACCACATTTCTATGATTAGCATTTATATGCTGAATCATTTTCCAACTTCTTCATTTCAACTTTTCTGTGTTTTTAAGGCATATCTCTTATAAGCAGTATATAGTTGAGTTGTTTTTAAATCCAGTCTGACAATCCTTGCTTTTAATTGAAATATTTTACCCACTCACATTTAATATATTATATATCTTCCTCGAATTTATGATGGCCTTGCATCCCAATAAATCCATGGTAAGTTGAAAATATCCTAAGCTGAAAATGCATTTCATGCACCTAACCCATCAAACATCGTAGCCTACCTTAAACATGTTTAGAACATTTGTAATGGCCTACAGTTGGACAAAATCATCTAATACAAAGCCTAGTCTGCAATAAAGTATTGAATATCTCATGTAATTTATTGAATACTCTACTGAAAGTGAAAAACAGAATGGTTGTCTGGGTACAGAACAGTTGTAAGTGTATTGCTTGTTTACCTTCATGATCCTGTGGCTAACTGAGTGCCAGGGCTGCCACTGGCCAGCAACACAAGAGAGAAACAGGCTGCATATCACTAGCATGGGAAAACATCAATTTTCAGAATTTGAAGTACAATTTCTACAGAATGCAGATTGCTTTCATACCTCAAAAATCAGAGACTGTACTAAAATATTTGAATTCAAATCTACCATGTTACAGTTTTTCATTTATCTGATCTTCCTGTGTTCCTTTTTTCTTCTTTCTTGCATTCTGTTTGATTAATCAATTATTTAACATTTCCTGTTATTAGATTATTAATGATTTTTTATTCATTTACTATTTACTTTAACTATTGCAACATACCCTTAAATTAGTAATTATACCACTTCTCAGATAATGCAAGAATCTTACACATTAACTCCCATTACTCTTTTCCTGCCTTTTGTGCTACTGTTGTCATGTACTTCAATTCTACATGTTGGGTTTTTTGGTAATTATTTATTTATTTTAGGGGGGCGGGGTAGAGAGTCTTTGAGGTACAAGGCAAGCTCAGGGTCCCCCTACTACTTCACCATCTTAACTCACTCCCTGGAGGGAGAGAGATCTTAAGCAAACTCTGTGCTAAGCATGGAGGCCCACGTGGAGCTCAATCCTACAACTCTGAGCTTATAATCTGAGCTGAAACCAAAAAGCCCAACACTTAACCAACCTTGCCACAAGGCACACCAATTCTGCATATTGTTTAAACCCAACAGACCTTATTATTGTCTTAAAGAGTCAATATTTATTTGGAGTTATTCACATATTTCTCTTTTCTGCTGCTTTTTATTCCTTCCTGCATTTTCATGCTGAGATCATTAACTTTTTTTTAAAAGATTTTATTTATTTGCTTGTGAGAGAGAAAGAGCACAAGCCAGGGTGAGAGGCAGAGGAAGAATGAGACTCCCTGTTGAGCAGGGAGCCCAATGTGGGGCTTGATCCCAGGACCCTGGGACCATGACTGGAGCTGAAGGCAGACACTTAACTGACTGAGCCAGCCAGGCACCCCTAAGATAATTAACTTTCTGCAAAGAATTTCCCTTAGCACTTATCTTAGCATGGGTTTCTAGCAATGATTTCTCTCCATTTTTATTTGAATAAAAGTGTCCTTATTTCGCCTTCATTTTTGAAAGATTTTGTCATGAGGCATACAATTCTTCTTTGGCAGTTATTTTCTTCCTGATGTTTATATATATCACTGGTTATCTGCTAGCTTTCATCGTTTCTTTTCTTTCCCCCTTAAACATTTTTTTAAATTTAAATTCAATTAATTAACATACAATGTATTATTATACATTATACAGTTTCAGAGGTAGAGTTCAGTGATTCATAAGTCTTATATAATACCCAATGCACATCACATCACATGCCCTCCTTAATTTCCATCACCCAGATACCCCGTTCCCCCAACTGCCCTCCAGCAAACCTCAGTTTGTTTCCTATGATTAAGAGTCTCTTATGGTTTGTCTCCCTCTCTGATTCTGTCATTTTATTTTTTCATTTCTTTTGAAATGTCAGCTGTCAGTTTATTCTTGCTCTTTTAAAGGACACTCACCTGTTTTTTTTCTTGGCATATGATTTAGATTTTCTCTTTATAGGTGTCATCATTTTTTTCCAGTGATATTTTGTATTTATTCTGTTTGGGGTTTATAGGGCTTCATGAATCTGCAGTTTGATATCTTCCATTAGTTTTGGAAATTATTTGGCCATTGTATCTTCAATATTTCTTCTTTTCCATTTTCCCTCTTGCACATTATTAGATTTTTTAAAAAAGATTTTATTTATTTATTCGGCATAGAGAGCAATCACAAGTAGACAGAGAGGCAGGCAGAGAGAGAGAGTGGGGGAAGCAGGATCCCTGCTGAGCAGAGAGCCCGATGTGGGGCTCAATCCCAGGATCCTGAGACCATGACCTGAGCTGAAGGCAGAGGCTTACTCACTGAGCCACCCAGGGACCCCCATTATTAGATACTTTTACAAAGTCTTGCGTGGGCTCTATGCTCTTATTTTTTATTTGCTATTTATTTTTCTTCTCTGCACCTCAAGCAATATTTTCTACCTACCTACTTTCAGTTCATAATTCTCTATTCTTTGTGTCTAATTTGCAGTTAAACTCATCTTTTGATTTCTTAATTCTTTCTGTTCTAGAACTTTAGTTATACTTTCAGATTTTAATTTTATGGTGACATTCTCTTTTATTTTACCTCATTTATTTAACATGTTAACCATGTTATTTCTAAATTATATCTCTGTCAACCCTGATATTGCATTACTTACAGACCTATTTCTATTGTCAGAGTTTTGTCATTTTGTCCTGTTTCCTGGAATAGCTGGTAATTTTGGACCAAATGTTGACATTATGCACGAGTGATTATTAGACTATATATGATGTTAAAAGTTCTCCAGAGAGCATTTTCCTTTCTTCGCCTAACAGGCAGGAAATTTTGATCCAATTAAAACTGAAATAACTGGAGCCCAGTCTTAAGATTTTGTGAGAGCCAGAGTGCCTGGGTGGGGTCATCCACTTAAGCATCTGACTCTTGATCTCAGCTCAGGTCTTGATCTCAGAATCATGAGTTCAAACCCCTCATTGGGCTCCATGGTAGGTGTGGAGCTTATTTAATAAAAATAAAAAAAGACTTTGTGAGGGCTGATCTATTACTGATTTATCCCTATCACAAGCCATGATACTTCAGAGGTCTATTTTTAAAACCTGGGGAATTTATTGAGATCTCTTCTCCTTGGCAGGTTCTAAATTAAAACTTTTTTCTCTCCTTAGCACCACGAGGCTGCCAAAAGCTCTGATTAGCTCTTTAAGTGCTTAGCAACTACTTTTTTCTGGGTTTCTTAGGCTTTCACTCCACGCATGCTCAGCTTAGGAATTAGCCTTATGTCTGATTTTATGTTAGAATAGATAATTCAATGCAAACTTAGATTTGGTTCACCTTTCCCTTCATCTGAGGGGAAATGGTATAGAGAATTCTGAATCACTTCTCTGAAATTCCTGTTTCTTCAGGATCTTGGCCTCATAAGTAATGGCTACATTTCAGCTACATGGCTGAAGTTAAGTTTGTGGTTCCCCATCCTAGTGATATTGCTGCAAACTCTAGGTCTCTGCTTTCTCTTCAGTTTCTATGCCCCACAAGAGAAATTAACAATGTCCCAAAAGCAAAGGCACAGTAAATGTAGTCTTCACCTCATCTTCTTGAGATCCTGACCCTTCAAGTTTTAGACACCTTATTATTGTCTGATACCTTCAAACAGCTATTATTTTGCACTTTACTAAGATTTCATAGCTTTCTCAATGGAGAACTTAGTCTCATACTACAGAATTTGGTTTTATCTTACTATTGCTCAACCTCTAACAAAGTTGAAATCAACCTTTAAGTAGAGTGATACTATATCTCAGTTTATTATCTGGGATGCTTCTGATTTATGGCTCTTATTCTGAAATAACAATCACCAGTGCCCTCTTTCACTCTCAAAAGTGTCCAGTACATGCAATAAAGGGTATGATGATTATCTTACCTCTAAAGGTTATTTTATTTTTCTTCTGGCCTCCATTAAAATAGTCATTAGTTATTTATAAAAGAATGACAAATGACAAAAAAAAAGTAAAAAATAAGAAGAGAGAGAATTTGCTCTTTTGCAGTTACTGTGGCATGAGGCACCATGAGCAGCAAAGTCTCCTGTGATACCCTCTGCAAGGCAGTGCAGAAAGTCCCACACAGGAACCAGTGGATGCATCAGAAGTTTTTGGACACAATGGAGCAGCAGATCAACTTGAGGAGCTATGACCCTCAGTAGGACAAATGTTTCTTGGGCACCACTTTAAGTCCACTCCCTGCCCCCCAAGTTCTCTGTGTGTGTTGTGGGAGACCAGCAGCACTATGATGAGGCCACAGCTATGGATATCTCCCACATGGACACTGAAACTCAAGAAACTTAACAAGAATAAGTTCACAAGAATAAGAAATTCATCAAGAAGTTGGTCAAGAAGTATGATGCTTTTTTGGCTTTGGAATATCTAATCAAGCAGATCCCATCAATCCTGGGCTGAGGCCTGAATAAGCCTGGCAAGCTCCCTTCTTTATAAAACCACAATGAAAACATGGTGGCCAAAGACAATGAAGTGAAGACCCATAATCAAATTCCAAATGAAGAAGGTGTTGTATCTGGCAGTGGACATTGGCCACATGTAGATGATAAAGGATGGGCTTTTGTACAATATCTGCCTAGCTGTCAATTTCCTGGTGTCATTGCTCAAGAATTGGCAGAATGTCTGGGCTTTATACTTTAAGAGCACCATGGGCAAGCTCCAGTGCTTACACTAAGACACAGCTTAATAAACCTTACTGCCACCATTAACACCCCCACACCCACACACAGATTTCTTATATATTATTTGTGCACGTATTAGAATTAGTATTTCTTCTATTTAGTTGAATATCTGACACATCATTCTGGAATCAGAAAAAGAAGTTCAGGGGTGCCTGGGTGGCTGAGTGGGTTAAGCCTTTGCCTTCAGCTCAGGTCATGATCTCAGGGTCCTGGGATCAAGCCCCACATCAGGCTCTCTGCTCGGCAGGGAGCCTGCTTCCCTCCTCTCTCTCTCGGCCTGCCTCTCTGCCTACTTGTGACCTCTCTCTCTGTCAAATAAATAAATAAACTCTTTAAAAAAAAAAAGTTCATAAATTTAAAAGACCAACAAGATTTCCACATGTTTAAGTGGATAATCAATTCCAATGTCTAAAAAGTTGTAATATCATCAGTGAAAATATAAACATGGGTAAGAATATGATGTGTTCATTTACAAAAATCTACTGTTTCCCTACATATATAATTTTCATAATCTCATAGGACTACAAGAAACCTTAAAATGATTGAGCTCAGGGACGCCTGGGTGGCTCAGTTGTTAAGCGTCTGCCTTCAGCTCAGGTCATGATCTCAGGGTCCTGGGATCAAGCCCCACATTGGGCTCCCTGCTCGGGGGGAAGCCTGCTTCTCCCTCTCCCACTCCCCCTGCTTGTGTTCCCTCTCTCACTGTGTCTCTGTCAAATAAATAAATAAAGTCTTTTTAAAAAGGCAAATTTAAAAAAAAAAATGATTGAGCTCAGCCAAATATTCCTTTTACAGATAAAGACATTGTGGTACCAAAAGTTAATTTACGGTGACCTGAATGATTTATCCAACATCACAGATAGATCCTGAGCTCTTTTGACTCCCAGTTCAATACAATCCCACCATTCCACCTCTATAAACTACCCCACCTAGTGATATCTTATTAGCAAACTCTTCCTGTTCCTGTAACAACAAACACTCCCCATGCCTATGTCCTAGTACACAAAGATAAAAGGTTTGGGAATCCTTCCATATTGAGTTATATACAGACAAGATTTATAAATTATAAAAAGGGTAAGATTTAGGCCTCTCATACTAGGATATAAAGAGCAAGAGATATTCCTGTGAATTTCATAAAGTAATCATTAATATTTCTATTCACTAAACATTTGCCAGAGTACCTACTAGGTAGTCCCCAAGGATTTTGAGTTGCAGATGGTTCATTAGGATTCTCTGTTTATTTCAAATAGAAGAATTTACAGAGTACATGATTTATTAGGTAGCTGCAGCAGACACATCTGGTACCCTGAGTCACATCCACCTAGACTTACATCTGATTTTAACCAGGGTGGAATAGATAATTCCATGCAAAACTGGATTTGCTTCACCTCATAGCATCTCACCTGTAGCCCACACAGTATCTCTAGTTTCTTCCCCGTGGTTGCCCTAGATACTACCGGGAATTTTAGGATATTTCAGTAGAATGAAGCTCTGTTATCCACAATCTCAAAACATCACCCTTATGTTTCTCCTTTTTCTCATTTCCAATCTCAGTCTTCCTGCTCCCTCATTCCTGTTCCAATATGACCTCTCAAATAAACATGTATACAAGTCTTTGTCTTGGAGTAGGCTTCTGGAGGAACACCAGCCACATAATGCTCAAACACTAAATCCTCCACTTAAGAAGTGTCCTTGTTTCAAACCTCTCAACTTCACTTCCAAGTATGAAGGCTCCTCCATAGTTTCTATTTCTATGGCATGTTTTGCTAGACAGTAAAGGATAACTCTAATGAATGTGTTCTATTATGATGCCATCTAGTGGCAAGGATGAATCAAAACTCATGGCATCCAAGTGACCTGCTGTAAATATTAAATTTAAACCCTGGTAATTTCACATTACATGAGATAGATAGATGCATTCAAGAGCAGGCAATCTTACCACAATTCCATTGAAGGTCAAAAAGATAAATGTTTGTGACAGGATATTAAAAGGTTGGGATAATTTTATGATATGTAGGTAACACAAGCTAAGACAATGATAAAGATAATCAAATCTCACGCATGAAAAGGCAAAAGCTAATCACCTACAAGGTCAGGTAGATCTCTACCTCTATGTTTTGATTTAGCTGAGCATAAAGCCATAGTAAGCACAGTAAATTGGTTCACACAGTATAGAAATGTGCCCCAGCACCCAGTGCTAAGGTGATCTCAGGGTAGAAATAAGCAGTAACATGAAATAATAATAATAGTATTATTAGTAGTAGTAGTAGTAGCTACCATATACTTATTATGTTATAGACTCTGTGCTAAATATTTTATCCATGTGATCTCATTTAATTTTTACAACAACCCTAAAAGGTAGGTACTACTAATATTCTCATTTTCAGATATAGAAAAGGAGACTGAGAAGATTTTTTAAAATTCTCAAAGTCATACATCCAGTAAAGAGCAGAAAGAGATCGAAACCCAGGTCTGTCTGTCTGCAAAGTCTATTCTCTTATCCAGTTCCCATTTCAGGCTGCATCAGAAATCATGACTAATTTTATGCCATGTACATTGTTATGATTGTTATCAATAATGACCCCCCTTTTTTATAGATAGAGTGCTAAAACTGTCACAGTTAAATATCTTGCCTCAGGTCACCTAGAAATCAGTGGCCCGCCTAAATCAAGACTCTTTGTTCACTGGACTCTGGTCAAAACTTATATTCTTTCTCTTGACTGACTTCTGCCAGCAATTAATTTATATCCCTAAGCAAAAGATTTGATTGCTTTATCTTGGGTTGCATAACTGCAAAGGCTATTATTAGATAAGATATTCTACAGAACCATGAAAAAATCCATCCTAGAGAGTTTAACTCTGTGACATCTTCTGACAGTGAGTTTCATAGTTCAGTCAGGTTCGGGGTGAATCAGATCCTCAATGGTCAGCATATATTTTCCTAGCAGTTCATCCTAACACAAGAATCAGGGAGGAGATAGATTTATCATCACATGGTGTATGGAGTTTGATCATGATAAAAAAAAATAGAATCTCCCCAGTTACAGACATATCCTCTTAAGAGAGAAGAAAAAAGCTTCTGGATTCTGTTAAACAACTATTACTGCAATTTTGGGTGAAATTTTTAAATTTTCTGGACCTTAGGTTTTCATCTTTGAATAAGAAAAATGAAGTCAATGCTACAGAGTGATGATGAGGATTCACCTACATAAATAACCAGAATAACACATGAGATGTAGTTGTAGAACCTTAAATAATTTTTCTTTTCTTTTATATCCTTTCTTTGTTCCATTAAGGATTGCTTATTTTTACTTTTTTTAAGATTTTCTTTATTTGAGAGAGAGAGACAGACAGTGAGGAAGAGCATAAGCAGGGAGGAGAGGGAGAAGCAGGTTCCCCAGAGCAGGTATCCCAATGCGTGGCTCGATTCCAGGACCCTGGGATCATGACCTGAGCTGAAAGAAGATGCTCAGCCGACTGAGCCACCCAGGTGCCTCTCATTAAGAATTGTTTAAGTTGCTGATGAAGAAAGTCTCCAAAAAAATGCTATCTCTCTTCTTCTTTCTTCTAATCCAAAGAAGAATGTTCTTTTAGCAAGTTGAACATTATATACAACTTGAGAGATTAATACTTTTGGATTTCTGGGTTTCCCGATAGAGGATAATTTAGCAATATCTAACACCTTACAAATGTAAATACTCTTTGATCTACCAATTCCATCTGTAGGACTTTTTCCTGCAGATAAATGATTGAAGTACAAGGGTATTCACTACTGCATTAATTTTTTTTTTTTTTAAAGATTTTATTTATTTATTTGACAGAGAGAAATCACAAGTAGGCAGAGAGGCAGGCAGAGAGAGAGAGAGAGGAGGAAGCAGGCTCCCCGCCGAGCAGAGAGCCCGATGCGGGACTCGATCCCAGGACCCTGAGATCATGACCCGAGCCGAAGGCAGCGGCTTAACCACTGAGCCACCCAGGCGCCCACTACTGCATTAATTTTAACAGCAAAATTTTTTTTAAACTCTAAATGCCCATCAGTAGAAGACTAGCTATATAAATTATGGTACACAGTACATCTATAGACAAGAATGATACACAACTAGAAAAAAAAATCCAGAATGCATTTTTAAGTGAGAAAGCAAGGTATATAGAACATTATGCATAATATACTACTATTGTATTAAAAAGAAAGAAGATAAATATATATTAATATTTGCTTGTATGTGCATAAATAAAACTCTTGAAAGATACTTGAAAATTTGTGGTTTCTGGTGAGTGGGGTAAGAGAAAACTGAATCCATGTGTGAAATGAATAAGAAGGAGATTTTCACTGTATTTCACTTTTTCTAAACCAGTGGCAAAAATTTAATAAACTAATTAAATTTGGGGGCACCTGGGTGGCTTAGTGGGTTAAGCCTCTGCCTTCAGCTCAGGTCATGATCTCAGGGTCCTGGGATCGAGTTCCACATCAGGCTCTCTTCTGGGCAGGGAGCCTGCTTCCTCCTCCTCTCTCTCTCACTCTCTGCCTGCCTCTGTGCCTACTTGTGATCTCTGTCTGTCAAATAAATAAATAAAATCTTTAAAAAAAAACTAATTAAATTTTGAAAATATTTAAATTGGCTTGTACCCACTTCCAAAAGATACCAGGATGTTAGAGTTTTCCACCTTACCTCACATATCTTCTAATAGACAAATGGGTGAGCTGAGCCACAAGCTACTGGATTTTTCCATATGAAGACCATCATCACATCTTGGAGACAGAGAAATACCCAGATCTAGGACTATTTCCACTATTTGTATTTTGGTCATATTTTTCTGATGCTGTTCCAGTAATAGAACCATACAGTGGCCATTGGAAGGTAAAGTACAGTTTCACTACTGACCTTTAACATAACTGGCAAAAGATGCCCATGCCTTTAATCTCCTTTAAATCAAACAGAAGTCAGAAGACTGCATGATGAACTCTTTTCTGATGGTGTTCTATTCAGTGAGTATTTCCTTATTTGAACTCTTATTTTTCTACTTCATATGTATGTTCTAACAAAAAAACATGAGAACAATACATTTCTTTCACGATGCCGAGAGTCCTCTCTTGACTTCCTTAATACACACTCAACAATATAATTTATATGCTCAGACCTAACTTCTTGGCTTAACTTAAACAATGCTATTACCCAAGCATTCCCCACCACAGCACACCACATACCAGTTCACCTTGATGCTTAGGTTACAATCCTTAGAGCCAAACTTAATTACCTCTTTCTCTCATGTCCCACATCTGGTCTACCAGCAAGGTGTGCCAGCTCTACAATAAAACATAAAGAAAAGAGCAAAGATTTGTAAACTAAAGAATATAATTCTAAGTAAATTATTATTGGCTATGATTGCAATGTACATAGAAGGAAGAAAACAATAATGATAAGAGAAGAAATTAATGACATACGTCACACAAAATAATACCAAAAAATAAACCAAAAAAGAAAAGTTGGCTCTTTGAAGAGATTGATCAAATTGATAAACCCTGAATAAGACTGACAAAAAAAGAAAAAAAGCCTGGAAATTACAAATATCAGGAATAAATGAAAGGTATTAAAAGAGATTCTGGGGGTGCCCGGGTGGCTCAGTGGGTTAAAGCCTCTGCCTGGGGCTCGGGTCATGGTCCCGGGGTCCTGGGATCGAGCCCCACTTTGGGCTCTCTGCTCCGCAGGGAGCCTGCTTCCCTTCCTCTCTCTCTGCCTGCCTCTCTGCCTACTTGTGATCTCTGTCTGTCAAATGAATAAATAAAATCTTTAAAAAAAAAAAAAAGAAATTCTGTAGACAGAAGATAATGAGGACTAGCAATTTTATGTCTGTAATATTGACAAGTTATAGGAAATGAACAATTGTTTTAAAAACACAACTTATAAAAACTTATGGAAAAAAAATATATAAATTTGAATAACCCAATAAGTAAGCACAAACGTAAAGCACAGGAGTTAAATAGTATTTATTCACAAACGATTTGGCTTTCTACATGGAAAACCAAAAACAGTCTATTATTTTAAAACTAGTAGAATTAATAAGTGAATTTAGTGAGATTATAGGATATATGGTCAATATGCAAAAATCAGTTGTATTTCTCTATATTAGAAAATTAAAACTTAAAATACCATTCTAATAGCATAAAACCATAAAACTTAGGAATGAGTTTAAGTGGGAAAACAGTACAACTTGTACACTGAAAACAACACATTGTCAAGAAAAATTTTAAAAATCATAAATAAATGAAGAGGCATACCATGATTAGAAGATTCAATATTATGAAAATGTCAGTTCATTTCAAACAGATCTACAAATTCAACAATCCCAAACAGAATTTCCTTGGGAATTTTTTTTGTAGAAATTGACAAAAGTAATTCTAAAATTTATTTAGGATTTCAAAGGGGTTAAGGATAACCAAAATAATCTAAAATAGAAAAACTAAATTGAAAGACTTCTATTGCTTGATTTCAAGACAACTATAAACCTATAGTATTTAAAACAAAAGTTACAAGATTATTCACTGGGGAAAGAACAGGTTTTTTTTCAATAAATTACACTGAATTAAATGTATATTGTGCAAAGAAAGATGAAACTCAACTTCTATGTCACATTATAAAGAAAGGTTTACTTGAAATGAAACAAAGACCTAAACATAAAACTAAATTTGATACTTCTAGGAAAAGACATAGAATACCTTCACAAGGTTTTTGAGGTAGGTAAAGATTTCTTAGATTTAATAGGCATTACTCATAAGGGAGTTTTTTCCAAAATTCTAATTTTCTGCTTGAAAACTCAAGTTTTATCATTGGCAACAAATCTGTCAGTTGTTTTGAAAAGACGGGCTCACATTGTTCATTCTTGAGAAAAATTTTGACAGAATGTTTGCCAAACACCTGAGTCTAAATAGCCATAGTTTTTTTCTATGAGAAAACCAGCTAGTTCAGCTTGCAACTCAAAACATCACCCGAATGTTCCCTAGCCTAGACACAGACACTGAACTTCGTTATGCAGCATAAATAACTACTTTATGCAAAAATCCCCCATTTTGTCACACAGAATATTAGAAAGACTCATATTCAATAGAGGAGATTTAACAAGAACTAATCATTTATACTTTTTCAAAAAAGGCATCCTTAAGTGAAGCTGGAGTTTTTGTTTTTTCTTTAACTGTACTGCATGGCAGTGAGGAACACAATGTCAAGGGCGGTTTGGAGCACTGCCTTGATGCATGCTAAGGCACTAACAGTTTTACCCACCCTTGCTTTTGCACCATTAGTACAAATGTCAATACAGTGAAGTCAGCAAATAACATTTTAGTATCATAATGAAAATTCTTTGGACCTTATGAATTGCCAGGGGTCTGCAGATTCTCTGAGCTACTGTTAGAAATACATGTAAAGGCCTTAAGGAGACAGATTAACCAAAGCCATAAAATCAGCTACAACTTACATTCGTTCATTCAGTCAAGTAATTAGTAAGTGTTTGCTATGTTCCAGGCCCTGCTGGCACTGCGAATATAGTGATGAACAAATTTAGTCATCTCTCTTCTCAAGGAAATTTCATGTAGGCAGGGGAGTAGGTAGGCTGAGGGGTGGGAACAGAGAAGAAAATACATGAATCAGTCCAGTCTATGAATATATTAAAATTTATTTATCCATTTACCTCTTTTTTTAGTGATTTTATTTATTTATTTGACAGAGCAACACAGTGAGAGAGGAAACACAAGCAGGGGGGGTGGGAGAGGAAGAACAGGCTCCACACCACTGAGCAGGGAGCCCTATGCAGTACTTGATCCCAGGATCCTGGGATTATGACATGAGCTGAAGGCAGACCCTTAATGACCTAGCCACCCAGGTGCCCCTCCATTTACCTCTTAAATGACATTTGATTGTTTCCATTCCTGTTGCTATCCAGAATAAACATGATGTGAACTTTTGTGCACTAGCCTCTTCCCGTATTTTTTTTCTAAGTCATTTCTACACCCATGGTGGGCCTCAAACTCACAACCCTGAGATCAAGAGTTACATGCTCTAGCAAGTGAACCAGCTGGGCAACCCCACTAGTCTCTTTTTGAATGTATGCTTTCATTTCTCTTGAGTAGATAACTAGTTGTGCAATGACTGGGTCATAGCGTAGATAAGTAGTACTCAGCTGGGGACAATTTTGGCCATGTCTGGGGACATTTTTGTCATGACTGGGAGATGCTTCTAGTGGGTGGTGGTCAGGAATACAGCTAAACATCCTATAATACACAGGACAGCATCCATGGCAAAGGACCAAATGGCCCAAACTATCAAGCATTGAGGTTGAGAAAACTTGGGTCAGAAATATGTTTAAATTTTAAGGAAACATCTAAACTGTTTCTAATGGAACTGTGCACTTTTGCACTCCCAGTAGCAAGGTATGAGAGTACCAGTTGCAGAGAGAGTGCTAGTTTCAAGAAGTTTTTTATCATCCCAATAATTTCTGTATCCATTAAATAATGACTCCCCATTCCCACTGCCCTCCAGCTCCTGGTAACCTCTGTTCTTCCTTCTGTCTCTGTGAATTTTCCTACTGTGGATACCCCATATAGGTAGAATCATACAGTATTTATTCTTTTTTGTGTTTGGCTTATTTCACTTAGCATAAGGTTTTCAAGGCTCATCTGTGTTGTAGCCAGTATCAGAAACTGATTCCCTTTTTTTTTTAAGGCTTTATTCATTTATTTGAGAGAGAGAGAAAGGCGCAAGTGTGCATGAGGAGTGGGGAGGGGCAGAAGGAGAGGGAGAAGCAGACTCCCCACTGAACAGGGAGCCTAATGTGGGGCTCCATCCCAGGACCCCTGGATCATAATCTGAGCCAAAGGCAGATGCTTAACAGACTGAGCCACCCAGACGGCCTTTTTTTAAGACTAATACTCCTTTGTGTGTATATACCACATCTTGTTTATCTATTCATCTGTCAATGGATGATTTTTTTGTAAATAATATTGCTATGAACTTTGCTGTACAAGCATCTGTTTGAGACAATACTCAATCCTTTGAGCATATACTTGGAAATGGAATTTCTGGATTGTATAAAATTCTGTTTTACTTTTTGAGTAATCCTCAATAATTTGGAAGAGTATAAAAGGATTGGAGAACAAAAAAGTTTGCGAATTGCTGACTCAGAACACCCCAGCTTTGTCTGGATAAGTCCTGCTTTTTATTCAAGGTAAAGACCAGCATCATTTCTTAAGAAGAATGTCAAATCCACCCCTCCTCTGCATGGCCCATGTGTACCTCCCTCTTGGCTCTTAGTACATTGTATTTTATCACCTGTTAACGTCAGTTTTCCTCCTCTAAACTCTAAGTTCTTTGAGGGTGACATTCAGATCTCTTCCATTTGTGTGTATGCTCAATGTCTGGAATATAATGATGCCCAAGAAATATGGTGACATATTTGAAGGATATTAAAGATGATTATTTGAAATGCTCTATAGGAGGACTGATAAAGAATTTCACTTATATGTCACCTCTAATTACCTGATAATGGCTGCTTGGAAGGCTGTGTTGAGAAGGATTCTGAGGGCATCTACAGGCTTAGCAGGAAGAAATACGGGGACAAACTAGCAATGCAAATGGGCTATAGAAAGATCTATACCTAAACCAGATGCTTATTGCCTTTCAGTTTAACATTCCATGCAGGAAAATGTCATTATTTTTGTCTTCAAATCTTCTCATTAGTTTAGTCTAAAAATCTGATACAGATTTTATTAGTAAATCAAACTGTGGAAAGAACCAAGATGCCCTTCAATGGATGAATGGAGAAGGAAGGTGTGGTCCATACACACTATGGAGTATTGTGCCTCTATCAGAAAGAATGAATACCCAACTTTTGTAGCAACATGGACGGGACTGGAAGAGATTATGCTGAGTGAAATAAGTCAAGCAGAGAGAGTCAATTATCATATGGTTTCACTTATTTGTGGAGCATAACAAATAGCATGGAGGACATGGGGAGTTAGAGAGGAGAAGGGAGTTGGGGGAAATTGGAAGGGGAGGTGAACCATGAGAGACTATGGACTCTGAAAAACAATCTGAGGGGTTTGAAGTGGCGGGGAGGTAGGAGGTTGGGGTACCAGGTGGTGGTTATTATAGAGGGCACGGAGTGCATGGAGCACTGGGTGTGGTGAAAAAATAATGAATACTGTTATGCTGAAAATAAATAAAAAATAAATCTAAAATTAATTAATTAATTAATTAAATGTGGCTATTGCAAAATCCACTGGATTAAAAAAAACAAATATTCCCTCCTGTCTGCATTTCTACCCTTGGATCCTACCAAGATCAAAAGTTCCTTACAGAATTCTTCATGGATTTTTACAAATACATCAATGCAATTTTATGATAATATGAGGCTGTTAGACTTGAAATGACTCACACTGCTTTCATCTGGGGACACATTCCTTACCCGAGTAGCATTCAGACACAAATATATACAGCCTACATTTCAGTTTATTTCTAGTTTCATGTCTTTGGTTTTATTTACAAAAGCTATACATGGTTAGAAAATGAAAAACATTTGAGTAGTATTATTATATTGTTTCCCCAATCTCTCCTGTTACAAATAGATATTTATTGGAGTTAAAGAAATTACTGGCTAGGCTAAAAAAAAAAATGTAATGATGTCTTAGAAGAAAGACTTACAGGACACATTTGAATGGAGAGTCTGAAATCTTTATGGCCTCCATTTCAGAAAGAAAAAAAAAGGAAGACATCTATAAATTAAGTGTGGGTATGTTATTATCCATGTGGGTGACATAACACGCTGGTATATCACTATTAATTTATCAACAGATTGATCCATAGATGTTCAAATTGGACTGAAGATGTTACTCCCAGAGAGATCCTTTCATTTGTGCTGTTTAGATGTGTTCTAAGATTACTAGGCCTCAGAGAATGAGCTATGTACTTATCTTAAACTCACCATGGACAGTGCAGAATCAATAAATGAGGAATTGAGAATATCGTGGAAATCTAAGTGATACTACCTTCATGAAGGTAGTATCTAATTTCTTTTTTTGTTTGTTTATTTTAAGATTATTTATTTATTTATTTATCTGACACAGAGAAAGAGAGAAAGCCAAGCAGTGGGGAGCATCAGGCAGAGGGAGAGGGAGAAGCAGCTTCCCACGGAGCAGGGAGCTCAATTCTAAGACCCTGGGATCATGACCTGAGCTGAAGGCAGACACTTAACCAGCTGAACCACACAGGCACCCCCCAAAAAATCTTCTAATTTCTTGAGGATAGAAGAAAAGGAAGAGGGGTGCCTTTTTCACATGCATATATGTGGGGGAACAGCTGATAAACAAGGAATAGGATACAAAACAACTTAGCAACCAAGGCATCAAAAAATACTGCCCTGAACTTTACAACATTTTTTGCTTTTTGAAAACACACTCACATTCATTATTCCATTTTATCCTCCCAAGAAACCTGTGAGGTAGGTAAGATAGGTTTCATTATCTCCCAGATTTATCTAACACTCTTGCCTACTATTTTATGATAGGACTCATGGATCCAGAGAGAAGTATGCCTCGAATTATGGCCATATCTGTTGACTCACAAGAGCTGGAAAAATCCACGAATGAGTGTGTATTACGAGGGACAGGAACACACTTTCTTCACTGGGAGTTGGCTTTCCCTTATAAATATTCTACCAGCAAAATTAGCAATAAACACATTTGTTCTGCGATGTGGAAGTGGAGATTTCCAGGCAAACCGCTTTTGACTTGCCAGCACTGGGGATAACCATAAAAGGTGACCCCAGTGACTATGTATGTGTTTCACTGGTTCTTAATTTCTTACCCCCTTCTTAACTCTTTCTCTTATTTAGCCCTCTTTTCAGCCTGTAGATGATCAAAAATTAAGAGAAGGGGAATAGGAACATTTTAGTTGAGATACTGCAATGACTAGAAATTGCTCTGTGTGGACAGAGCCCCTATTTCTATTTAATTTAAAACTAATATATATTACTTATTCCAAACCTTATTAGAAATACAAATGGATAGTATTTATTGACTGTAAATTATATACCAAGCAGAGTAAAGAAATCTTAAAAAATTTCTTTCAAAAATTAAGTAAAAAAAAAAAAAAGGCTTAAGTAAAAATGTTGCTTGTGGGGCGCCTGGGTGGCTCAGTGGGTTAAAGCCTCTGCCTTCGGCTCAGGTCATGATCCCGGGGTCCTGGGATCGAGCCCCACATCGGGGGCATCTGCACATCTGCTCGGTAGGGAGCCTGCTTCACTTCCTCTCTCTCTGCCTACTTGTGATCTCTGTCTGTCAAATAAATAAATAAAATCTTTAAAAAAAAATGTTGCTTGTAAAAACACTAGCTCCATCTCAAAATGTACTCTTCTATTACAGTGAGCTGAAGCACTTCTTTAGGAAAAGAGGGGGAAGAACAGTGGGTCAGCTGTGTTTATCAGGATGGCCTGCTCACTTGTCTAGGGTGAACATCATTCTGACAGATGACTGATGCCTGCTGGACATTCCACATACCATCTGTGACATAAATGTTTGCTATTTTGTCCTCCTTCCTTTTGTATATGCTTGAAACTATCCACATGCACACACACATGTATGTACATGTGGATATATATTATACCTCTGTTTATATGCATACAAAGATACATAACATGTATATTGCACATTTTTAAAAGAAAAACAGGTATCTATAAAGCCTGTTCTCTTGGCTTATACAGTGAAGGGCCCCACTGCATGGGGGGAGGGGCCCTGCTCCAGCATCCACCAGGTTCTGATCTCTACAACCTCACTCACAAAGTTCACGAGTCTGTCCTCCACACTGGATCTTAGAACCAAACTCAGTTGCTCTGCAGATGCCTTCCATGTTTGGAGGTAATAAGAATGTTACAGAGTAGTATATAATAAGACATACACTTTAATTTAATATCTCAGGAAGCCTCTACTGACTCTCGCTGGGCCTACAGATGAACAAATCTGGCCAAAAGGTTTTCTTGCTCCTTGTTATCCCCATCAATTCAGCCTGATTGGGTAATACTGTTTAAGGGGCACAGCACGGCTGGACTTGGTCCTAGCTATCTGCAGTTTACACTTAATAAATGATAAGGGAATACCATCTCCTCTCCCTCTTACACTGGTAGTTAGAGCCTAGGTTCTGGAGTCACATGAGCCAGGATTCATATTCTAGCACCTTTCCTTTCTGAGTGACCTTAGAAAAAACAAAATATGTGGGCCTTAGTTTCCTGATTTGTAAAATGAAGACACTGAAAGGCTCCACCTCAGAGGATGATTGAGGAAATTAAATCCTTTGAACACAGTGCCCAGAAGATAACAAGCACTTGATGCTAGGAAGGCATATGTATGTAGCTGTAAAACAATGGGCCTTGACTCTGACAGCAGACTGTTATGAAAGGCAGAATGCTCCAGTCTAAAAGTCTTATATCCTGACATTCAAGGTGAATACATACCTATACTGACTTCTAAAGCCATTCTAAAGCTTAATATTGCCTTTTTATACCTTTTGCAATCAATTATTACCTATCTCAATTCTACCTTGTACCTCACGCACACTTACATATTATTCTGCATGAATACTTGTCCTGTCCATTATTTTGTCCTGTCTTAGAGAATGAACACCTGGAGAATGGGATCTTTTACTGAATATTAGCTTCTGTTACTCTAGTGCCACTCTAGTGTGGTTAATTTGACTGTCTAAAACTTCTATAGGGTAAATAACCAACATACTTTTCAGTCTTGATATCCTGGGTCTACTTCGCTATTGGACCCAGTTGACTACTTAGGTCTTCTCAAAACTTTCACTTTCTGAGATGCTACTCTTGACCAATTCTCCTCCTGCCCACATCTCTATTTCTTCTTCTCCTTTCTCCCCAACAGCCAAACACTGGTATTCCCAATGGGCAGCAGCTTAAAAAAAAATGAAGTAGTTCTGTATGTGTTGATATAGATAGATTTCCCAAATACTTGGTAAAGGGTGGGGGGCTATTTTCACTAATAATTTACTCTCTTTCCTTTTCTTATTTTTAAATATCCTAATCATGGAAATGTGTATTAGTTTCCAAGGGCTGCTGTAATAAAGTACTACAAACTAGATAGGTTAAACCACAGAAATTTATTCTCTCATTGTTCTGGAGGCTAAAAGTCCAAGATGAAGGTATCAGTAGGGCTGGTTCCTTTTTGGAGGCTCCGAGGGAGGTACTTTTCCTTGCCCTCTTCCTAGCTTCCTGTTCTTGCTAGAAATCCTTGCCATTCCCATTCTTTGGCCTATAGATTTATTGCTCCTATTTCTGCCTCTGTTTTCACATGGTATCTCCCTGTGTGTCTCTGTCTTCATACAGCATTCCCTTCTCCCTGTGTTTGTGTCCAGATTTTCCTTATTTTACGAAGACACCAGTCCCTGAATTAGGACCCACCATCCCCAAGCCTGTTTATAACCCTGTTAATATTTAAAAATAGTATCAGGAGTGCCTGGGTGGCTCAGTCAGTTGGGTAATCTACCCTTGGTTTTGGCTCAGGTCATGATCCCAGAGTCCTGGGATCGAGCCCTGTGTTAGGCTCTGTGCTCAAGAGGGAGTCTGCTTGAGGATTCTCTTCCTCTCTCTCTGTCCAAAAGAACTACTTCTTTTTTTTTTTAAGCTGCTGCCCATTGGGAATACCAGTGTTTGGCTGTTGGGGAGAAAGGAGAAGAAGAAACAAAGATGTGGGCAGGAGAATTGGTCAAGAGTAGCATCTCAGAAAGTGAAAGTTTTGAGAATAGCAAAGTAGACCCAGGATATCAAGACTGAAAAGTTTGTTGGTTATTTACCCTATATAAGTTTTAGACAGTCAACTTACCCATGTACCCACATTCTCTCTTATTTTTGTTCTCTCTAAAACAAGTTCTGGAAAAAAATTAAAAGCATATAGTTATGGGTTGAATTGTATCCATCAGAAAGATATTTCAAAGTCCTAACCCCCTGAATCTGAGAATGTGACCTTATTTGGGAATACCTTTGCTATGTAATCAAGCTAAGATAAGGTTAGACACATACATAGATATATATTTACATATTACATATTAATTAGTACACTGTAACTTTCTGTCCTGCTTCTTCATTCTCTATCCCCATCCTGTCCAGAGACATCCAAGCAGGAAAACTGGGATTCCTCCCTTGAGGACTCCTTCTCACCAACCTGGCTGATTCTGTCTCATTAATATCTCTCAATCCAAGCCCTCCTTTCAGCCTTCTTGGGCTGTGCTTGGGTCCAAGCACTCATTATCTCTTACCTGCACCATTGTAATCACTCACTAATTAGTCCCCTGGCATCCAGTCTTGACCCCTGAAATCCATCACTTCCAGGATAGCTAGAGTTATTTATATAAAATGCAAATTAGATAAGTTGCTCTGCCGCATACAATTCTGCCTTGCCTTCCTCCCCTCCAGTTCTTCAATCTATACATCCCATCCTCATTACCTACTCTAACCCATCCCTTCAGCCTTATCTCTTGCCTCTCCTGGCCTTCAACACTAAACTACTAACGTCAGTGAATTGCAGATGCTGTTCACACTTCCTTTCCTCTGCTCTGCTCTCCTCTCTGAGGAATGTCCTGCCCCTGTCTAACTTCTATCAACCTTCAGGATATGTTCCAAGTGGCCATGTTCTCCATGAAGCCTCTCTATCTCTGGCAAAGCAAAGGGTTTTTCATATGTGTGGCCCGAGAACGTTGAGCACACTGGTCTCTTAAACTCTCCCATACATATTAAACACCAAATTCTATCTGTCTTTCTGTTGATAAGCACTTGAACAATGAATGTCATATATTTTAAACCATCCCTGGCACAAAACAGGTGCTAAAGAAATGTTGGTTGAGTGAACAAAGGAAGATATACTTAGATATATTTTATTATTCAAGAATTTCCATAAACTGTTAATAAACAAGAGAATAAAATGACTAAGTGACTATTTAGTTTTATTTTAATAACATCACAAAACACTTATTTTATATAGATCGGGGTTTCTCAACTTTAGCCCTATTAATACTTGGGCCAGATAATTCCTTTTTACAGGAGCTGTCCTGAGTATTATAGGATGTATGGCCTCTACCCATAGACAACAGTAGCTCTTTGTCTCTAACTGTGACAACGAAAATGTCTACAAACATTGTCAAATATCCTGGGAGGGGAAGGGAAGACATAATTCAAAAAGCACAGATTGATGTTCAATATATATTTTGAATTTCATAACACATGTAAAGACAGGAATTTCCAGAACATTTCATTTTGTCCCTCAGGATATCAATTAGGCTTTGTAAAAGAGAATCTGCCATAGCTTATCATATGTTTTTAAAGACATTTAAGGGGCACTTGAGTGGCTCGGTTGGTTGAGTGCCTGACTCTCAATTTCAGATTGGGTTGTGATCTCAGAATGATGGGACCAAGCCCTGCATCGGCCTCCGCACCTAGTAGGAGTCTGCTTCTCTCCCTCTCCCTCTGCTGCTCCCCCGACTCACACTTTCTCTCTCTAAAATAAATGGATGAATCTCTATATAAATACATACTTACATACATAAAAGCATTTAAATCAGTTGTATGTAAAACTTTTAAGAGTTTTTCTGATATAATTATCTTGTAAAAAGATGAGATCATGTCATTTATTATTCTATAAAAATGTAGGTTTGTTTTTTTAAGTATAATATAAAATATAATTTTAATTTGAAAGATGGTCTTCTCTAGCTATTAGAGAAGGAAGGAGGAAGAGAAGGAGGAGAGGAAAGAGAGAGGACTGTTTTACTGTATTGTTTTTTCCTTTAAGTAAGCTCTGCACCCAACATGGGGCTTGAACTCCTGGCCATGAGATCAAGAGTCACATGCTACCCCAACTGAGCCAGCCAGGCACCTCAAAAGAGAATTGTTTTAATCCAAAACAATCTAGGAGGGAACTTTTTTATATTAACTCCCCATTTTATTTGCTCTCCATCTGATTCTAATTCACTGTTACAGACCAGTGTGGTCAATATTAAATAAAGAAAAGCGGACTATGTTACACAGCCCGGTCAGGCGAAGGTCAGTCCAATACACTGCCTGACAGAGAGTCTGCAATGTGCAAAGTTGTCTACTATTCACAAACACACCAAACATGAAAACTACACTAAAACACTTTAGAAGTTCTGTGAGTGAAAAGAAGTAGCTCCTATGGGCCAGGAATTATCAACTATTAAAAATGAGCCACACAAACATGATCTCTTTTCTCTGAAAGTTTATGGTCTAGTAAGTAAAGATAAAAGATTAATGAAATAGTCACACTGGTGGGGGTATAATTTAGAAACTGTATAAATAAATGCTATGAAGTAAAGTGATTAAGGAACATGATCTAAACTTGAAGTGACACTGGAGTTGAGACATGAAAAAGAAATCTAAGAAATTAACTAAAAGAGACAGAAGCAAAGCATCTGAAGGTGGAAGGGACAGCATAAGTAGATGCCCTTATGGAGGAAGCATGTCAGGGACTGAGTGAAGAGAAGAGTAGAGCCTACTGGAGCTGGGGGAGGAGGGTTGGGAGGAGCTAGGGCAAGGCAACTAGGCGGGGCCTTTTGAGCTGTGTTGAGGGCAGATGGAAGGGTCATCAACTGATGTAGGTGGAAGAAATCACTCTGGCCGTGATGTGGCGAATGGACAGGTAAAGTATGTAGGGAGACAAGCATCTGGCCAACATCAACATCCTTATTTTTCCCCAAAGCTCAAGCCAAACACTCCCTGTTCTACAACATGGGTGAATCTTGAAAACATCATGCTAAGTGAAAGAAGCCAGTCACAAAAGGCCACATAGTGCACAATTTCATTTATAGGAAAAATCAAGATAGGCAAATCCATAAAAATAGAATGTAAATGAGTGACCGCCAGGGGACACAGTGAGAAGGGATGGGTGACTGCTAATGGGTACTGGGTTGCTTTATGGAGAAATTAAAACATTTTTGAATTAGATAGTGGTAATGGCTGCACAACCATGTGAATATGCTGAAAGCCAATGAATTGAACACTTTATAAGGGTGGATTTTATGGCATGTGAATTATATCTCAATAAAGCTATTACCAAAAAAAAGCCTTCTTATTGTGCCTTGGGAGGAACCAGGTTCTAAATTCCTAGGTAAAAACAAGGTTAAGAGCTGACTTTTCAAATCCTTAATTTTAAAGTCATGTTCTTTAAAATGATCCTTGCATTCTAAAATTCAATTAGCTGAAATATAAGAATCATATTGAAATGGAGGCATTTAAACAAGAGCTGCTGATCAATGATTTAGAGAGAGCCCCATAATTCCCAAATCATAGTTTTTGTTAAGAAAAATTATAAAAGCACCAGCCACTGGGGATTAGATCAATTGGAATTTTACTATTTTGTCAATTCATTCAAATAGTGGATTTTAAATTTCTGCACGATTTTCATTTTCTACCCAGACAGCCACTTAGCAGATATGTGATATCAATCTTGATTTCCAGCCTCAGCTTTCTCTATGAATTTAATGGGGGAAGTAATTGTGCAAGAATGTGTTTTAAAACACAAATCTCAACTACCCTATTATTACATTTACAGCTGATTACCATGTGAATTGCTTTTATGCTATATAGAATATCACTAACACTGTTCTATCAAGGGGTACAGTATAAAATGTAAGATACAAGGAATAGCCTTTAATAGTGATGACACTGCCTAATATTTATTTTTAAATTCATATTTGCATTAAAATTATTATCTAGAAAAAAGAACTAATGTGAGAGGTCCCTTTCTACACTAGGACTCTTTTTGGTGTAAGTGACAGAAAATCCAACTCAAAACAATGTAAGTGAAAATAAAATTTAACAGCTTTCTTAACTGTAAAGTTCAAAGGTGATGCTATCTTCAGGCACAGCTGGACTGGTTTTCTGCAAATTGTGAATTAAAAATTTTCTGCAAATTTCCCCAGTCGCCAAACTCAACCAGAAGACAGAAAGTGCAGGAACTTTGCCCATTCAAGTCAGCCTTTGGAACAGACTCCAAATTCGTTTCATTTTTATACTCCAGGTTTTCCAGTTTTCTGCAAATTTGTTTTATTTTCATGCTCAAGGTGCCTTTCCTGATGGCAAGATGGGAACAGCAGCTCCTCCTTTCTCTCTGCCTTCATTCTTGGCAAAAGAGTCATTGTCTCTCTCAGGTTCTAACCAAGCCATGTGTTCAGTTTGGGACCAACCACCATAGCCAGCAGGACTGGGCATATTGGTTAACTCAGGCCTGGGTCACATGTTCAGCCTTGCAGGACGGAATCCCACTGCAACCCTACAGGCTTTCAGTAGGTATGGATAGGTATGGATGCAAGTAATGCTGCTAGGAAAAAAAAAAAAAAACCCAACAATGGAAGATGGAAGAGAAAATAACAAATGTCTGCCAAAGCTTCCAGCTAACAGATGGGCCAAAGGCAATGGGTGGGCAAACTGACAATAAGCTAGGAAGTTGAGTGGACCCCTCCTGGGGCATCTTCCTACCTGACCACCCTTCTCTGCAAATCTCTCCATTTGCCTCATGGGTTGAGCCAATATCTTCCAACTTGCCCCTCTGGCTCCACTCTGCACCTTTCTAAACATGCTTTCTGTCCCAAAGGCAGACTTGAATGGACAAGAGTACCAGTCTGTACACCTTTTGACTTCTGTTAAGTTTGGAGAGTGGGGAACCCACAGTAGATCTAAAGGAGGGAGGAAGAGGTCCTTACAGTCTAGTTACAACCATCAGCCAGCCAGTACAGTACCTGTTTCCTTCCCCAGCTTTATTGAGATACAACTGACATGTGATATTATGTACGTTTATGATGTATAACATGATGTTTTGACACACATATATATTACAAAATAATGACTACAAGAAGGTTAGTTAATATGTCCTTCACCTCACATAATTACTTTTATTGTTGTGGTGGTGATAAGAAAATTTAAGTCTATTCTCTTGGCAACTTTCAAGTATACAATACAGTGCTGTTGAATATTGTCACCGTGCTGTAGACTAGCTCTCCCTTTATGACCACCTTCTCTACTTGAACTTTCCTTCCTGGCTCTGGTAATTGCTCCCCAACTTGTCCTTTCAGGCATAGAGATGATAAGGGCTCCTGGGGTATACACTTTTCTTTGTAGGTTTCCTAAACCCTGCCAATAGCTTTGAAAATAGTCCCATAATTAAACCCTCCTTGAATTATCATAATTTGAGGGCATCATCTGTTCCCTACAGACCCTGACAGATATAAGTGTTGAATGTGGTGGACATGCACTTACTGTAAGACCCCACTTTATGTATTATTCCAAATATACACATTTATTCTATGAAATAGGTATTCTTAATCCCTGTTTCATAGAAGAGGGAACTTGGGCTCCCTACAGAAAGATTAAGTAACTTGAGCAAGATCCCATTGCTAGTATGGGACCCAGATGGCACTGGTTTAATTTCTCACTCTGTATGTCTGAACTGCATTATCTCTGGTCTGGACTATGACTTCCACTCTTGCCTTCTTAGAGTTTTTCTCCACAGACATCATCTGTTTCATAGATCTGCCAAGCTTGCTATGAGCAGTCAAAGAAATAGCAAGCAACAACACATAGTAAAGTGTTTTACAAATGTAGCATATTATTAAGAGTACACTTGTCTTTGTGAACACTGAGCAATGTCTAAAATTGTTGAATCACTCTATGCCTGAAAGTAAGACAACACTGGATGTTAACTATACTGGAATTAAAACTTAATATATAAAAATAATAACAATAAAATATAATATAATATACATCTATATCACTGAATATATATGTAGATCCTCTAGTCCTTCTCACAGTTAGATTCCTTGAAGTTGGAGACTTGAAGGAGACACCAGAGGAATTGAATCTAGGTGTCCAATCTCTCTGCACCCAGCTCATCCATCAGGTTCTCCAGGAAGATTTTTCTGATACTCCAGGATAGAGAGTTGCCACTCTGTGCTCCATAGTATCTATCCCACCATAGCAATTACCCCATGTAGTGTGACTTTTATTTGCATTCTTTTCTTTACCCCATTCTACACCATGATAATCATTCATTTACTTCTCTGTCTCTTACTAGATTACAAGCTTCCAGAAGGAAAGGTCATAGCTATTATTTTTGTATCAGTGGTGTCTGAAACATACATAGGTGCTAAATATGCATCTATTGAACATAGTTCTGAAAAAAATTCAGGCCAAGCATTCCTGAAGATGGGACAATATTAAAGGGATTTCCTCAGGAGCAAGATGAACTACGGTTTGATGACAATCAAACTAAAATTCTATGATTTTGGATAATAGAGCCATAAGCTAGTCAGTAGATGTGTTTCTTTCAAGGGTACGGTTTAATAATCTTAAAACCACTTTATGTATTATAGGAGACTCATCCAGAAGAAGAAAAAGGAGAAAATGGGGCAGAAAATTTATTTCAAGAAATAATAGCAGAAAACTTCCCTTATCTGGGGAAGAAAAATAGATATCCAGATTCAGGAGGTACAGAGAACTCCCATCCAAATCAATAAAAGCAGGCCAACACCAAGACATACTGTAATTAAATTTATAAAACATAGCAATAAAGAAAAAAATCTTAAAAGCAACAAGACAAAACAAGTTCCTAACTTGGGACACCTGGGTGGCTCAGTTGGTTAAGTGTCTGCCTTTGGCTCAGGTCATGATCCTGGGGTCCTGAGATCAAACCCCACATCAGGCTCCCCTCCTTGGTGAGGAGCCTGCTTCTCTCTCTCCCTCTGCCTGCTGCCCCCCTACTTGTGGAGCAAGTAGAAAGAAGAAGAAATACTCTTCTCACTCTCTCTCTCTCTATCAAAAAATAAATAAAATCTTACAAGGAAGACCCAGAAAGCTAGTTGTAGATTTCCCAAGAGAAACTCAGCAAGCTAGAAGAATGTGATATGACATATTCAACCTGCTAAATGGGAAAAATCTGCACCCAAAAATACTCTATCTGGCAAAGCTAAAATTCAGAATAGAAGGAGAGATAAAGACTTTCCCAGACAAACAAAAACTAAAGGAGTGACCACTAAACCACTAAACCAGCCCTGCAATAAATACTAAAGAGGACGCTTTGAGTAGAAAGGAAAGGCCAAAAGGGATGTAGAACAAAAAAGGAATAGAGAAAATCCCCAGAAACAAAAACAAAACAAGTCATAAAATGGGACTAAATATATATTTATCAATAATTACTATGAATCTAAATGGACTGAACATTCTAATCAAAAGACATAGGGTGTCAAAATGGATTAAAAAAAAAAGATGCATCTATATGCTTCCTACAAGAAACATCATTTTAGACCTAAAGAAAGCTGCAGGTGGAAAGTAAAGAAATGGCGAAATATTTATCATGCAAATGGGCATTGAAAGAAAGGTAGAGCAGCAATACTTACATTGGACTAACTGGACTTTAAACAAAAGACTATAAAAAAAGATAAAGAAGGGCACTATATCTTAATAAAGGGGACAATCCATCAAGAAGATTTGACAATTGTAAACATTTATACCCTTAACACAGAAGCACCTAAACATATAAAACAATTAATAGCAAACATAAAGGAACTAAGTGATAATACAATAATAGTAGGAGACTTTAATACCCCATTTATATCAATAGACAGATCATCTAAACAGAAAATCAAAAAGAAAATAATGGTTTTGAATGACATTGGACCAGATGGACTTAACAGATATATGCAGAACATTGCATTCTAAAGCAGCAGAATACTCATTCTTGCCAAGTTCACATGGGACATTCTCCAGAACAGATCATATACTAGTTCACAAAACAGGTCTCAACAAGTAGAAAAAGAATGAGATCAAGCCATGCATATTTTCTGATCACAATGCTATGAAACTTGAAGTCAACTACAAGAAAAAATTTGGAAAGACCACAAATACATGGAGGTTAAACAACATACTACCAAACAATGAATGGGCCAACCTAGAAATCAAAGAAGAAATAAAAAATACATGGAAACACCAGAAAATGAAAACACAATGGTCTAAAACCTTTGCGATGCAGCAAAAGCAGTCCTAAGAGAGATGTATACAGCAGTTCAGGCCTAGAGGCCTATCTTAAGAAGCAAGAAAAAAAATCTCAAATAAACTGCCCAACCCTATACCTAAAGGAGCTAGAAAAAGACTAACAAATGAGGACTAAAGTCAACAGAACAAGGGAAATAATAGAGATTAGAGCTGAAATAAATAACATAGAAACTAAAAAAACAAACAAACAAACAAAAAACAAACCATAGAAGAGATCAATGAATTATCAAAAGAGAAATAATCAAAAAAGAATTATCAAAAAGAAAAGAAAAGGACCCAAATAAATAAAATCACAAACGAGAGAGGAGAAATAACAACCAACACCACAGAAATAAAAGTATAAGAGAATATAAGACAAAACTATATGCCAACAAATTGCACAACCTGGAAGAAATGGATAAATGTCTAGAAACATATAAACTACAAAAACTGAAACAGAAAGAATAGAAAACTTGAACAGACCAATAACCAGTAAAGAAATCGAATCAGTAATCAAAAATCTTCCAGGGCCAGATGGCTTCGTATGTGAATTTTACCAAACATTTAAAGAAGAGTTAATACCTATTCTTCTCAAATTATTCCAAAAATAGAAATGGAAGGAAATGTCCAAATTCATTCTATGAGGTCAGCATTACCCTGACACCAAAACCGGATAAAGGTTCCACTAAAAAGGAGAACTATAGGCCAATATCCCTGATGAACATGAATGCAAAACCTCTCAATAAAATACTAGCAAACTGAATCCAATGGTACATTAAAAGAATCATTCACCTTGATCAAGTGGAATTTATTCTTGGGTTCAATATTCACAAATCAATCAATGTGATACACCACATTAATAAAAGGATAAGAACCATATGATCCTGTGGTTCAACATTCACAAATCAGTCAATGTGATACACCACATTAATAAAAGGATAAGAACCACATCATCTTCTCAATAGATGCAGAAAAGCATTTAACAAAGTACAACATCCACTCATATGAAAACCCTTAATAAAGTAGGGTTAGAGGGAACAGATACCAACATAATAAAGGCCATATGTGGAAAACCTACAGCTAATACCATCCTCAATGGGGAAAAACTGAGAGCATTCCCTCTACGATTAAGAACAACTTGGGAATGTCCACTCTGACCACTGTTGTTTAACATAGTACTAGAAGTCCTAGCCACAGCAATCAGACAACAAAAATAAACAAAAGGTATTCAAATTGGCAAAGAAGAAGCAAGACTTTCACTAACTGCAAACAGCATGATACTCTATATAGAAAACCCAAAAGACTTCACTAAAATATTTCTAGAACTGGTATTTGAATTCAGGGAAGTTGCAGGTTACAAAATCAATGTACAGAAATCTGTTGCATTTCTATATACTGATAATGAAACAGTGGAAAGAGAAGTTGAGGAATTAATCCCATTTATAATTGCACCAAAACCTGTAAGATACCTAGGAATAAACCTAAACAAAAAGGTAGAAATCTGTACTCTAAAAACTAGAAATCACTGATGAAAGAAATTGAAGATGACGCAAAAAAATGGAAAGATATTCCATGTTCATGGGTCAGAAGAGCAAATATTATTAAAGCCTCTATATTACCCAAAGCAATCTATACATTTAATGCAATCTCTATCAAAATGCCAACAGCATTTTTCACAGTTAGAATAAACAATCCTAAAATTTGTATGAAACCACAGAAGACCCCAAACTGCTGAAAGCAACCTTGAAAAAGAAAAGCAAAGCTGGAGTCATCATAATTCCAGACTTCAAGATATATTACAAAGCTGAAGTGATTAAGATAGTATGGTACTGGCAAAAAAACAGACACCTAGGTCAATGGAACAGAACAGAAAATTCAGAAATGGACCTACAATTATATGCCCAATTAATCTGTAACAAAAATTATTGGAAAAATAACAGTCTCTTCAAATGGTGTTGGTAAAACTGTACAGCAATATGCAAAAGAATGAAACTCGACTGCTTTCTTACATCATACACAAAAATAAATCCAAAACGAGTTAAAGATCGAAATGTGAGCCAGGAAACCATTAAAAACCTACAGCAGGATATAGGCAGTAACCTCTTTGACATTAGCCATAGCAACATTTTTCTAGATGTATCTCCTGAAGCAAGGGAAACAAAAGCAAAAATAAACTATTGGGACTTCATCAAGATGAAAAATTTCCGTGCAGTGAAGGAAAAAAATCAACAAAACTAAAACTGCAAATGACATATCTGATGAAGGTTTAGTATTCAAAATCTATAAAGAACTTAAAAACTCAAAACCTAAAAAACAAATAATCCAGTTAAAAAATGAGAATGCACGAATGGACATTTCCCCAAAGAAGATGGCCAACAGACACATGAAAGATCCTCAACATCACTCATCATTGGCGAAATACAAGTCAAAACTATAATGAGGTATCACCTCACACCAGTCAGAATGGCTAAAATTAACCACATAAGAAACAACAGAGGATGTGGAGAGAGGGGAACACTCTTACACTGTTGCTGGAAATGCAAACTGGTGCAGCCACTCTGAAAACAGTATGGAGGTTCCTCCAAAAGTTAAAAATGGAACTATCCTATGATCCAGCAATTGCACTAATAGGTGTTTACCCAAAGAATACAAAAATAGTGACTCAAAGGAATACATACACCCCAATGTTTATAGCAGCATTATCAACAATAGCCAAATTATGAAAAGAGTCCAAATGTCCACTAACTGATGAATGGATAAAGATGTGGTAAACACACACACATACACACACACACATACACACACACACACTAGAATATTATTCAGCCATTAAAAAAATGGAGTGAGAGAGTATTATGTTAAGTGAAATAAGTCATTCAGAGAAAAACAAATACCATAAGATTTCACTCCAATGTGGAATTTAGGAAACAAAACAAATGATCATAGGAGAGAATAAAAAGATAGAGGCAAACCAAGAAACAGAATCTTACCCATAGAGAACGAGCTGACTTTAAAAACCTTACCTTAAGTAGTTTCTACTAACACTGATCAAATAACTAAATATGTTATAATAATAAGACACAGACCATTCACTGTTGGACAAAAGGCATTAGGGGAAGAACTGATGGAATCTGAAAAAGGAGTTTACTGTAGTTAATGCTATCATAGCAATGTCAGTTTCCTGATTCGGATCGCTGCACTGTGATTATATAAGATATTAGCATCAGAAGATGCTGGGTGAGAGATAATGAAACTTTCTGGACTATTTTAAAAACTTTACTGTAATTTAAAATTAGTTCAAAATGCCACTGTCTTATGCCACATTCTTTTAAAGCCATACTCTTAGAATCTAAATGAGTGATAAAATTCACCATAAAGTTCACAGAGTGTAACATATTAATAGCTTGCTATGTTACTCAGAATCACAGACTTTACAGTTGGGATATGAGCTTGGCAGTCACAATCCATCATTCTCCTTTTGAGGAATCCCCTTGGTATTGTCCCTGACAGCCTAAAGCCTTTGCTGGGACATCTCTGGGAATGGCAGTGTACTACGGCCCCATAAATGAATTGTAAGAAGAGCTTGAATTGCTAGAAATGTCCTACTCTTTCTATCCACCAAGCTGAAATTGATCTCTTCTTGATTCTTTGGACCCATCAGATGACACTTCGGTACATAAAGAGTCATCGCCCCTCCTCCTGTGGATTTTCTTCCTTGAGCAAAACATCCTCAATCCCTCACCCTTCCCAGCTGACATAATGATGTTCTAGCAGGGGGCTCGATGCTTTGACAGGGCCATTTCTGAATTTTATCTTCAACCACAGAACTCTTCCTCAAAGAAATTCTTATGGAAGTCAGTATGTAAAATAGAGGTAAGTAAAATTCCTTTGCTGGAGGTAGTGGGGGAGGGTCCCGAGGACTATCCAATTCCCACACACCCTGCCATCCCTACTGGTGTTTAAAGTCTGTCCTTGGAACTTTAAAACTTCTAAAATATGTCATAAACTCCTCCTTAAACCAAAAACAAACTTTTTCTTAAATCAAACCAAAAGTTTGAAAGAACACTGAAACCTCAGATCCCAAGGCAGGTTTGTGGGAGTGAAGTTTAAGGGTACATGCTTTCTACTGTGCACAAATTACACCATGCAGACTATCCCTGACTGTAGGACGACACATGGTTTCGATTATAATAACAACAAAGGCTTTACATGTATCAATTCAAGGACCAACTGATGTAGGTATTAGGATCATCCCTCTTAATAGATGAGAAAACATGAGCATGAAGGCAAACTAACTTACTCAAGGTCAACAGAAGTGACAGAACTAGGCTTTTAACCTAGATCTCTCAGGCTCTCAACAATGCCCTTCACCACTGTACTCTCCTGCCCTTCTGGAACAGAAATCCAGAAGGATGAGACTCCAGCCCTCTCATCTCTTGTACACTTGTTACTTTACAATTTGGAAGTTGTCCTGGAGTGGATCCAACAGGGAATCTGTCAACATAAACTGTGTGTCTGTGACATCAAGGCTCAACAATATAACTCACATCCCTTTCCTTGGATATACCTAAGTTTATTTATTTGTCTTAAAGATTTTATTTATTTATTTTACAGAGAGAGTGCACAAGCAGGGGGAGCAGCAAGCAGAGGGCAAGGGAGAAGCGAACTCCCCGCTGGGCAGAGTCCAACATGAGGCTCCTTCCCAGGTCCCAGAGATCATGACCTGAGCAGAAGGCAGAGCTTAACCAACTGAGCCACCCCGGCGCCCCATGAATATACCTAAGTTTAAAACGGCATTACTTAGCAATGTAATTGCTATGAGGTCCTGAGGATTAAGGACGCTCAGGATGGCTGGTCCGTACACAAGGGTGGTCTACAGACATGTTCAGGTAGATGCCCAGCAGGGTGGTGGTTCATATCAAGCCCAAGAGCCACTTGTGGTTCTGACCTGTGGCTGTTTTATCCTTTCAGGCAGGGCAGATGCTTCATGAGCCTTAGTCAGCAGCCTCTCTTCCTCAAGCAAGAACAGAATGGCAGCTATCTGTTGTTATTGCCTGTCTGGCATCTGTGCTGTCTTTGTTGATAATAACGCATGTTTCCTTTTAATGGAAACCTCCCACTCCCACCCTTCACTGGGGTTTGGGTCACCAGACCTCACTTCCCCAGCTCTACTTCAGGGAAGATACCTGGCTGAGCAATCAGCAGATTCCCGTTTCCATGTGATCCAAACTAGATCAACGAGACCCAATAACAGGACAGCTGTTGGAACCACTAGAGAAGACATCTCCCTTTTCCCTAGGGCTTCTCAGTAAAGAGGTTGTAAATTTTGTAAATTCAGCAGCCACCTTGTCACCAGGAGACTACTGACCAGATACTGAAGCCAAGAAGGGGGGGGGGGGGAGCCAACAGATGAAAAGAAACTGATATCCAGAAATCTTCCCAGACATAGCATCCTGCTGTGCCTAGAGAAAGACTTGTTACATTTATGTGAACTTATTTTTTTTCCTCAGCACTGATCTAACACACTATATATTTTACTTATTTGTCTTATTTATTTTCTCTCTCCCCAGAAAAAAAGTAAACACTGTAAAGACAGAACTTTTGTGTATTTGCTCATAGCTCTATCTGGAATGGTCCTTGGAATGACCCTGGAACCTACTCGGTGCTAGGAATGAATTTGTGGAATGAATGAATGAAAGAACATCAAGTGAAATAGTTCTAAATGCTTTTGACCGTTATAGAAAGAGCCTTTCTAGAGAGAGAGAGGATGGAAACTCTCCCTGTGACCCAACATGAGGCAATTTCTCTCTCAATGTCAAACATCCATTCAATAAACATTTATTGAGCATTTACTTATGGTAGTCATTCTGCTAAACACAAAGATAAATAAAAACACAACCCCTAAGAGCTATCGGTCTGCAGCTACCAGCCCTCCCCCCCAACAGCAAGTAAACATGATAGGAAAACAACCAGCTTTGGGGTATGAACATAATATCAATCCACAGGAAGACAGGGTGCCAATCTCTCTCTGTTTCCCTCTGTCTCCATCTGTCTCTCTGTCTCTCTCCCCATTTACAGGCTGACCTGCAAACTCAGAAGGAGGAGTCGTAAATACCCCAGTCTGGAAACTGGCTACAAAGAAAGACAAAGATACAGCTTAATTAAGAGGAGACTAGGAGAAATAACAACTTAAAAATTTTTTCAATAAAAACTAAATTAAAGTTTACAAGGCAGCGGTGAAGATGACTCAATACTTGACATTCACTCCCTTTAGGTTGTAGGGAAGCAACTGCTACTAATTTGAAAAGACTGTAGGGATACATGTAGCAGTGAGGGGGGCAGGATTCTCAGAAAGAACAGCAGGTCTGACAGCCCGTCCTCAAAGGGCCAGAACCGTGTCTCCTTCAGGATCTAAGGTTCTTAGACATCTGATTATCTGTCTCAACAGGAGCCTGCAGAGGTCGCCTCCTAGAGGCTGCTGTTAGCATGACAGCCGCCCTTGGTTTGACTTTATTTTTCCTTCCTTCCTTCCTTTCCCTTCTTTGTTCTCCCCTCTACAGAACACCCTCCCTTCTTACCTCCCCTCTTTCTTTCTTTATTTAGCTTAGTTATTTATAATTGACATATTTAAAATTCAGAGTATAAGTTTTAATATACGCTTATACCCACGAATCCATCAGGATCAAAAGAGTAAACATCTGTCACCCCCCAAATTTCCAAAACCCCTTTTAATCTCCTTCCATGCCCTCCCCTCCTCCCACCCTCAATCCTCAGCAATTACAGATATGCCGATGTCACTATAGATTAGGTTACATTTTGTAAAATTTTTAATCAAAGTGATCATACAGTATGTGCTCCTTTTCTCTGGTTTCTTCTGCTTATGCTGATTTTGAGAGTCATCCATGACATTGGATGTCTTTTTTTTTTTTTAAGATGTACTTTTCAAGAGAGTGAGGATGTGCGCATGGGTGTGTGCACACACAAGTGGGAGGAGGAACAGAGGAAGAGAATCTCAAGCAGACTCCCCATGAGCGTGGAGCTCAATGGGGGGCGCTCAATCTCACAACCCCAATATCATGACCTAAGCCGAAACCAAAAGTCAGATGCTCAACTGACTGAGCCACCCAGGTACCCCAACAGTCCATTCCTTTTTACTACTAAGCTGTATTCCATCATACATACCATAATTTGTTTATCCATTTACTTGTTGATGGATATTTTTATTTTATTTTATTTAGTTTTTAGCTATTAGGAATAAAACTGCTGTGAACATTTGTGTACAAGTTTCTGTACAGACATGTTTTCATTGAGATTGGGTAAAAAAGCTGGGAGTAGTACGGATGGTCTTATACTAAGTGCATAATTAAGTTTGCTTTTGTTTTTTAACTGCCAAACTGTTTTCCAAAGTGGGTGTGCCATTTGACATCCCTGCAGCAGTTTATGAGAGTTTCAGCTGTCCCATGATGGCATGTCCATTTTTTTAACTTCAGCTATTCTAATAGGTGTGATGGTATTTACCTGTGGTTTGATTTGCTTTTCTTTAATGAACAGTAATGTCCAGCATCTTTTTATGTGCTTAATTTGCCATCCATATATCTTAAGTGAAGTATCCATTCAAATCTTTGCCCACTTTTTTTTTTTTAAAGATTTTATTTATTTATTTGACAGACAGAGATGACAAGTAGGCAGAGAGGCAGGCAGAGAGAGGAAGGGAAGCAGGCTCCCTACTGAGCAGAGAGCCCGATGTGGGGCTCGATCCCAGGACCCTGAGACCATGACCTGAGCCGAAGGCAGAGAGGCTTAACCCACTGAGCCGCCCAGGTGCCCCATTTGCCCACTTTTTAAATTAGGTCATTTTTCTAACTGTGCTTTGAGAGTTCTTTGTATAATCTAGACACAAATGTTTCCTCATATATATAATTTGCAAATATTTGCTCCCAGTTTGTGGTTTACTTTCTTATTCTCTTAACTGCATTTTTTAAAAATAGTGGAAATTTTTAATTTTTTTGAAATATTTTATTTATTTATTTGAGAGCATAAGCAGGGGCACGGGGATGCAAAAGGAGAGGTGAAGCAGACTTCCTGCTGAGCAGGGAGCCAGATACAGAGCTCAGTTCCAGGACGCTGAGATCATGACTTGAGCAGATGCTTAACTGAGTGAACCACCCAGATACCCCAGAAAATTTTAATTGATAAAGTCCAATTTACTAACTTTATTATGGTTTGTGCTTTTGATATTATATATAAAACACCTACCTAACTCAAGGTCACAAAGATTTCCTTCTTTTTTTTTTAATAGAGGTGTTATTGTTTGGGGGTTTACATTTAAATCTATGGATCATTTTGAGTCAATCTGGGTCTGTAGTATGAAGTATGGATTGGAGTTCACTTCACTGCATATAGATATACAAACATTCCAGCATCATTTTGAGGGAATACTATTATTTTTTCCATTGAACTGCCTTTGGAATGGCCTTTATCAAAAAAAATTCTTTTGATTGGGCACCTAGGTGGCACTTTCAGTTTAGCATCTGACTCTTGGTTTCTGCTCAAGGATGCCATCTCAGAGTCACGAGATTGAGCCCCATGTTGGACTTGACACTCAGTGCAGAGTGTGCTTGACTTTCTCTCCCCCTCTCCTTCTACCCCTTCCCCATCCCCAAGCTCATGTGCATGTGCACTCTCTCTCTCTAAAAATAAATAATTTTTTTTAAAATACTTTTGACTAAATATGTGGAGGTCAATTTCTGGAGTCCATATTCTGTACCATTGATCTATTTGTCTATCTTGGCCTAATACCAAGATAGATACCACTGTCTTGATTACTATAGCCTTATAGTAAGTCTTATAACATCTGATAATATTAAGTCATCCAATTCCTTTTTTATAGTTATGATTAGGATTATTGATTATGATTATTATTATTTTGGCTCCTTAACAAAACATTCTGTTGGAATTTTAATTGGGATTACATAGACTCTATAGTTTCATTTAGGGAGAATCAGTGTTTTAACAATGAGTCATTCAATCCATGTGAATCTCTCTCCCTTTATTTATATTCTCTCTAGTTCATCTCAGCAATGTTCTGCAGTTTTCAGTGTATAGGTCTGGAACATCTTTTGTCAAATTTATGACTAAGGATTTCATTTTTTCTGATGCTGTCATAAATAGCATTGTTTTTGTAATTTTACTTTCTGATTGTTGCTAGTGGAGTTTCTTTTGTTTCCTTTCTATTTAGAGCAGATCTCATAAAAGCCAGGCCATCCTGCCAGGTGCTATCCTGAGTGGCTGTCTTAGGTGAGGCATCAGACCAGTCTAAGCAGCCACAGCTAAGACTCCAGAATCATTTCATAGAGAGCATGCCCCTTTCCCACCTGAAGAATTAGCCTACGGTCACGGACCCTCAGCAAGAATAACCAATTCCATACACAGGATGAAATTATCACTAACAAGCCAGTGAAAAGATATGAACCAAATGTTAATTTTGTGCTTTGAAATTTTGCCTAGGAAACATCACTATGGCTGTGGAAAGAACCAGCAAAAAGAATCTTGCACTACAAGTTAAGTATTTATTTCTGCTGGCATCTCTAAATACAACCATATGGTCCTAGAGGCCAGAGTGTTACAAATTCCACCTACTGCAGGAAGATCTAAATTCCTAGGAGACCATATATCTAATGATGCATCCCAGACCTTTAACTTACACTCTGGTCTGTCAACAACTCAGTTTTTATCTGGTCTGCTAAGCATAGAAGGCAGGACAGTCCACGGGGATGAGTAAATAACAGGTATCACCAGTGAATTCTTATTTTTGAGGGGATTTAGAATTTTGTAACTAAGCCACTGTCCACCAAAAGCAGGACATCTGAAACCCAGAGCAAATTTTATTTTTTTTTTTAAAGATTTTATTTATTTGAGAAAGAAAGAACACAAGAAGGGGGAGGGTCAGAGGGAAAAGCAGACTTCCTGCTAAGCAGGGAGCCTAATGCAGGATTCAATCCTGGGACTCTGGGATCATGAGTGGAGCCAAAGGCAGTCGCTCAATCAACTGAGCCACCCAGGTGCCCCCCAGAGCAATTTTAAAGGAAGGCATTTCTTTTTTTTTTTTTTTAAGATTTTATTTATTTATTTGACAGAGAGAGAGATAGAGATCACAAGTAGGCAGAGAGGCAGGCAGAGAGAGGGGGGAAGCAGGCTCCCTGCTGAGCAGAGAGCCCGATGCAGGGCTCGATCCCAGGAACCTGAGATCATGACCTGAGTCAAAGGCAGAGGCTTAACCCACTGAGCCACCCAGGCGCCCCAAGGAAGGCATTTCTAAGCCCAGGTTATTCGTGAATTATGATGTTTTTCAGCACAACTCCTGTGCTATGTTTTTGTCTCTTCTTTGTTTCATTCATTCATTCATTCACTCACTTATTCATTTCTTTTTCACCCGGTAGACATCCATGAAGAATTACATTGGGTCTCAATGCCAGGGTACTGGGTGGGAGGGAGGGAGGGAGGACTGAGATTCATAATACAGGAATTCCTGCTCATAAGCAGGGGAAACCCACACACCAGTACCATTTGAATAAAGATACAAGGTGGAGTATTTGGCACTGTGATTTGTCACATACAAGACCCTATTTTGATGTTCAGTATTTTATAGCTTTGGAAGAGATAATGCTATGGAGAGCTAAGGAAGGCCTCATAGAGGATGCAGGAGGATTTGGTCTGGTTTTACAGGTGAACAGGCTTTACTTTACTAGGAAAGAGGACACATGAGGAGTCTCTGTTCTTGCCCATCTACTTCACTGAAGAGCTTAGTGTGTTATGTTGTTAGGAAACTATAGAAGAGGCTGTGGTGGAGGGATGTGGTCAATCATCTCCAAAGATGGCACATTTCTCATGAAGAGATGGATTCTAATTCCCCGCCCTGGAACATGAGTTGGCTTCTGTGACCATTTCAACCAAGAGACTATGGCAGACACGATGCTAATTACAAGATTAGGTTACAAAATTCCATTTCTGCCCTTTTCTCCAGAAAGCTCCAGCTAGAGCCGTGAGCTACTACTATGTATATATTTCCACTGCCTTGGGGGTGCCATGTGGTGAGGAAGCCCAACCTTGTCACTATAGAGACTCCACAGAGGGACCTGAGATGACACAAAGAGAGAGAAATGGCCGGCCGGCCCACAACTGCTCCAGCTCCAGCCACCTCTCATTACATGAGACACTCCCAGCCAAAAGAGCCCAGTCATGTCTTTCTCATATTTCTGATCCAAAGAAATGATGAGGGGGGGCACCTGGATGGCTCAGTCAGATAACTGCCTGCCTTCCTGGGATCAACCCCATGTCTGGCTCCTGGCTCTGTGGGAAGCCTGCTTCTTCCCCTTTCCCCCTGCTTGCTATCCCTCTCTCTCTCTCTCAAATATAAATAAATTAAATTTTAAAAAAAGAAACCATGAAAGGTAAGGAAATTACTTTTGTTGCTTGACTTCACTAAATTTCAGGGTGATTTCTTTTTTTTTTTTTAAGATTTTGTTCATTCATTTGACAGAGATCACAAGTAAACAGAGAGGCAGGCAGAGAGAGAGGGGGAGAAGCAGGCTCCCTGCTGAGCAGAGAGCTCAATGTGGGGCTTGATCCCAGGACCTGAGATCATGACCTGAGCCGAAGGCAGAGGCTTTAACCCACTGAGCCACCCAGGTGCCCCTCAGGGTGATTTCTTACACAGAAATAGATAACCGGAGAAAGGAGATAAGAGACTCAGCTGTTTTCTTTATATTCATTTCATACCAGATTTGGATTTGGCAAAATTGCCAGACGGGGTCGGGGGGGGGGGGGGGGCGGCTGATTGGGACCTAGAGACAAGACTGACCCTCCAAGTGCAAAAGACATAATCAGGTTAAACCCAAGAGCAGGAGTAGACTCTAGATAATTGGTAAGAGATTTAGTAGAGGACCAGGCCCTACTAAGCCTGGAGGACAAGACAGAATCACCGTTGAAGCAAGGTTGCTGCTAAACTGAGAACCAAAGCAAGGACTCACACACAGGGGGCAAAAGCAGGGGACTCACTGCTCAAACCAGCAGCAGAGTCACATGAAAATAAATGAGAAGTAAAGCTTCAGGATGAACAAGAAGTAGATTTGATGCTGAGTTGAGAAACTTTGGTCACAGTGTTTCTCCCAACTACGGAAGCTAAAATATTCTGAGCTTTTAGTGATGTGGGGCCTGTGATCCCACCTGTAGGGTTTAGATGGAGGCAGGATCAGGAGCTGGGTGCCAGTCAGGTTATTTTGTTCCCAGCCAGCCCTGATAACTGCCTATTTCCTTCCAGTAGCCTTCCCATGAAAGTTAAGAGAAAGACCTCTAAAGAAGTCTTAAAGAAAATAAAGTCAAAGGAGAAAGTGGAGCGGACTCTGATGGTAATCTGGAATAGTCTATACCCACCAAAAAATCAAGTAAGTACACGTTAGTGAATTGGCAACATGTATCAAAACACGCTTGACAAAGATTTTTAAAAAGACAGAACACCATGCAAACATGTAACAGAAGAATGACTGCTTTGACAGTGTTTACAGTCACTACACCCAAACCTAAAATGGGAACATCAACAGTCTAATTTTCCAATAATTAGGTGAATTACAGATTACCATGGAGATTGGGTTTTTTGTTGTTGTTGTTTTTGTTTTGTTTTTATTAACATATAATGTATTATTTGCCCCAGGGATACAGGTCTGTGAATCATCAGGCTTACACAATTCACAGCACTCACCATAGCACATACCCTCCCCAATGTCCATAACCCAGCCAAACTATCCCTCCCCCACCATTTCCCAGCAATCTTCAGTTTGTTTCCTGAGATTAAGAGACTCTATGGTTTGTCCCAAGGAGATTATTTTTTTTAATGGCATTTGACAACATGAAGAAATAATCCCAAGGTATTGTTTAGTTTTTAAGAAGTTCCTTGAGAGCAGGTTCTTGGTTCTGTACTTGTATTTATTTTTTTAGAGAGAGTAGAAGAGGAGCAGAAAGAGAGAGGGAGAGAGAGAACCTTAAGCAAGATCCACCCCCAGGGCAGAGCCCATCTCAGGGCTCAATCTCACAACCCTGAGATCATGACCTGAGCCCACATCAAGAGTCAGATGTTTAACCAACTGAGCCACCCAGTCGCCCCTGTCTCTCTATCTTTAAACACATCTGTAACAATTCCTTACACCAGCAGGTCCTCAAGAAATGTTGGTACAATGAATGAATCCTGTAGTTAATTTTTAGTGAGGACTCACTGCATGCCAGCATGGTTTTAAGTTCCCTCCACATGCAAAATGATTCCACCTCCACATAACTCTAGGAGGTAGATACTATTATCATCCCTGTTTTGAACAAGTGAAAACAGGGGCAAAGGAATTAAGAAATTTACCAAGTAAGTAGCAGCACTGAGACAGGTAGGAACAGGCAGCTGGCTCCATGATACTGAATTGTCTCTTGAGCTAGATGACTCCTAAAACAGCGATCTGAAAAGAGGTAAAAAAAAAAATTAAAATTCAGTTTTGTCTTTACCAAGACCATACTCCTAAACTGTCAAGAAGAAAATGCCATTTATTAGGTTAACAAATCTCTGAAAACTAAGGGCAAGGACAAAAGTAGCAAAGATTCCAGAATTAAAGAGGAGTGGGAGGGATCCTAAGATAGTCTTTATTTACATTTTTAATTTTTTTTTCACTGGCTGGGGAAATAGAGAAAGCAGAAGGGGAAAAAAGGAAAACAAGCTTGCTATTGGTAATTTGGAATCACTACATAGGAAAGAAAGATTCCAGTAAAAATATTTTAAATGCATTATTCTGGGGTCCTCTACTTCTGGATCCATTTTATTTCCCTACTTATCTGTATGCATTTATCTCAGCACCTGTAACATAAGCATAATTTGTCATAAATTAATTTAGGTCTGTTGAGGTAATTTTAAAAAAATCTCAACATCAAGCATTAAGACAAATGAGACTAGAGAAATGGTTGATCATCCCCTTTTCAAGAGACTGTGTCATGCTGTTTCTCAGCAGCCTCAGGTTAAGACCCCCCAACTCTGAACAAGGATTGATGCTGCATGCACATTGGCCACTGGAAATGGGGAGGGGGTCAGCAAGTTGTTCTTCCCCTCACACCCACCCCATTTCTCTGCCAGCATTGGGAAACTTGGACTGAAGTGTGGGTGGTGATGAAGTGGGAGATATGAACCCAAATTCGCCTCCCCCACCTTCTGCTCGGAACATTTCAACGCCGTGGGCTCCCCACCCCGGCCAAGGCGAGAGAGCATATGGAGCTTCTCCTTGTGTTTCCATTCATTTTTCTCTTCTTTCTCGCACTCAGAAGGAAATGGGTAAGGTTAGATAAAATTGCTACTTAATAAGGGGTTACTGAGTGTGTAATTGCTCCCAGAGTGTCTTTAGAGTGATAGTCCGCTGGTAGAAGCCAAGCTTCCTTCAAAGAATCTCGCTAAACTGCCCAAAGACTGCAATTCCATTCATTTGTGGTTATTTGAGTAACACGCTAAAAAATTAAGGAGCATCATTCACTAAAAGCTTTTTCCTCTCACCTCATCTCAAACCAGTCAGCAAATTCAGAAGCTCCACGTTTTAATCCTTGAGTTGTGGCGCGAGCAGGTCCTGAAGTTGGTACAGAAGTGACTCCAGGACCTTCTTTCGTACATCAGTAATTTCCTAGCACGTAGAGGTGGTCTTTGATAGGGTTGTAGGCAGATCACTGCACTATGTACTATTTCAGAGCCTAAGAGACCTCAAGAATCACGGTTATGGTCACATGCTGTAGTTCACAAAGTAGGTCACCCAGCTGGGAGCGGCCGTTCGTTCCGCTGAACACTAAACTACCAGTATTTCCATTTTCTCCCAGGACACAGGCGTGGCCTGACCAGAACGAAGCGCATGGAGGTCCCAGAGGGATGGGCACCATCTGACTCGGCAAGCAAGCTTCTGCTCAAGCTGACACCATTCTCCCGCGGTATTAGCGCTTCTCTTGATGAAGACTGCACCCGTTTTCCAACGCTCCCTCACCCTGCCCCACCTTATAGTTTTTTCAAGGCTTTCCTGTCAAGGCTGTGGCCTGAGGGCGTCAGATGGAGACAGTGCAGGCCTCCCCATTTTCACAAGGACGCTCAGGGAGTTGGTGTAAGGCCACCATTAGAATTCCTGAGCTGTAGGACACCTGGCTCGCTCACTTGGTTGAGCCCTGGACTCCTGGTTTTGCCTCAAGTCACGGTCAAAGGTCCTGGGAGGCGCAGAGCCTGCTTCAGAGTTCCGCTCTCTCCTTCTGTTCCTCCACCTCCTGCGCAGGCGTGCGGTGGCGCATGCGCAGGCACGTGGCAGCCAATGCGCAGGCGCACACTCTGGCTTTTTCTTTTTTTTTTTTCTTTTTCTCCTGAGCTGCGCGCTAGCGTCTGAGGTTAGATTACCAGAACCCCCCACTTCACCGTATCCAGCGTACGAGCTTGTCCCACCTCAGAAGTGGATGCAGACTTCCAGTTGTTCCCCCTCATCCAGTCCTGGGACTGGGAGTCACATCCCAATCAGCTGTTTACCTAGCGCCATTTCCAACATGCTCTAGTCAGGAGAACAACAAAGGCAACCGAGAACTTTGAGGGTGTTTCTGTCACCAGGTTGGGGTGTCCAGGAGAAGTCTCAGATTTTGTGCACTCAATAGTTTATGGGGCCCAGACAGAATTAGCAGTTAGACACCCCCATAGACACCTCCATCTTTCCATTCTCTTTGGAATCTTGGAGGGTTTTTTCTTGTTGGGTTTTTGTTTTGTTTTTTTGTTTGTTTGTTTGTTTGTTTGTTTTGTTTTGTTCTTTCTTTTTCCTCAGGTGTCCCCATTCCGGGGCCTTTGTTACCATTGGTTCAGCTGCTCTGTGCAGTTCCTATACGCAAACTGATTTTGTTCATTTTTGCCAGTCTATTCCTCAGGTCTTGGGGAACAGATTGGCTGTGGGTTAGCTCTCAGAAACCCATCTGCACTGGGGCACCATTCACAAGGGAAATAATGCTATCATGTGCCATCATCCCTTTTCTTGTATCCATGCTGTAAACCATCCACATACATTTTTAGTCCTTCTCTGTTACTCAGTGTGACTCTAGGCTTTTCCTATGGGAGAGCTCACTGAGGGCAGGGACCTCCTGTTCACTTCATCTTTCCAGGATTATGGAGGGGGTTCTGAAATAAGCAGGCAATCAACAAGTACTTGTCAAGTGAATCATACTGAAATGCTCAGAGGATATAAATATTCCGAGGATTGTTTTTTAATCATTACAAAGAAAGCTATGAAATTTGATGGGGTGCCTGGCTGGTTCAGTGGGGTAGAGCGTGCCCCTGGATCTCACCTTTGTGAGTTCAAGCACCAAGCTGGGGTAGAGAGTACTTAAAAAGGACAACAACAAAGAGAGCTATGGGATTTGAGAGGAGGAGGAGGTGATCTAGTGATTTGGTTTACACATTTCACTGTTTACCATTACTAATATGAATAAACACTATCTGTGGGTCCACAGAAAGAAAAAAGTGATAAATAATGGCCAATTGGACTTAAAAGTGAACATGTGCAAAAAACGATCTTGAGGTAGCTTTATAGCTTTTTCCAAAGCTCTTTTGATTATAAGCAGTAGAAACTTACTCAAAACAGGAAACAAACTGAGGGTTGCGGGAGGGGAGGTGGCTCAGGGGATGGAGTAACTGAGTGATGGGCATTAAGGAGGGCATGTGATATAATGAGCACTGGATGTTATATGCAATGGATGAATAACTGAACTCCACATTAGAAACTAATGATATACTACATGTTAACTAATTGAATTTAAATAAAATAAGTTAAAAAAAAAAAACTACTCAAACTAGCTCAGATGAAAATGGGAAGTGGGGGTTCCTTGTAGTACTATAGCAATGTCACAAAATCCAAGAAGAAGAAATAAAGTTTAGCTGGGCATTATGCAAACCAGAGCATATAGAAGAAAACAACCAAAATTTCTCTACATGGCTTTTCTCATTTCTGCATCTCAGAATCAGCTCCTCCTTCTTGCCCTGGCCTGGCTTCCTCCACCTACTCACCTTAGGCAAAGTCCAGCAGTGATACCTTAAAATTCTCTCTCTCTCTCTCTCTCTATATATATATATATATATACATATACATATATATAATTATAATGATATCCTAATTATAAATTTACTGTGCAACAGAGCAAAATCAATCCTAGGTATCTAAGTGGCAGAACTGTAAATGTATGTCCATATAAGGGCTTGCACGCAAATGTTCATAATGGCATTATTCATGATAGCTAAAAGTGGAAACAACTCACACCTATCAACTAGCAAGTGAATAAACAAAATGTGTGTGTTCAGATAATAGAATACTATAAAAATGAATTAAGTATTAATAAATGCTACAATGTAGATAAACCCAAAAAAATTAGACTGAGTGAAAAAAGCCAAGTACAAAAGACCAAATATTGCATGATTCCATTTATATGAAATGTTCAAAAAAGGGAAATCTGTAGAAACAGAAAGAGTAGGTTAATGTTTGCCTAAGGGTAGGGTTCCAAACAAGTGACTGCAAATGAGTGTTTCTTTGGGAGTGATAAAAATGTTCAAAAATCAGATTGTTGTGAGGATCACACAACTGTAAACTGATTTAAAAAATCATTGGATTATACACTTTAAATGAGTGGATTGTGTGGTTAGTAAAATTATACCTCAATGTTTACAGCAGCAATGGCCACGGTTACCAAACTATGGAAAGAACCAAGATGCCCTTCAACGGACGAATGGATAAGGAAAATGTGGTCCATATACACTATGGAATATTATTCCTCCATCAGAAAGGATGAATACCCAACTTCTGTAGCAACATGGACGGGACTGGAAGAGATTATGCTGAGTGAAATAAGTCAAGCAGAGAGAGTCAATTATCATATGGTTTCACTTATTTGTGGAGCATAACAAAAAGCATGGAGGACATGGGGAGTTAGAGAGGAGAAGGGAGTTGGGGTACATTGGAAGGGGAGGTGAATCAAGAAAGACTATGGACTCTGAAAAACAATCTGAGGAGTTTGAAGTGGTGGGGGTGTGGGAGGTTAGGGTATCAGGTGGTGGGTATTATAGAGGGCACGGATTGCATGGAGCACTGGGTGTGGTGAAAAAATAATGAATACTGTTATGCTGAAAATAAATAAATTAAAAAAATAAAAATAAAAATCCATAAGACTAAAAATGGCTATATAAGTTATGTTAGATGACCAAAACTCTTTGGCTGGTTTTTAATTTTATTGTTTTTACCAAATCCGCTCTTAGTTTCACATCCTCCTGGCAATTAAGCTTGTACAAAAATGATCTGAGCAATATCAGATGGGTCAACCAATTCACTGCATGCTCTAAAGAGTAGCAGAATTGTGTCCAGATAACACCACCAGCTAAAGCTAAGATGATATTGGTTGGAGTAGCCTCTTCTTCATGTTCATGGCCTGGGTGACCAGTAAACCATTCCCTACAATATAGACAGTTTACTCATCGGGGAAAAATAATAAACTGTTATTATATGGGCTGTTTGCTTGGTCCAGAAAATAGAGCCAGCGGTCATCCTAGGGACCCATAAAACAATAAGGTAATTTTTAAATATAGTAACATCACTGTATAGAGAGTGATGAATGTTACATTCTTTAATAATACATATTGTGATGCCGCTTCTATAATCTCTTGAACACAAACTTGCCATGTGGAAGAGTTAAGGCTGGAAATGACATAAGGATATAGAATAGTTAAAATATTTCTCAGCCACCAGTGCCCTCCTCTTTCCTAACTGGTAAAGGAGGCATGATGTTGAGTAAATAACAATTATGATAATAGCAGTATCATAGCAAGATGTTTCATAGACACTTTTCTAATTCAATTAAAAAAACTAATCTTATACATTTAGGTGACCATAATTTCACCCTTGCTATTAACACAATGCTTGAATACATGATTTGAAGTAAGGAATCACCCAACTGATCTACCCTTGTGTCTAAAAAGACTTGTATCTAAAATTAAAGAAAAAAAAAAGTTTATGCTTTTGCCCAGTCTCCTCGATGTGTCATAAATAATGTGAGGGATCATTTAAAGAAAACTGACTCCTTAATTTTTTTTAATAAAGTGGATTATCTAGACAAGCTGATTGGCTAGTTAAAAGTTTCCAAATGCATGTACAACTACATATTAAATTGTATACATAAATGTTCGTATTTTCTTTCCACAACTGCTTCAGTTGGTTTGATATCAGTAACTTCTCTGATGATCAAATCGAGCTGGTAAGTGTTTGATTAATCTCTATGGTGAACCCCAGCCCTATTAAGTACAGTCATAGAGAGGATAGTGAGAGGAAACGCTAGTCAAGGAGATAGTCAAGGGCCAATAGTCAGGTAGAAAAGAAAAGAATTATCACCAAAAGAGTAAAAACACAAAAATACTAGCCATAGTCTCTGGAAATGCACAAGAAAAAAATGGGTTAAAAGGATTCTTCAATGCAAAGTTAATGATAAAATGTTTCCTAATTAACCAGAGCACCTTGTAGATATTGATTATAACTTAGAAAAATAATAAACTTCTGCATCATAAATCAGACAGAACACATTCCTTAAGGCATGATGGATGGAAAACAACGGGTTGAACTTATTAAAAGTTCATTGCAAAAATAAAACGTTTTCATTAGTAAGCTGTTTATACTTTCTGTTTATCATACAATCTTCCTAAATGAAATAGATCTTGAAACACATTTTTCAGAAGCCAAGATACTGATCTTTCTGAATTAATAGGAAGCAAAGGAAAAAAAAAAATCAATCAGTCCAAAACATTACATAACTCAAAGTCTTTGGGACATAATATGGGATTATAAATAATGAGAATTTGATACGGATTTTTTTTTTTGCTATAAAAACAATAAAGTCTCAAATTGAGGTGTCTGTCTTTAAGGGTTTATATGCAAGATAATCTTTATCTTGGTCCATTTAAAATATACCTGAGCTTAAAATGGAAGAGCTGGAAATAATCAAATTTTTAGAACTCTAAAGTAAGAAAACTATGCCTCAATAGCGTGAGAACAGAAGAATAAGTATTCGGGAGTGTGTGTACTCTAAAATGGCACTAATTTGGATTAATGAGGATAAGGCCAGTCTAAAATAGTAAAACATAATCCAGAAAATATTTGAAAATAAAACAATGTTGCTTTTCTAGTACATGCCTCTAAAATGAAAATAAAGGCGGGGTGGGGGGATGACAAAGTACTGGACCTGATGTTAAGACCAGTTTTAACTGGTGAATGAGACTCATTTGTAAATGTGCATTAATTGCTTCTTTTCACTTATATTAATCAACAAGTATTTACCGAGCTCCTTACCACATGCTCACCCAAGTGCAGAATGCTGGGGAGGACACCAAAGGAACACAAAAGGACTAACATAAATCTGGCTGTCTGAGAGATCAGCTAATTTATAGAGCAGCCTACTCAATTAGAAAACAAATATTTCTAAATAGTCAGGGATCCCTCCAACATAATAAAATAAGTATTTCATTAAGAATCCTTTTTGTGGGCATTTATCATTGGTATGTATTGTCATTCATTGATACCCAGGAACTGTCAAAGAGCAAATAGTTCTGGAATATTTTCAGTCATTTTTACTTAGCATCTTCTCCAAATGCTGCTACTCTGCCCTTGGCAATAACCCTCTCCCTTCTAATTTCCTGCCTATCCTCTCCATCCTTCTCTGATGGGAAACTGATTGTTCCCCATTTTATTTTTGTTTTAATAATTTTCATTATTTTAATCAAATTGTGACTTCACACTTTCATTTTAATTTATTTTCATTTTAATCATTTTCAAGGTAATCATTATAATAATAATTAGGATTTCTATATGCCAGCCTCTACATTAACCAGCTCAGGTAAACACCAACTTACTGCCTATTTCTTCTGGAAATACCATCCAGATTTTACTTTAAAGAACTCCTTCTACTCCCAATACCTAAACACACATACACATGTTTATAGTTCATTTGGTTTAGATGAGTGGATATATGATTCAGTCTAGACTTCTCAAAGTATTCCAACTTCCTGACTATAGTCATTGGTCAGGGTTGGCCCAAGTTGGTCCAATGAGAATTGGTTGCACTTTTGCTGGAACTATTGGGAGGGAGATGGTCTCTTTCTTCCATGGTGATTAACTATAAGGAAAATAATGCAAAACTGGAAAGGCCTCTAAAGAAAGATGCCAACATAGAAGAAAGCAAAATGTAGAGATGGGAAAAGAAGTTGAATTCTGATGATATGAGGTTTCCTGGATCCAGCTATACTTGAAATCCACTTCTAGACTTTTCTGATATCTGAGTCATGATAGCCTCTTTTTTGCCTTATGACATTTTTTGTTCTGTTTCTAACCCTTGCAACTAGAAATACCTGCTTAGGAAACACCTGTTTCATTTGATTTCTGTAACAGTTCTCTGGGGAAGATATTGTAATTCTCCACATTTTATGCATCAGATGTCTGAGACTCACCCAGATTAAGAACTTTGCCTAGTGACCCAACCATCAAGTGACAGAGCCAGGATGGAAATCCATACCCATCTAACACCAATATCCATGCTTGCAACCTCTGAAGTCATCTTCCGCCATTCCCCTTTTTTCTCTGTGTCTCCAACATTTAACACAGCTCTGACACTGACTCAGTATTCTGTTAATGTTTTATGATGGGCTGGCATTAGAAGACAGAGGAACAGGCTTTCCTGGTGAATGGTCAAAGACATATAATAAAATAACATGGAAGAATATAAATTGGGAAATGGGGATTATAGGAGGTGGGAGAGAGGAGTGAGACAAATTTAGACTAGAAAAAAAAAACTGGGGGTAATTCCTGGGAACTGGTCCAGTTAAAACCTTTAAAAAACAATCGATTTTCAAAAGTAGGTTAAACATTACCTGAACTATCTTATTTATCTCATTCATTTATGTTATAACCCCATACTTCATAGCTAAGACACAGGTAGAATTCAAAATGCTTTAACTTGCCCAAATTCCTAATGAGTAAAAATCAAATCAACATATTCTTCTCCATATTCAAGACAAGGTTTTACATTTTGCTATTATATTCATGACATAGCTTTTTTTTTTTTTAACTCACACTAGTTAATGATCTCACTTTCTGCTCATGTTCCAAGGGCTGTGATGCTTATCTGAGAACAGACCGCTTGCAGAGTTCAAAGGGAATTCTGCCCTCAGATATGTTCTGTGGAATTGTGTAGCAAGACAAAAAACAGCCTCCTAAATGGGCATGGAGACACATCTGTCCTAATTAAATAATACCCCGTGTAGCCTCTGGCTTAATCACATCACAAAGCTCACCCCAAATATCATTAGTCCCAATGTACACAAAGTCCTATGAGGACCAGCGCTGAAGTGCTAGGCAAAAATGTGCAGTATGAAAATGGTTGCTAAATTATATCCACAACGTGGATCTCTGCCAAGGATGGCTGACAAGCCTCACCTGGCTAGCTCGCTCATCCTTTGCAGGTCTGAGTCCATTAGGCAGATGATGGGGGAGTGAGGCTAAAGCAAACTGAAGATATTAAGACTCCATACGTCCATGAAAATGGATGATTGCACAGAGATTCCAACCCAAGTGATAGCCCAGAAAGCAAAGAATTCATTGAGAAACTCCATAAATTGTACTGATTATTTAGCATATGTAAAATATGTGAAATCACACTAATAGCTTCGGCTCACAGAAGGCTTGCTGTAGTCCTGCTAAGCCTCCTGCTATTTCTTATCTCATTCTCCTAACTGCCCATAGATGTGTTCTTCACCATGCTGATTCCACAGCTAGGGAGAGTGAGGCAAAGTGAAGTAAATAACTGGCCCAAGTTCATACAATGCCCAAGTGATGAGGCTGAGGTTCAATCTTATGGCTGGCTGTCTTGGTGTGGAATGAGAGTACTTAACCACCACATTTCTACCATTGCTATAAGGAACTGAACAGAATGTAAAAGATGTCCACTGCAATGCAATTTGGTTCAATTACTTTTCTTTTCTTTTATTTATTTTTTTTTTTTTGGTGGTAAAATACACATAACATAAAATTTACCACTATAACCATTTTTAAGTGCACAATTCAGTGACATTAGGTACATTTACCAGGTTGTGCAACTCTCACCACTATCCATCTCCAGAACTTTTTCATCCTCCCAAATTGAAACTCTGTGCCTACTTAGCAGTAATTTCCCACTATTCCCCACTCCAGCCATGATAATCAGTATTCTACCTTCTGGATTTGATTATCCCATGTATCTCTGTAAGTGGAAAATGATTGTCCTTTTGTGTCTGGATTATTTATTTGACATAATGTCTTCAAGGTTCATTAATTTTGTAGCATCTATTAGAATTTCTTTCCTTTTCGAGGCTGAATAATATTTGAATGAATACTATTTGAATATATACATTATCTATATATTTATTCAAAAAATATATACATATATATGTGTGTGTGTATATATATGCCACATTTTGTTTATCTAGTCATCTGTCAGTGGACATTTAGGTAGTTCCTACCTATTGGCTGTTGTGAATAATGCTGCTATGAACATCAGTGTACAAATATTTATCCAAATTCCTGCTTTCATTTCTTTGGGGGATATACCCAGATATGAAATTGACGGCTCATATGGTAATTCTACATTAAATTCTTTGAGGAGCCATTCTTACTGCTTTCCAGAGTGGTTGTACCATTTCTCATTCCCACCAGCAATGCACAAGGGTTCCAATTTCTCCACATCCTCATTGACACTTGTTATTTTCTGGGTTTTTTTTAGTTTTTGTTTTTTAATAGCCACTCTACACGAAGTGGTATTTCATTGTGATTGTGATTTTGATTTGCACTCCCCTAATGACTAGTTATGTTGAGCATCTTTTTACGTGCTTATTCACCATGTATCTATCTTCTTTGGGGAAATGCTACTCAAATCTTTTGTCCATTTATTAATTGGGTTGTTTGGTTTGTTGTTGTGTTGTGGGAGCTCTTTACATATTCAGGATATTATCACCTTATCAGATAGATGATTTGCAAATATTTTCTCCCATTCTGTGAGGTGCTCTTTTACTCTGTTGTTAATGTCTTTTGATGTACAAAAGATTTTAAATTTAATTTAAAGCCATGTAAGAGTCACCTCAAGTGGGACTTATTACCCAAGAAGTGAAGTTGAAGAAAGTAGAGATCCTTTGTGACCACCTGGATATTCCCTAAGGGAGGATGAACAGGATCCAGCCTGAGAGACTGAGAAGAAATTAGAGGAAAAGGAAAAGATCTACTGACTGCTGTAAAAGACCAGCATGCACTTTGGCCAAGAAGTCTTCCTGTTAAAAGCCTAGCATTCAAGTCCTAGCTTTGCCAAATAACAAGGATGTGGAACTGTTTGGATCAAGTCACATAACATTTCTGAAGGTTAGTTTCATTCAAAGACGGGACAACAAGACCTGCCCTTTCTATATTCATGTTCGCTCTAGGGATTAGGTGAGATAATGTAGTTGTCAGAAAGTGCATTGCGCTGTCCTTAGAGAATTATGAAAGCCAAGAAGAAACATCAAGCAGAAGGGAATGCTCAGCTCTTTATAATTTGGCAAACTTTTGAAGAATTAAGATGGAGCAATCTGGAAATCCTTGATATCCAAGGAAGCCTAGATAGTGGTGGAGAAGGAATGGAGAGGCCCAATTACCATAGGTTGAAAAGTTAACTGGGAGAAGAAGGAGTCAACTCCATGGCAAATGCCCTCAAGTTGTTTGCCAATGGTAATTTGAAAGACAAAGGGCATGGGAAAGTCATATGGGTCTGATGGGGATGGCAAATTTATGGGATCCGCTCTCTACTGCTGGCACAGGAGTACATGTCCACAAAACTTTGCCCTGGCTGACTAATCAGAATATCCCACCCATTTACCCACAGAGATTAATCCACAAGAAGCATATAAACCAAATCAGTTCCATCAGATAGGGTTATAGTTGTAGGTACTCTGTTGTTAATGTCTTTTGATGCACAAAAGATTTTAAGTTTAATTTCATTTTAAGGAAAAAATGTTTATCTCCTTGTAGTTATTAAGTGAAGCTAAGCTGGGTGACAGAAATATTCTCTGTCAGGGAGTGAGGCATATAAGAAGCATTATATGCTCAAAGCCATATGGGGAATACTCTGGTTTCTCTTCAGATCGTATAAACCTTTCACCGTTTAAAGCCATATGGGGGCATTAAAAAATTGTGAAGGGCAAGGTACAGAGGGAGTAATGGCTCATATCAATAAGAGGGACCTGGAAAGCCATGTAAGAGTCACCTCAAGTGGGACTTATTGTCCAAGAAGTGAAGTTGGAGAAAGTAGAGATCCTTTGTGACCACCTTTCTGTCCTTTGTGACCGAAGAGGCACTCTTTTCTCTGAGTTAACCAAATTAGAGTAGCGCGGCTAGAGTTCTCATTGACCTCACTCCCCATCCCACCTCTACTCACCTGGTCATGTGGAGGAAGTCTATCTTTAGTAGAAAGGAATGAGATCAACACTAGAAGAACAGAGCCCTGTGAGAAAGAAACATGTACACTGACACCAGCACTTGACATTGTGTTCTGGGTCTAGAACATGAGTTATCAAACTAATATCCAAAAGTCACATCCAGCCCGCCACCTGTTTTTATATGGCCTGAAAGATAACTATAACTTTTACATTTTTAAAAAAATATTGTATTTACTTTTTTTTTTTTTTTACTTGACAGACAGAGAGAGATCACAAGTAGGCAAAGAGGCAGGCAGAGGGGGAGGAGGGAAGCAGGCAGAGAGCCTGATGTGGGGCTTGATCCCAGGACCCCGGGATCATGACCTGAGCTGAAGGCAGAGGCTTAACCCACTGAGCCACCCAGGCACCCCTGTATTTACTTATTTTACAGAGAGAGAGCACAAACAAGGAGAACAGCAGGCAGAGGGAGAGGGAGAACCGGGCTCTCCACTGATCAGAGAGCCTAACTTGGGGCTTGGTCCCAGATCCTGAGATCATGACCTGAACTAAAGGCAGATGCTTAACCATCTGAGCCACCCAGGTGCCCCTAGCTTTCACATTTTTATATGGTTGGGAAAAAGCCAAAGGAAGAATATTTTGTGACACATGAAAATTATATGAAACTTATATATAATGTCCATAAATAAAATTTTATTAGAAAACAGCCATGCTCATTCATTTATATCTTATCTATGGCTTTTATGCTTCACCTCAAAATTCAGTAGTTGTGACAGAGATCATAAGGTAGACAAAGTTGAAAAATTTAATGTCCAGCTATTTACAGAAAAGGTTCGCAGATTCATGTTCTTCAGCAAGGCCCGTACCCACGCCAAACTGTTACATGAGCCCCAAACATTTAAGCTAATGGAAGTTGAACCTCTGTCACTTACAACAAAATATTTTTCAAAAAAATACCCTTTTGATTTTAAAGATAGAAATGAAATTTTGATGGAATAAGTGACTGGCCTGGTCATATAGTTAGTGACAGAATTGGACTAGAATCCTGGTATTCTGTCTCTCAGCTCTTTGCCATGTAAGCTGGCCTCATGAGTGTGCAACCTAAGCATTCACACAAATCTCCCCCCTCCACCCCCAGCTTAGAAGGACTCTATACTTGGATTATTGCTGGGTTATGACAATCTTGAGATTTTTAATACATTGTGAACAGGGGCCCTACACTTTCATTTTGCATTGGGCCTGTTAATTATGTCTCTGGTCTTGGTGCCACCTACCCAGCCTCCCCAACCCTATAAACTGTAACATTTTGCAGTCACTTTCCACATCTACATTATAATTTTCTACCACCTTAACACATTAGTATTAGAGAAAGTGAGATTGTAATAGCCATCATGTCGTAATTCCAACATAATTTTTATATAGTTAAAAGCACACATTTTCCCACTTTTATAACAAAATTAGGCTTCTCCAAGGTTCAAAAAAAATAGCGTTAATTTTATTTTTCATGCGATTTAGTCATTCTCCTCACCATAAGTGTTTTGTATTTATTTTTGTATTTCACTTGTACTCTAGGAGTAATATGGCACAGAGAATGGATTCAGTAATTCTTCAAGTTCATAAATTGTGAACAGAATTTCCAAAATGGTACCTGTTATTGCAGCATCTGCCTGTGAGGATAAAGTAAAAGCATTTATGAAGTACTTTGATATCCCCATAGCAGAGCAATGTATGGGTCAAAAAATTTATAGCATAGGGCAAACCACAAGGCTTAGCTGCGTAGTCAAACCTAAATCTCTGCCCAAAACAATTGGGTCCACAAAAATGAACCTAAGAAATACAAGAGAAAGGAACAGTTAAATCACATAGTATAATGTTGGTCTCTATTTTTTTCAAACATTAACCTATTCAGGCTATGTTGAGTTTTTGTTTTTGGAAATTACAAAGTAATACATGTTTATTGTAGGATATTTTTAAAGTAAAGGTAAGGAAAAATAAGAATGGAAAACCACCTTCATTTTACTACCCAAGAGAGCCAGGGCTACCATTAATTTTTGTCATTGCTAACATTTAGAATATGCCTTTCCTAATCAATTTTCTATGCATACATAAAACTTTCAAAATGGAATCTCACTATATTCCATGTTAGGAATTTGCTGGGGAGCATTGCCCATGTCTTCATTATTCTTCTTCATTGCCATTTTAATGACTATACTCTGTATCACTGTGATGATTTATATTATGTGTCATCTTGACTAGGCTGAGGGATGCCGAGATAACTGGTAAAACATTATTTCTGGGTGTGTCTCTGAGGGTGTTTCCAAGAGAGATTAGTGCTGAATCAATAGAGTGAATGAAGAGGATCCACTCTCACCCATGCAGGGGGCATCATCCAATCTTTTGCAGGCCCAAAAAGAACAAAGAGGCAGAGGAAGAGCAAATTCTCTTCTCTCTCTCTTTCTTAATCTTTTTTTTTTTTTTTCCATGATAATAAGTGCACTCTTTAATCTCCCTACCCACCTCCCCTCTGGCAACCATCAGTTTGTTCTCTCTACTTGAGAGTCTTTTTCTTGGTTTATCTCTCTTTTTATCTTTTATTTGCTCATTTGTTTTGTTTCCTAAATTCCACAGATAAGTGAGATCACATGGTATTTGTCTTTCTCTGACTGGCTTATTTAGCTCAGCATTATACTCTCTAGCTCCAACCATGTTGCTGCAAATGACAAGATTTCATTTTTTATGGTTAAATAATATTCCATTATATATATGTGTGTGTGTGTGTGTGTATCTATCTATCTATCTATCTATCTATATCTATTTATCTGTATATATATGCCAATGGAATATTATATCTATATATATCTATAGATATGCCACCTTTTCTTTATCCATTCATCTATTGATAGGCACTTTGGCTCCTTCTATAGTTTGGCTATTTTAAATAAAGCTGCAATGAACATAGGGATGCATGTATCTCTTTGAATGAGTGTTTTATATTTTTTGAGTAAACACTCAGTAACGTAATTCCTAGATTGTAGGGTAGTTCTATTTTTAATGTTTTGAGGAACCTCCATAAAGTTTCCACAATGACTGCAACAATTTGCATTCCCATCAAAAGTGGAAGAGGGTTCCTTTTTCTCCCATTCTCACCATCCTTGCCTTGTTGTTTCTTGTGTTTTATATTTTAGTCATTCTGATGGGTATGAGGTGATATCTGTGCTTTTGATTTGCATTTCCCTGATGGTAAGTGATCATGAATATCTTTCATGCATCTGTGTGTCTTCCTTGGTGAAATGTCTGTTCATGTCTTCTGCCCATTTTTAAATTGGATTATTTGGCTTTTGGGTACTGAATTACATCAGATCTTTATATATTTTGGATACTAGTCCTTTACTGGATATGTCATTTGTAAATGGCTTCTCTTACTCAGTAGGTTGTCTTTTAGTTTTGTTGAGGGTTTCCTTCACTGTGCAGAGTTTTATTTTTATGTAGTCCTAACAGTTTATTTTTGCTTTTAATTCCCTTGCCTCTAGAAAAATGTTGATATAGCTAATGTCTGAGAGATTACTGCCTGTACTCTCTTCTAGGATTCTTATGGTTTCAGGTCTCACATTTTAGGTCTTTAATCTATTTTGAATTTATTTTTGTGTATGGTGTAAGAAAGTGGTCCAGGGTGAAACATGCTATTGATATTTTGATATGGATTTCCTAAAATCTGAAGATTGCCTTAGGTAGTATAGACATGTTAACAAGATTTGTTCTTCAACCCATGAGCATGGAATGTCTTCCCATTTTTTTGCATTCTGTTGAATTTATTTCATCAGTGTTTTATAATTTTCAGAGTACAGGTCTTTCATCTCTGGTTAAGTTTATTCTTAGATATTTTATTGTTTTGGGTATAACTGTAAATGGGATTGCTTTCTTAATTTCATTTTATTATGCTGCTTCATTATCAGCATAGAGAAATGCAACGGATTTCTGTACATTGAATTTGGAAGTTTTCCTTCCGCTTAATTTTTTGGAGTAGTTTGAGGAGAATGGGTATTAACTTTTCTTAAATGGTTGGTAGAATTCACCCGTGAAGTCATCTGGTCTTGGTCTTCTGTGTTTTTGGAGGTTTTTGATTACTGATTCAAGTTCATTGCTGGTGATTGGTCTGTTCAAATCTACTATTTCTTCCTGTTTTCTTTGTCTCTCTCTCTCTTTGTAAGATAAAACATCTATCCAATACGACCATACCACCCTAAACATGCCAGATCTCATCTGATCTCGGAAGCTAAGCAGGGTTGAGCCTGGTTAGTACTTGGATGGGAGATAAGACATCTATCTTCTCTTGACCTCAGACATTAGAGCTCTGGTTCCCTGGCTTCAGCTCCTGGTTTCTGGAACTTTTGAATTGGAAGATACACCACCAGTTCTCCTGGTTCTCATACCCTCTGCCTTGGACTAAATTATCCACCAGGTTTCCTGGTTCTCCAGTTTGCAGATGATATATAACAGGATCCATAATCATGTAAGCGAATCTGTTTCTCTGGAGAATTCTGCCTAATACAATCATTTAGTCAACAAATTCCCTATTGTTGAATATTTGGATTACTTCCAATTTTCAGCCGTTCAAAACAACATTGCAAAGAACATCCTTATAGCTATATTGATAAGTATGCCTGTGTTTCTTTCTTTTTTTGAAGGCTAAAAGAAGTAACCCTTAATCTCTGATTATACAACTTTCCATTTCCATAACACTATTGACAAGAGAGCTTAGATAAAAGAATATATGTAATTTCAAACAGTTGCATAGCACAGTGCCTACATATAGTATTTGCTCAAAAAATGAAGGTTATTAATAGCTCCAAGAGAGCATAGCCTCCTTGACATCAAATTCAAAGGACAGTTTTCCTTAGCTGCCATTTATACAATTTGGCAAAGCCTTTTTTAAGGAATTTACATGTTTGTGTTATACTATTCCTCAGGAAATAGGTTCCATTTATTTAATACTCATGTAAAAGGTATATTTATATATATATTTGCCCCTCTTATAGTTCAGTAAACCACTCATCCTGATATTTCAAGATTAGATAAGCCCGTTCTTAAAATATCTGAGAGCACATAAAACCTATGAGCTTATAGGTATGTATTGCACACAAAACAGAGTTCACTGCTATTCTTTTTAAAAATAGATTAAAAACAGTTTTAGAAACAAAGATTCAATCACATCAATAGAAATTAATAAAGGGAGCTAAGGAGTTTCACTTTTTATGTTAAATGCACCTAAAATACTTTATTATAACTGACGGTTACTTTTAATTTTCAAAAACAGATGAAACACTATTAGGAAGAGAGTGAGAGTTCTTCCCTACTTGAGTCAATATGCTACAAAGAACTTGGGTCTTCTAGACTTTCAAGCAACCAAGCTTCCAACGTGGCAAATTTTCATTTAGATGTCAGCAGAGAACTCCTATATATTGCAGGTTTTTGGTGAGTGTCTAAAATAATGATCCCTTTAGGCACATTAACCTACTTTAGAGAGTGTTATGGCTTAGCACTCAGGTAGGGCCTGGTAGATAGGTAACAACTAACATGTTATCAAACAAACAAATGAGTCTATGTCATCAGATATTGCCTTTGACCATTAACATCCAGGACTTTTATTTCTTTCTTTTATTTACAATCGTCATTGATTTATAACTTGTCTTGGTTCCCTCATCTGTAAAATGGGAATAGCAATGGCACTATTGTGAGGGTCCAATAACATTGTGTGTGTAAAACACCTAGCAGCAAGCACAGAATTTGATCAACCTTCAACAAATATTAGCTGTTCCCATTAACAGCAGCAGCATCATTAGAATCACCATCATCACCATCATCACCATTATCATTCTGGAATGTAAATGCCATCTGTCCTGCTCTCTTTTTAAGCTGTGATGAGCCTTATTTTCTCCCTGAGGAAAAGATCATTTCACTAGAGTTGTTTTCCAATACATTCCCCACCAGAGGGTACAATGTGGAAGGGAGTCAGTGCATGAGAGCTGGAGGAGAAAGGGAGCCCGTTAATTTGGAAAAAGCAACATGCTCCAGAAAACCTTGGCCTAGTATATGAGAAAAATGGACTTAGCAATTACATCTGTTATGAAACTTGTGTTTTATGAAGCCAGAGGCTGGAACTGTACAATAAAACAACTCGAAAATATCAAAAGACCACTTTGGGTGGCCTGCCAGTGGATTATAGACATGACTTTTATATTGAGAGGAATTGTCTGGCATTGAATCAGAGGAACTATACTGTTTGAGCAGCAGGATATCAGTAGCTAGTTTGGACTTAAATTAAAAAAAAATCCAAAGTGGCCAATCAGTAAGGCATAAGCAAAACCTAAGAGATTTGTTATGTACAGTGTAAAGGAAGAGGGAGTTCTCTAAACATCCAACTCTGGGGAAAAAAATGCTGCAGGGTTTTTTTGGTTTGTTTTTGTTTTTGTTTTTGTTTTTTTAAACCCTTTCCCTCTCAGTGCACCAAAACTTTTAAGGACTTACCTGATTTTTAGGAAGACATTTAACATTGCAATCTGGATGGGAACATTTTTCAAGTTAATTTAAGTACAAATTTATCATAAAGGCTAATTTTTCTAATTATGAGGGGAAAGTAAAAAAAAGATTACAGGTTGGAAAGAGACATGGCAGAGCCCAGAGTGGGGAAAAAAAATCTCTCCAATTTCCTAACACAGAAGAAGAAGAGAAGTAAGGAAATTGTCCTTTGTTGAAAACCACACCTGCTAAAGCTAATGAGAGCAAGGCATGGCTCTGTGTCTGTCAACCACTGATGGCTGATAAGCAGCTAGACTTATAAATGTTACCAGTTTAAAGTGGAAACAAAAATATCATGAGTTTTAGCTCATAATTGGTGGAAAAGACTACTGCTGTTTCCAGAACTCTGCTGCTTGCCACTCCCTCTTTCCAAGACAGATTACTGATCCAGATGCCATTCAAGTTCTAAATTCATTTTCCAGAAACTGTGGCCATTTCTTATCCACTAAGTACAAGGTATATATACCAAAGTATATATATATATGGTTATTATGCAACATATACCAAAGTACAAGGTAGCAAAATGGAGTTATATTTTAAGATGCTTAGGAGCCAAACCTTCTGTTAAAGCAGGTAAATTATGAAATAGAAGAGGATACCAGTGCTAAAACTGAACACAAACAATCCACCATTTCTACCTGGAAACTTTGAAAATGATTTTGCCAATGAGTTAGTCTATTCTAACAAAGCGGACCCTTTTGGGCATTGTAAGTAATGTTGTTATATCTGCAGAAAGCCATCTCCAAGAAATAGATTTTTATAATATTAATACATTTTTAATGTTCATGACTGGACTCTAGTTTACTTAGGGGGTTAAAAATAGAAGATTTCTTTACATGAGAATCTTGTATGCTACCTCATCCTACAACAAAGCCCATTTGACTGGGTCCAGTCATTGGCCTCCCAATCTTTCTAGAGACAATTTCTGAATGCCTCCTTGATTGCAGTTAATTATCTCATCTCCAGACAGTATAAATACATATCTAGCCCAGACTCTTCTAGCTATGTTGGAACTATCAAATTCTCCTTCTAAACTCTGACCAGTCTTGCTGTCACCAACCTTACCTCGGAGGATCAAGCCACCATAGCACCATCAGATACACCTTTCAAAAACATAAATCTGATATTGTCAGGACCCTGTTTTAAAAATCTTCAATGACAAACTGTTTTCCTACTGGACTAGATCCAAAATCTTCATAATAACCATTAGCAAAACCTATAGGCTGAGCATTTTATAAGCAATTCACTTGCTCATAATAACATAACAATTATGATATTTTATGAATTATTAAATAAATATTTTTTAAAATTTCTCTTCAAGAATGTGCCCTGTGGCCTTTTGTCTATTGAGTAAATGGGAAAAAAACTTTTCCTGAGGAGAGCAAATACACGGTAGAGCAGTGGTTTCCAACTCAGGATGATTTGTCCCCCAAAAGGATAAAAAGGTCTGGAGATACTTTTGCTCATCACAACTGGGAAAGGAAGTATCTAGAAGGTGGAGGTCAAGGGTGCCCAAGATCCTACAGCACACAGGAGAGCCCTCCACAACAAAGACTTTATCACGCCAAGGTTGGGAAACCCTGGACTGAAACAATAAAATATATTGCTCAACGATGACCATGAAATTCAGGCTTGGAGCTTCCTGCTACAGGAGTGGACCTCAGAGGCTGATGAGTGGGCCCTGGTGGGAATTACCCCTCTCTGCATTCAGGTCACAGCAAACACTAAGGAAGGAGTCAAGACTGTATTGCCCCAATACAGGTGACGCCCCTCTTATGCCAGATGTTCCAGATAAGGCAGAAAGGACAAATCAAGTGAGTGAAGGGATAGGAGAGAGAGAAAGCCAAATCAAGAAAGAGACTCTTAACTATAGAGAACACACGGATGGCTAGCAGAGGGCAGGTGCATGCGGGGATGGGGATCAGGGAGGGCACTTGTCCTGATGAGCACCGGGGAATGTATGGAAATGTTGAATCACTATCTTATACACCTGAAACTACTATAACCTTGTATGTTAAAAAAAAAAAAATAGAAAGAAAGAAAGAAAGAAAGAGAAAAAAGAAAACAACAACAACAAAGGCAGGCAGGAAAAGAGGTTAAGGGAGTTCAGGAAAAAAAAAAATGGCAAAAAAGACTCTTCTCATACCTGGCAGAGCCCTCACTCAGCACAGGTAACAACACTCACTGCTGTAGGTCCTTATGAAGAACTTTAGGGACCCGAGAAGCCATCCCTCTGAGAGCAGGCAGTGACGAATTCCGCTCTAGCTAACAATCTGTTTCTATATCCTTTGCCTTTTAAGATTCCTACACCCTCCAATTTCATCTGCTGGTGCTTCTATTAATCACCATCTCTTTAGGACAATGACGCACCAGTGAAACAATGATTTTGGAAGCTAGACTGAGTTGAGAAAGAAAAAGCAATTCCAAAACCCTCCTTGAACATATCAAAAGTAAAGCTTGAGAATCTGAATATACTTTTTTTTTTTTTTTTTTTTTTTTTTTTTTACCACAAGCCAGAGGAACCTGGAAATCAAGATATGACATAAGGAAATTTCCCTGCCTCCCAGGAGGCCAGACCCAGGTCAGGCACAAGGGTACTGACTTCCCTTCAAGGTCAGAAGCTTGGGTGGGACTGAGTGAGAGGCAGCAAAAAAAACATCAGACGCGTGAGATAGAGGCTGAAAACCTCAGGGATTTGAGACCAACTTACTATTTGTAATTATGAAGGGAGCCTCTGGCTCCCTCTAACAAATGTGTAACAATGGAGGAAAAGGAAGCCTGGCATATTTTTGGCAGAAATGGCATGGGGGGAATCCAGATGCTTCCACACGCACCCAGTGGGGAATACAAGAAGGTTGGGAGTCAGCAGTACAATGAGAGGTGACTGCTGAAGAGGCTTGGGTGCAGGACCAGAGCGTGAGCTCACACGCAAGACAGAGCTGAGATTCGGGGCATCTGCCGCAAGAATGCCCACAGCAGCCTGGGAAGGGAGGAAAACCCAGCGAAGAACATGAACCAGACAAATAAAAGCTTTCCCATCCCTGAAGTTTGGTGGCAATTACCAAGTGGGACCAAGGACACCTTCATGAGGCCAGCAAACACCTTCAGGGACCAGTCTGGTGGACCAGGAGTCCAGGACCCAGACCATGACCATGCCTAGTCACAGGCACCAGCTTAGGAGAAAGAGGAAGAAAGGCAACTCTTGGAGAGCAGCAGAATTGGAGATCTGTCCAGATATCTATGCAACGTTTAGGGAATAGGCACTTAAGATGTTTAGATAAGTTATAGAAATAAAGAAGCTGTAATTTTTGGTACTTGGAAATTGTAGTATTTAAAATGTTCTACTCATTTTAGTAGGAAACTCCTACTTATAAGGAGTAATTATGAGGAATCTGAAGCGCAAAAAAGGAACATCTTGCCCCAGTTCAGAGAACCAGTAGGTACGAGGGCTCTGGTTCCAAAGATCAAGATCTTTTTCCATTGTGCCTCCTGTTATTGTGATATTCCAGCAGAACCTGGGCAGTCCCACCCCATTTACCACTACCTTCCTCCCTAGGCTCTTGGTTTCAGTGACAGGATTATTGGGAAATAATCCCAAACGTGCCCTGCACTTTCCTCCTCCATGCTCTTAAATAAATTTTTCCTGTTGCTTCTGTGCACATTTAACCCACCTTTTTCTCTTCCACCCAAATTAACACCTTTTGGTAGACTGCAAATCTCTTTGTTGGTAGCAAAAGGTGGGATGTCCTCAGAAACAAGCTGACAAAACGTAGTTACCCCAGCCAATTCCCAGAGAAAGACAGCTACTGTCTCGTCCAGTCTGGCCTCCCCCTGCCAACCCCCTCACTGGGGCAGAGGCTGCCAGGTCCACAGGCAAGGCAGCATGGGTTTACAACCGTCTCCTTGATTTTTGCTGGCTGTGACCGTGTCAACAGAGTCACCCCAGGTCTGCAACAGCTGGTAAGCTCTCAAATTCAGAGGCTTGGTTCAACCATTCTGTTAACCACAGCTCCACGCTGACATTTTGTCCTTGCTCTTCTAACATACAGCCTTTGGCAATTTCTCCCAGACTTCCCTCCACAGTGAAATTAGCCAGACCACACACTGTTCCTGTTTATCTCATTTGCATGTGACTTTTCTCCTTATTATGTCATTAAGGCGAGAGGAAAACCCCTCTAGACAGACAATCAGAAGTGCCTCCGCAAATCCTCTGCTTCATTTGGTTTTTCTCCAACTGGTTTACCTCATTCTTGTGCTCACGGGATTCTAAACACTTTGCAACCTCTTCTCTTACCGACCCTTACTGAGGTCTTCCTATAACTCCTCTGATCAATTCATGTTCCTCTAAACCCAGTCAGGTTAGTACAGCACTTTCCAGTAGAACTTCCTGCAATGATGGAATATTCTATGTCTGCACTGTCCAATATGGTACCCACTTAGCCTCATGTGGCTGTGGAGCTTTCAAAATGTGACTCGTGTTCCTGAGGAACTGATTTTAATTTTAATTAGTGTAAGTATAAATGGCTGTAGGTGATTGGTGACTATCACACTGAACAAACACAGGGGTAGGATGCTCTATTTCAACCAGTGTGACACACAGACTATTTCCCAGCCTATATTTAAAATATACATGATATATTTATATCCCCAGTGACCAAATACAGCTTCTATACTTAATATTTAACTTAAAATACTTCTCTTTCTCCAATACAATGGATTTCCCTTCCCTTCGATTCCAAGTATCAGCTGTTATAACAAAGCCAAAATTGACCTCCTCAGCAAAGCCTCCCTTGTCTCCTCTGTAAGATCAGTCACCATGCCTTTCTGAGACTTACACATAGTTGTGTACATGTGTCTGTCATAAAACCCATCACGGTGTAGTAGTTCATTGTTTCTATTTTGATGTCCCCTCCCATTAGAATGTGCTCCCTCTGAAAGAGGGGAGAGACTTTCTTCGGTTCCCCAACACCTAGAGCAAGAGTGGACATTGTAAGAATGAAACTGTTGGGTGGGTGAATGAATGAAAAAAAAAAATCACTGAATGGAAGATCTATAGAACGGTTGCAAATATTTTTTTTAAATGAACGTGGGAAGGCTTAAACCTAGCTGGAGCAGAGAGCACTCAAGTATCATCTGTTTTCAGTCTTTTTCTTTCACGTTTCTTTTTATGGAAGTCCCCGTGATCTACTGGAAGGTTGCTATAGACTCCTACTTGCTAATGAGGCCTCTGCAGGGCCAGCATTAAGCATTATTTGAGTTGTCAGTTACCAAATGTTGGTGATAGATGGGAGACAACATGCCTGGTGGAACAGTTCTCACCACAGTTGTCATCTGCTACACACACCAACCCAAGACATGTCTCTGCAGACTTTTGAGCACAATTAATACCCTGGAGTGTTTCCAGCCCCTTCAATCCTTTTTCCAAACCACCACTTCAATTGTCTTTTTAAGAGCAAATGGTGTTGGGTCATGTCCATGATTCAAATTCATTGTTGGCCAAACTTTTTAACATGACCTGCAAGACCCTATGGGATCTGGCACACGACCAAGTCTCCAGATGCAATCCAAACTGCACTCCTCACTTCACTGCTCCTGCTACTCTGGCCTTTCCTCTGCCGGCCTCCAGCAAGTTCCTTCTGACCTCGGAGCATGCGCACTTTCAGCTCACACTCCCTGGAACTCTCTTCCCTCTGCTTTTTGCCTAGTTAATGCCAACCCATCCATCAGCTCTCAGCTCTGGACTCACTTAGTGGGAGAAGGCTTTCCTAATATCCAGACAAAGTCAGATCCCCTTTTATAAACAACACATACCTCTTCTTAGCAACACTCATCACAGATGGCTTTATATGTATTTGTGAGTATTTGATTCATGTCAAACACCACATGCCTGGCTCCACATGGACCTGAGTTGTTTACTTTTTTTAAAAAAGCATTTTAATTTTATTTTTAAAGTAAACTCCAACACCCAACCTGGGGCTCGAACCCACCATCCTGAGATCAAGAGTCGTCTGTTCCACGGACTGAGCCAAATAGGTGCCCCATGACTGCATTTACTTTTGTTCATCATGTGACTATCTGGCCCCTGGCACTGTCACTAGCACAAAGTGGACCCTCAAAAACTATTTGCTGGATGAATGAAAGAATGCATAAATGATTGGCACTAAAAATCTCCCTTAGGAGTATAAGCCCAACAATTAAATATTCTTAGAGGTCAAACTCAAGTACCTAAAAATCATAACTCAGGTACCTAAAGATCACCAAGATTAGGTCCCTGATAAAGAATCAACACATCAACCATGGTCCGACTTCCTTATAATTAAAAACAATAACAATAATGACACTTAAACGAAAGATAAGGTACTAAGATGACTTAACAGATTCCATCTCATTCCAGGAAGTGATCCATCCAGTGGTCACTAAGTCAGTGCCACACATCACCATCTGCAGTGACCAGCCAGATGCTTCCAGGGATAAATGGACGCACTGATGGTAAAAATCCAGACATTATCATTGCAGAATTTATTTCAGGAGTCAAGCATATGGACCTTTTGCTTTAACAATTTCCTGATTGTTAAAACAAAAGAAATGGGAATTTTTACTTTTCACATTTTGTATCTGGTTTTATCCAAGGCTTTACTATGTACTTTATAAACATACAATAAAACACATTGACCACATACTGATATTCACTCATTCATTCACTCAACAACTATTCAGTGACTCACAAATATTGCCCAGCAATGTCAGACAAACACAGAAGTGCTAACCTCACGGAGCCCACACTCCAGTGGTTGGTAGCAGCTTATTCCAAGCACTGTGCTAAGAGCTTGATTTTCATTGTCATTTTAATACTCACAAAAATTATGTGGATTACTACAATGAGCATTTTTTTGGTTGAGGACTTCCCCAAACGCACAAGTCTTAACATCCACAATTTGCCTTGAGAAATTATTCTTCCCAGGGGATACTCTCCAGCTCAGAATCTTAGACAAGGCTCAAGTGTCAAGGTGCAACCCAGGTTTCTAGGCTAAGCAAGTGCTTTCTCCCTGGAATTTGAATACCAGGAAAAGAGAATGGGACTGAAAGGCGCTGCATTCAGACCAGACTCCTATGACAAGGAGACCACTGGGGGCGCCCTTCTTCCATGCATGGTGCCTTCAGATCTTTGAGTCCTGATATCCTTCTAATAAACTATTTTTGCTTAAGTTATAGTCAGTTAGTAACTTAGAGTAAAAATACTGTCATTGAAAGGATGATAACTTGGGTTGAGAAATGTACCCAAAGTCATACAGCTAGAAAACAGTAGTGTTGGATTAGAATCCATGCATGCAGTCTTATTCCAGAGCTTTCCTCACTACTGAAAAAGAAGAGATGTCCACAGGTGCAATGGCTCATAGGGAAAATTTTAGCAGCTTCTGTGCTGTCCCACCTCACCATAGGCTTTACTCATGTGCTACCACCAGCCTCTAATCGGCCCATGTCTCACACTCTCTATTTGAGTAGGAAGGGCCTCCTATAGCAGAAACATGGAGGTTGGCCACAGCAGTGGATTGGTGAAAATTAATGAGTAGAACCAGCCAGAGTCTCTAAGTCACCCACGAATATCAATTCCAAATGGACCTAGTAGCAGACAGCCTGGATCCTGCCCATTGGTGCCTTTCCCTCAAGAGCAGCCAATATGACCTTGGAACTGAGTCAGCTTCCAGCTTCAAGAGTCCCTGAGCCAGGGACTTACCTAGTTCCGGCAAGTAGAAACACTTACCCTGGAAACCCGCATTCAACATCTTAGGGCCAGAAGCCTCTTTCTCTGAGTATTAAAGTCTCTGTTGCAGCTTTCAAAATGAATGACTCCAGCCTCCGGGGGATGAAAAAGGCCCTCAGAGTACAAGTGAGAAAGTACAGGGGGAGAGAAACCAACAAGTTGGAGTTCAATTTTGCCTCATGACCTTGCTCTCAAGGAGGATGATAAGTGATCCCTGTAAACTCATGCAAAAATGAAATGTATGTAAATACATTGTTTTAGTCCAGTGAAGAGTCCAAGAGCGCTTTTTGGACTGTGTTGGTTGTGGATTTCTCACACATACAATAACAAGTTTCTGGCTTCCCTGGCACATATGCTTGAGCAATGTGTTGCCGTATCTCTGACAGTTGGTGACATTTCCTTTGCAGTCAGCAAGATTCGTACGGAGGCTGTGTGTCCAATGAAGAAATTAACATCCTGAGTCCCTATATTTTCTATTACTCATCATCTGTGCCTTCATTCAAAACACATTCATCGAACACCTACTGTGTGCATGGCCTTAAGGGACACAAAGATGAAACCGAAGCCGTGACTGCTCCTTGCCTCAAGGAGATGATACATGTGCTTGAATAAGTATATTGCCCAGTGATACTGATTAGAACCATTGCAATTAACGTGTGGCAGAGAACTTGCATTGTCACAGGAACTCTAAAATATTACACCTGCAATGTCTCCTCTAAACCTCAGAGTAGCTCTGTTATTATATGCATTTTAGAGATGAGAGGCATGAAGAAATTATATCATTTGCCAAAGATCATACTAGTAAAATAAGGAGGCAAGCAGAGTACTTCTGGATTCCAGAAGAGCCGTGTGAGCTGCACAGAAGAGTACCAGGAAGGTTTTGTCGTGGAGACAGTGTGTGAGCTGATACAGTTACTCCACAGTCTCTTAAGCTGGTGTTAAGAAAACGTGATCGTATTTCTCTTGTAATTCTCACCCTTAAGTATCATTGTTAACACACATCTCTCAACTGAGAATTGCTTATGAATCTGCAGGTACTGATAACAGACTTAACATGAAGACCTCAGGCTTATATTGATCTCTTTTCAAAGCTTGAAAAAGTTCACTCTATTGGTGTGGTGTGTTTGAGATCTGAGAATTCAGTAAATTGGTTTAAAAATTGCTGCAGCATTAAAAGATCAATTGAAGAAACTGATATCTTGATGGATTTACCTATTGGCCGAAAGGCCATTAAACAATCAGAATTTTTCAACTGAGTAAGACTTTGAACACGAGCTGATCTACCACTTTCAATTTAAACATGAAAGGATAAAGACACACAGAATTAAAAAGGACTTGTCTAGGGGCACACACACACTCAGAGAGGAGCCAGGGCTGGCACCCTTGCCTTCCAATTCCTAATCCAATGTTCCTTTTTATTAAAACAGCAGCAACAACTTTACTGAGGTATAGCTGAAATATGCTCCATCACATGGGTTCAAAAGGTACAATTTGATCCATTTTGATACATGTATTCACCTGTCAAACCACACTGCAATAAATACAAATACTTCTATCACCCTCAAAAATTGAGGGTGCCTTAATTTTTATGCCTCTTCATCCCTTTCTATATTCCCCTTCCTAGGCAATCCCCCATCTGCTTTCTATAAGTTTGCATTTTTAACAATTTTATATAAACAGAACCATACAGTATAAAAGTATTCTTTGGAGCTGTCTTCTTTCACTCACTTAAATATTTTGAGATTTATCTGTGTTGTATGTATCTGTAGTTCACTCCTTTTTATTGCAGAATAGTATTCCCTGCTATGGCTACAGCACAATTTGTTTAGCCATTTATCTGTTAATGGACATTTGGGTGGTTTCCAATCTTGAGTTATTATAAATAAATTCATAATAAACACTCTTGTACACATGTTTGTGTGGACATGTGCTTTCATTTTTCCAGACCAGATACCTAGAAGAAAACTGACTAGATAGTCAGCGTATGTTTATCTTCTTAAGAAACAGGCAAATGGGGCGCCTGGGTGGCTCAGTAGGTTAAGCATCTACCTTCAGCTCAGGTCATGACCTCAGGGTCCTTGGATCGAGTCCCACATTGGGCTCTCTGCTCAGTAGGGACTCTGCTTCTCCCTTTTTCTGTTCATGCTCTCTTTCCGTCTCTATCAAATAAATAAATAAAATCTTTTAAAAAAATGCAAACTACCTTCCAAAAATGTACTAGTTTGCAGCCTAGCAGCAACACATGTGAGTTCTAGTTACACTACATTTTCTCCAGCATTTAGTATCAATTTTGTTTTCCCTACTACTTTTACTAACTCATCACAATGTCCACCACCAGTGACCAGTACATTCTTCAATGCTGCTCTGGTAGAGCAATGCATTTCAATTAACTGAGTCCTGAGGTGATTTTCCTATCCTCTTATCCCCTTTCTTCCCCTCCTAAGTCAGTTTTGGTGGGGTATAGTCTTTGCTCAAACAGAGCAAAAGAGTAGATATTTTTAGAGGACATGTCAATGTAAAATACAGAAAGGACTGACTTTCTTAGAAGTGCTCCCTTTGGTGAATATGAAGGACATGTCATCACCACAGGCTGGAGGGGAGCAGCAATAATGCCGGGACCCTGAAGGATCTAATGAAGGAAAGGAAGGAGGGAAACCAATGAAAAGGCTTTCCTCTCTCATTCTGGTGGGTTCCATCAAGACCACAAGTGACCTTCTCTTTCTTTCCCTAGGCTCTTTGACAGTGGATACCTTCTGTTGGTCATCCCTGTAGGAAATCCACAAGTACCTAGTATCCATTATATAACTGTGACAGCTGCTATTAACCTAGCAGAGACCTTGAGTCAGGAACTGTACTAAGACTTTACATCTGTGTTCTCATTTTAATTCTCAGGACAGCCAAGTGAGGTTGGTATTACTACTCTCATTTTACACATAAGGAAAGTGAGGTATAGAGACGTTAAGTAATTTGTCCATGATCACCAAACTAGTAACTGGCAGAATAGAATTTGAACCCCGTTCTGTCTGATTTCAAAACCCAGACTCTTAAGACCTCAACTCTACTACCTTTCCAGTGACTGAATATGAATGTTGAGGATGTAACTGAATAGTAAATGAATAAGGAACCCCTTCCAAACCTAACCCTCAATGAGTCTATTCTGTAATATCATGGATTGATTACAGGCATTGCATGCCAAATATTCAAGGAATTTCTGCAATCCTTAAATGTTCGCCAAGTCTAAGTCCTTCATGCTCCCGAGCAAATTCTGGAGGGAAGGGGGAATCCATTTTTAGAATTTTGGTTACTAACTGGACCAGTCCTTTCTGCCCATCCATTGAAGTTGATGTTACAGCAATTGCTACAGTTTTTTCAGATGTGTGTACATGCACGTACCCCTGCCCACAATGTCCAGTGGTTATCTACCTTTGTGTACCTGGGGAGCTTGGTAAAAACAGAAATGGCCGGGCTCCACATTCTGACCTTCTGATTCAATCAGATTGCCTCTATATTTTCAACAAGCATACTAGGTAGAGAGACAGTTTTTACTTTGTAGCTGCCCACCATTCATTCCCTGACCTAAAGTCAACCCAGTGTTTTGGGGTGGGGGGGATTGTCCCTCCTCTGCAGGGCTTGTTCCTGGTGCAGAGGAGGGTATTTCCCGGCACTCACATCCACAGAAGCCAAACCCCCTTCCCATCAATTAATTTGACGAAGGACTTGGCATGTGAACTAAGCCTAGCTAATCATATGCCCTCTGGAGACTGAGTTTTGGGTGAAGGAATAAGTAGAGATTAGGAAACTCAGCAGGGAAGTCTTGTCTTAGCCATGAGGTGATTGTGCCCTTACTGCTTCTTGGCCAGAGTTTCCTTAACACCTACCTTGTCCCTCAATTCAATGAACCCCCAAACCACTTCCCTAAATATCTTTGAACAAACACCTTTTTTCCAAGTTAGCTGGTCAGTTTCTGACCCTGGCAACCAGAGAGATATTCCTTGATTCCTCGGGCAATTTTGATGCAAGACACCCAGAGGCCAGCCTTTGAGAAACACTGGCCTTAATTTTCAGTAGTTCTCCACTTAACAATTCTGGGAAAGGATATGTTACCAGTACTAGATACCCCCAGCCAACATTTCCACATAAGTAAACTTGTCAAAAGCATAAGGAGACCCTATTTTCATAATAGTCATTCTCCTTTTTTTGCATACCATGCTTGTAGTCTCTGCATATAATAAGGTTTTTAATAATTAGGGTTTTCTGGCCTTGTTCACTATTGTTAAACTCCAAAATACTGGTCTTGGGCTAGCAAACTCAGAATTACTAGCTCTTTTTCATTTGTCCACCTTGGGGTACTTTGTTAGCCCAAAGAAGAAGAGTTGGTAGAACCAAGCAGACAATTGAAAAGCCACTAATTAGCTGCCTGGTAATGTGTTGATCAGGCCATGACCTCTGGGAACTGACTGCAATAGGAAGATACAGAGGCAAGCGTGGAAAACCAGAAAAGCACCATTATTAGCAACTCTTGATAAAATGATGACATTCCTACGATAACAATAGATGTTAATTGTCCCCTCAAATAAAGTTTCTATGATAATAAGCCTTTGGTCACAGATTTCTGACTAAATAAAGAGTTAGTCATTACAGCACAAATTGTAGCAGAACAGAATAAGGGCTATAACTCTATTTTCGCAGCTAAGGCAGTCTCATGTGCTTTGGCGTTACGTACTGTTGTTAACAAACTAGTTCTAGATGCTGGAGTTATCTCAATCTTTGGAAGCATGGATTTCTGGTGGGAGAGGAGACTTCTGAGGCTTTCCATTGGACACCATCATTATTGTTCCCCTTCTCTGAGGATGGCAGCCCAGTGTGCTTCTGGGAGACAATTTCTCCCTGCATAGTTTCAGGGAGAGTGACACCATCTTCTTAGCTCCAGGGATGGACACAGAACATAGTTCTGCCCAGTCAGGACATTCTGTCTCCCTGGCCACAGTGATGGATCTGAGAAGGACATATGACATGAGACAGACCAGCAAGATTCACACCTGGACTTTTGCTGGAGCCATTGGGAAGAAGGTACCTTCTGCCAAGTTTGTTAAGGTAGTTAGATCCAGGCTAGTTTTGCCACCATCAAGGAAGGGCCAGTTTAAGAATTGAACCAACTCAGAGGAAAGTAGAGACTAAGTAAGACAGATCCCTGGTGTCCTTTTGTGAGCCCCTGAATCCAGCCATGATGGAAGTGGCACTATCCATTGGGCTATTCCATTACAACCAGCCAATAAAGTCCTGTTTGGTTTGGCTTAAGTTATTTTTGAATTGGGTTTCTGTCACTTGCAACCCATGGGTCATGCCAATGGGAAGCAACAGAATGAACCCCACAAAAACTATTTCACAAGCTTCTTAAGCCATTCATCTGAAACTTTATAAACTACTCTTTCTGGTCTAGGAGGGAAAGTGATCAGGCATAAGGGAAGGACAGGAAGCTCTCATAATTGAATCCTCCTGCTACAAACACTTTCCCACACATTTCCTAAGCTATGCGGCAAAAATCTTGTTTCCTTGCCTTCCTTCTGCACAATGTTTTCAAATTCAGAACATATGCTGAAACATTCCAAATGAACTTGACTTCCACTGTTTCTCTTTCTTCAGGAAACCATTTCGCTTTCTGAGGGCTTCCCTATCACCTTGGTGATTTTCTTCCAGTTGTGATTCTTTTAAGAAGCAAGAACACCTTCCCATCAGGCCAAGGTCATTAGCCCAGCCACAGCCATCCTGCCCTTGGATCAAGTTCTTCATCAGCATGAATCCCAGAGAGAACACTCAGAGAAAGCAGGTCTGGGTTGCCTTCTTGAACTCATCCCATTGTGCTCACTCTGCTCTTAGTGCCTTCATACCTCAGTGAGGGACTCTAGGCTGTTAATATTTAACAGTTTCTCTGATGTGATTGGATGGAAGTCCTGAGTATCCCAAAATGCCTCACTCGTGTGAAGTTATAAAATCAATTTGCAGCTTATCACCATCCTTGACTCTTCACAAGTAATTTATTGCCCAAACCTGTGCTGTCTTCAAGGAACTTAAAAATAAAACACAGATTGCTTAAAAGAAAACACTCAGTAGTTTTCAACACCACTGCACCAGGGTGAGGGTAACTCAAAGATCCTCTGCATTAGATATATGATAAAAGCTCAAATCTAAAGCCTTTCAGAGAATGACTAGAGCCAAAAGATTAAGGAAATTGTGAAAGAAAGAAAAAATAGTAAGATCTTGCGAAAACTGGGTATGTGACTACAAAGAAAAAGACCAATTGGAAATCATGCTAGAGTTTTTTGCTCAGGAAGTTAAACAACAAATAGAAAACAGCCATGGATTAGAACGGGAAAATTTAAAAGTATCTCTTCTCCTCCTCCTCATCCTACTCCTCCTCCTTCTTCTTCTTCTTTTTACAAAACTAATACTGTACTGTAGAAATAGGAATCACCTGTAATTACAATGTCCAAAGATAGACATGATTAAAAATTTAGTGTGTTCCTTTTATGTATAGATATACTCACTAATTTAGAAAGGTAGGATTTTATTAGTATTATTTATTACAATGTGTTTATTTAAGTGCAATATTTATGATCATTCTTCCACACTATTATAATTCTGAACACAATTTTTAAAATGAATTTTTCCAATTAGTTATTCAGTATTTCAGACTAGAAAGAGGTATAAGAAATAATATCAGGAACACCCTATACCCACCACCCAGCTTAAGAAATAAATAATCACCCCAAAGGCAAAGAAAACAAAAGCAAAAATTAACTTTTGGGACTTCATCAAGATCAAAACCTTCTGTACAGCAAAGGAAACAGTCAACAAAACAAAGAGGCAACCCACAAAATGGGAGAGGATATTCGCAAATGACATTACAGACAAAGGGCCGATATCCAAAATCTATAAAGAACTCCTCACACTCAACACCCAAAAAACAGATAATCACATCAAAAAATGGGCAGAAGGGACGCCTGGGTGGCTTAGTGGATTAAGTCTCTGCCTTCGGCTCCGGTCATGATCCTAGATCGAGCCCCACATCGGGCTCTCTGCTCAGCAGGGAACCTGCTTCCCCCTCTCTCTCTGCCTGCCTCTCTGCCTACTTGTAATAACTCTCTCTCCGTCAAATTAAAAAAAAAAAAAAATCGGCAGAAGACAAGAAGAGACACTTCTCCAAAAAAGTAGCTAACAGACACATGAAAAAATGTTCATCATCATTAGACATCAGGGAGATTCAAATCAAAACCACATTGAGATACTACCTTATACCAATCAGAATGGCCAAAATCAACAAGACAATAAACAAGCATTGGAGAGGATGTGGAGAAAGGGGAACCCTCTTACACTGTTGGTGGGAACGCAAGTTGGTGGAGCCACTTTGGAAAACAGTGTGGAGATTCCTTAAGAAATTAAAAATAGAGCTTCCTTATGACCCTGCAATTGCACTACTGGGTATTTACCTCAAAGATACAGATGTAGTGAAAAGAAGGGCCATCTGTACCCCAATGTTCATAGCAGCAATGACCATGGTCACCAAACTGTGGAAAGAACCAAGATGCCCTTCAACAGACAAATGGATAAGGATGTGGTCTATATATACAATGGAGTCTTATGCCTCCATCAGAAAGGATGAATACCCAACTTTTGTATCAACATGGACGGGACTGGAAGAGATTATGCTGAGTGTAATAAGTCAAGCAGAGAAAGTCAATTATCATACAGTTTCACTTACTTGTGGAGCATAAGGAATAACTCGGAGGACATTGGGAGATGGAGAGGAGAAGTGAGTTGGGGGAAATCGGAGGGGGAGACAAACCATGAGACTGTGGGCTCTGAGAAACAAACTGAGGTTTTTGGAGGGGCGGTGGGGGGAGTTGGGTGAGCCTGGTGGTGGGTATTATGGAGGGCATGTACTGCATGGAGCACTGGGTGTGGTGCATAAACAATGAATTTTGGAACACACACACACACAAATTAAATTAAATTTAGAAAGAAAAAAAAAAGAAAGAATCACAGACACAGTTGAAATTTTCTGTATATACCTCTGGAATAATAGTCTCCTCCCCACTTGCCCCTTAAGTTTGATTTTTTTCCTGGATACATAATGTTACATCATAGAAATGTAGCATGATCTTTTTAATTCTTGATTGTTCAGCATTTAGACTATTGACAAATTTTCATTATTATAGAAAACACTAAAATGAACATCACTATATACACATCTTCACACACACATCTGTGATTGTTTCCTCAAGACAAATTCCTAGAAGTAAAATTGCTGTTGCCGAACAGTAAGAACATTTCTACGTATTGCCAAGTTACCCACCGTAGAAGTTCCAACCAAGTACACCCAGCATTATCAGAAAGAGCTTACAAAGTAGCTGCACATGGAACACAGGGAAACTTCATAAGGTTTCTTTCTAGTTCATCTTTTCTACTAGCTTCCAGGTGTCCGCTCCTGGGTGCAGGCTCTGTGCTGGGCACTGAGCGTACACAGACAAGTACAGTCCTGACCATCTAGCAGAGAAGGGTGGTGCTGGAACAGGAAATGTGTGTACTGGAGAGGCAGCCTAGCAAAATGGTTAGATCACTGCTATGGGTGCCCAACTCCCCCCGTGGACAAGTTATTTAAACCCCCTGTGCCCCAGTTTCCTTACCTATAAAATAAGGATAGTCAAACTTGCCCAGCATAATCCATAAATCGAAGGCTAAGAAGACACGAAGCCCAGGGCCACTTGCTCAGAAGGCAGTGTTATTAACTCGCCTACATTCAGAGTATCTGCTGGGAAAAGCTAAGTATGGGAAAGGAGGATAGAGCTGCCAGTCAGAAGATAAAAAACAAATGTAGAGCATGGGCAGTGGGGAGAGGAACAAGGTTTGTGCTCATGGAACAAAAATGCAATTATTTTCCAGAAGAAGAGGGCCTGGGCAATGCTCCATGCCCGTGCTCCCTTGTCCCTGCCTGTATGTCGCCCCCAAAACAGATGAACTAGATGCTTCATGACTGTGATCCACTCCACCTGCCTGAGGCTACCCCTGAGCCAGAGGCAAACTATACAAGGGCCTGGGCTCTCGTGGAGAGGGGTGTTTTCTGTCACCAAGGAATAAAGGAAATTGCTTTCTCTCATCACACTGTCAATACAATCTCAATGCATTCATGTACCCTCTGTATCATCATGTAGAAAAAAGCACACTACAAAGAGTATGTTGCATAAGATCTCATATATTTATATAGATAGATAGATATAGCTATAATTCATTCATTCATATAATAATGCATTAAAAAGTTTTACTGAAAATAAACGAACAACAGAAAAACAAAAACAGACTCATAAATACAGAGAAAAAACTGACAGTTGCCAAAGGGAAAGGGAGCGGGGGGAGGGGGGATGGATGAAATAGGTGAAGGTGATTAAGACATACAAACTTCCAGTTATAAAATAATTAACCACCAGGATAAGAAGTATAGCACAGGGAATAGAGTTAATAATATTGTAACAACATTGGTGACAATAAAGACACTCATCATGGTGAGCATTGCACAATGTATAAAACTGTGGAATCCCTATGTTGTCCACCTGATACAAATATAACATTGTATGTTTAAAAAATATATATTTATTGAGTGCTTACTCCATGTTAGGCCCTGTGCTACCACCTGGGGGATATAATGAGATTGGGGACCCTGCTGTAGGGAAGTTTCCATTCCAGCAACAGAGACTGACATGAATGGATTACATCATATACTTAAATATTGTTCGATTTCTATTTAAAAAAAAAAAAATCACAGTGTAGAGATTCCTTAAGAAATTAAAAATAGAGCTTCCCTATGACCCTGCAATTGCACTACTGGGTATTTGTCCCAAAGATACAGATGTAGTGAAAAGAAGGGCCATCTGTACTCCAATGTTCATAGCAGCAATGGCTTCAGTTGCCAAACTGTGGAAAGAACCAAGATGCCCTTCAACGGACGAATGGAGAAGGAAGATGTGGTCCATATACACTATGGAGTATTATGCCTCCATCAGAAAGGATGAATACCCAACTTCTGTAGCAACATGGACGGGACTGGAAGAGATTATGCTGAGTGAAATAAGTCAAGCAGAGAGAGTCAATTATCATATGGTTTCACTTATTTGTGGAGCATAACAAATAACATGGAGGACATAGGGAGATGGAGAGGAGAAGGGAGTTGAGGGAAATTGGAAGGGGAGGTAAACCATGAGAGACTATGGACCCTGAAAAACAACCTGAGGGTTTTGAAGGGGCGGGGGGTGGGAGGTTGGGGTAGTGAAATGGTGGGTATTATGGAGGGCACTTATGGCATGGAGCACTGGGTGTGGTGCATAAACAATGAATTCTGGTACACTGAAAAGATACTAAAAAAATTTAAGAAATTTTAAAAAAGAAGGAACAAACTTGATAGAAAGAGCAAAAAAAAAAAAAAATCATGGTAAGGTGCTCCTGGGCTAATACAAAAAAAAAAGAAACTTTTTTTTGGCTTCAGAATAATGACTCATCTGTAACAGCTGTAGGATGAAGAGGGAGAGAAAATGAAAACACAACAAAGCCAATAAAAAATGAACCAGGTCAAAGAAAGCACAAAAAGCCACGGAGAAGGGTAAAAGCACAGATACCTTAGGAAGGGCAGCGGACAGAGAGGACCCTGGTATTTCTAAGAATCCCATTCAATCTGTTCCAGAACAAGGGTTGGGAAACGTTTCCTATAAAGGGCCCAATAGTAAATATTTTGGGCTTTGGGGGCTGCACGGTCTCTGCCAACGCAGCATGAAAGCAGCCAGCGACAGACAATACGTGGATGAATGGGCATGGCTGTGTTCCAGAAAACTTTATTTATAGATACAAGAGTCGAATTCTGTATGAGTTTCATGAATCATGAAAAAGTCTTTTCCTTTTAATATTTTTTAACCATTTAAATAAGAATCATTCTTCACTTGCATGGTAGATTTGGTCCATGCACCACAGATCGCCTAGCCCTGATTTAAACAGCTATATAATAGTCTACTTCATGGATAGTCCAAAGTAGTTTTTTTAAGATTTTATTTCTTTGCAAGGAGAGAGAGAGAGCAGGAGGAGGAGCAGAGGGAGAGGGACAAACAGACTATACGTTGAGCACAGAGCCTCACACAGGAGCTGGATCTCATGACCCTGAGATCATGACCTGAGCCAGAATCAAGAGTCGAGCACTTAACCAACTGAGCCCTCCAGGTCTGCCACCAAAATACTTTTAACAAATCTCCAACTGGTGGACATGTAGTTTGTTTCTGGTTTTTGCCTATGATACACGGCACTATGATGAACACTGTACACGCATCTTTGCATCCTTGAGTGTGTAAATGACTGTTTTCTACCTGTCTCCACTCCCATATCCCCAGCACGAGCCCATTTGAGAAAACGGTATGAGAGGGATTCTTGAAACAGTCCTGCTGAGTTCCAAATGCAGAGGATGATATTGCCTCTTTCATTCAGCAGCCTAATAATTCTATTTATAAAGGGCTGTCAAATTGCCGGCTATGAGTTATTCCATATGAACCCTGCTGCTTGTTTTCAGTGATCCACTGGGCTCAGGTTTTGCAGAATTTCAAGATGGCCTTCGAAGATTCATTCAGGAGGCTGTCAGAAACACTCCACAGCCATGGGCCAGCCCACCCTGCCTTGAGGAGAGACCCCTGCTTCCAAAGTCCATCATCACCAGCTTCCTTCCCTATCTTTGTTTTAGACACTCAGCTTGATATGAGAGCTCCTTCTTACCTCCCCTGAAACTCAGACACTTGGATGGGGGTGGTACACTGGTAGATTCTTTTCCCCAAGGATCCTCAACTTCTACTTATGTGTGGCTATCACCATCCTGTCTATACAATTCCTACTTTTTGCCTTTGTTTCATCACTCCAAGTTTTACAGAAAATGTTTATTTTAATTTTTTTGCATTTTTATTTTTATTTTTTTGCAAAAGGAATGCAGGCTTACTACTATGGGAAAAACATTCAACTCTCTAAAGTATACTGTGAAAGTCTTCCCTTCTGTGCCCCCGTTCTTACAGGCAGCTGTTATTCTTGTTTTGTTTTTTTTTTTTTTTAAGATTTTACTTACTTATTTAATTGACAGAGAGACAGTGAGAGAAGGAACACAAGCGGGGGGAGTGGGAGAGGGAGAAGCAGGCTTCCCACTGAGCAGAGAGCCCGTTGTGGGACTCAATCCCAGGACCCAGGGATCATGACCTGAGCCCAAGGCAGATGCCCAGTGACTGAGCCCCCCTGCCCTGAGACAGCTGTTATTCTCAGACACACTGGGGATCTGGCTACAGAGCTGCTAGTCTGTGTGGCCTTAAATAAGTCACTCAACTTCTCTGAGGCTTAAGGTCTCTGTATGTAAAATAAGAGTGATGATTCCTGTCGCCTTAGCTGGAAATCATGCTTACAAAACATTTAACACTTAGCACAGAGCCCAACTGTAATAAATGCCCAAGAAACACTTGCTATGTTATCATTCCTCTGTGCAAATGCAATCATAATTTTTAATATCGTGTATAAATTTTTTTAAGATTATTTATTTATTTATTTGACAGAGAGAGATCACAAGCAGGCAGAGAGGCAGGCAGAGAGAGGAGGAAGCAGGCTCCCTGCCGAGCAGAGAGCCCGATGCGGGATTCGATCCCAGGACCCTGAGATCATGACCTGAGCCAAAGGCAGTGGCTTAACCCACTGAGCCACCCAGGCGCCCCATGGTGTATAATTTTTAAATGGTACCTTCCTGTGGGTAAATTTTTGTAATTGTTTAATGCTTAATTCATCTGGAACATTTATCTTATTCTTAATCTTATTCTCTTCAATAACTTTGTAATATTCCAAGGCATTGGTGTCGTATTATTTGTTTAATCCTTTGACTATTGATGGTTATTTAGGTTTTCGATGCTGGAAGGAAAATCCTTGAACATACAGGTTTGGGCATTAATGGGAATATTTTCTTAAGATGAATTTCCAAAAATGTAATTCCTCTGTCTATAGGTACTTTTTATTTTAAACGTCTTTTATTTTATGGCCCAAGGCAGACTCTTCTGTTCACCTCCCAGAATATTTCCAGCTTTCTCCCATTTAAGGCCTCACAGGGTTGGTCCCCTTGCCGGTACAAAGACCGTGTGACTTGGCCACTAAGTAATGAGTACAAGGGACAGATGTCATCACCATTTTACTACCACTTTCAAACCTTCCAGAACCTTCTTTATCTTCTGCCTCAGTGAGCAGCAGTATTCCAGATAGTGACTGCTCCACCTGTGTACTGGGGACAATGTGGGACAGAGTCTCATCTGACCCATCACAAACAAACACACACTCGCACACACACATATACACACGAGAATGAGAAATAAACATCCGTTGTTATACATCACCATCACTTGGGAGTTGTTGGCTACTGCATTTAGCCTGATACACTGCCAAGTTCCTGTCCCAAAAAGCCTTTATCAACTCACACGCCTACAAAAAGTAAATGAAAGAGCCACGAGGCTATACCGCTTTTGCAGTTTGTTAATTTTACAGATTTCTCCTTTCCATTAGTTTTATTAGGGATGATCAGCGGCAAAAAAGATGTGTGATGCCTCAGCTACTTACTAAGGCTTTCTTAATAGTACATGCCTTCTTATTTATTAGCAAATCCCATTTTTTCAGAAAACCTTACCATGTCAACATATAACTAAAGGCCCTTCTCGTGTTCTTTAATGGTCTTTTCCCCTGAACATGATCGAATTCCCTGTTGCTGACCAGATCTTAGTTTTGCTAGCTTTAACAAGGGTGCCATAATCCCAGCATCTTGATTTCCACAAGAGACGTTTTTTTTCCCTTCATAGACAAATGAGCAGCCACTCTGTTGCATATCTGATTATACTGAATAGTCCTTTTGAAAAAAAAAAATCACATTAACAATTCTGTATCTCAGGGCACCTGAGTGGCTCAGTGGGTTAAGCCTCTGCCTTTGGCTCAGATCATGGTCTCAGGGTCCTGAGATCGAGCCTCACATCGGGCGCTCTGCAACCCCCTCTCTGCCTGCCTACTTGTGATCTCTCTCTCTCTGTCAAATAAATAAATAAAACCTTAAGGAAAAAAAATTCTGTATCTCTTATTTTTAACACGGGGAGATAAATGTAGGTGTGGATCCCAAATCTTTCCAGTCTTAAAGAACCAGCTCAAAAGCCGTTTACTTCATGAAGCCCTTCCTCACAGTCCTTAGCTCAAGGTAATGACTCCCTCCTCTAAATACCATGTACATTTCCACATCTTTTTCGTTACACTCACTTTGTAGAACTGCAATGAGGGGTCTGTTTTGCGAACTGACACTTCCAGTATCCCCTTTACAATCACATCATGCATTTATTTGCAACATGCATTACAAAGTTATTCATTGGGTAGAAGCTCTCACTAGGAGAAAAGGAACCATATGATGTGGAAAAAACCTAAAAGCCTTAAAAACTGAATGCTTACATTCTCAAACCCCTAATGCAATCTTGTATTTGTTTTTCTACAAATTAAATGATTCTTCTACTGAGAAAACCCAGGAAGAAAGGGAACAAAGGATGTAGTTTATGATAGCCATTGACATCTGAAAAAACTCTCCACTGGAATGTATCTATCTCTTGCTTGGAAGGATGGACTAGGACAGTGTGAACTGACTGGGGCCAGTCTGGTTAATTACGAACTACTAGGCTTTCTTGTAGACTTAAGTTCGCAGAGGGCACAATGTTGTTTAGCAAACAGTAGTTCAAGACATGGTTAGAGATAGGTCAGCAGAAACTACCTCCCCCAACCTTGCTGTAATAAAAGTGAATCTAGCACCAAATTCTGTCACAGAAACATTTATTAGCGATTTATCAGCAAACAGGCACAAGAACACTCAAATAACTTCCAAGCTCAATGACTTACCACCTCTCTGCTTTATGGGTTCCAACTATTCTTTGCAGGACAAATTCTCTTGAAACAGACACAACATTATTGAGGCAGGATTCAGTTAGCCTCCTGGCCAGCATAAGGCAACCAAAATCATCTAAGATATTGGAAGGCAGTAGGACCATGTTAGAATCAAGCCACCATTCCAAAAGTTAGATGGTAAAGGGCTCACTGGAGCTTTATGTCCCATTTATGTAAGATTGGATAGTAAGTGTCTCTAAAATTTTTTAGTCCATCTGCATCTCTCGAATACCAGTCATTTTGCCAATGAAAACCCCTGCTAACATTCCATATGCTATTAACAAGACCTTTGGTATTGGTGAAGGAGAAATATAGTTGAAGCACTTGTGGTTAAATTCATCTGGAGTGTGGTCTTATGAGTAAATGTAAACTAGCCCTTTCTGGACCATATCCCCAGTCAGACAGTCTGCCCCTGGGGTGTAGCTTAAAACTAATCAACCACGTATTTAGTTCATATTATCTCCGCTGGCACGATTTAAAATCAATCGTGAACATCAAAACACAAGAGGTCACTCATGTGAGAGTTGGAAGCACAAAAATTAGGGTATTTAATCCAGTCCTTGAAACCAGGGGTGGAGGTGAATACCAGACACAGGAGACACTTTTCTGTGTATCTCTGGTTATATTAACCGGTGTGGCAGTGTAATTAAAAGGAGAGTTTCATTCACTAGGAAGATATATCTCCTCATACGGCACCTGTGCTTAGTGGGAAAAGCTGAGCGGTGAGCCTCAGCTGACCAAATTTATTAGGGAAGCCCTATTCCATTTCCTCTCCCTACCTCCATCTCATTACAAGCATCTAACAAGTTCTAACTGTTACAAGTTGTAACCTACAGCTCTTTAAGATTGGGCATAACCAGCGGTAGCCTTTATTCCTTCTTTATTGTCTTTAAGAAGGATATAAAAGACGCAACACCTGTTCTTGGCCCTTCCTACAACTGCTCCTTCTCACCCCCATCTGAACCTCACGACCCCAGTACCGATGTGGCATTGACACAGATGGAGTGTTGAAAGAGGTGGCTCCGGACGACCCTTATTCCTCTCTCTCTTCCCCATTATCACTGCTCTCGGGGACAACTACGCGTTCTCTGGCCATGGGATTTTGCGCAGCATCTCACTGTGTCCATGTAATTCCTCCACCAAGCCAAGGGGCAGCGTTTTAAGGCACAAATACCTGCACATGGCCTCGTATGATTCCTTCAGTACTTACATTAAGTCTTTTATTTTTTTATTTTATCTTTTTAAGTGTGCTTAAAACGTGTTTTTAGGTCAGTGTTAATGGATAAAAATTTCCCATTTCAGGTCTTTGTGTTATTAATTGCATTTTTCCTGAGAGGTGGCCTTGGCATGTGATAAGGACTGTCTGTGTTTGCAGGCCTGTTTATGACCCTGTTAGAGAACACCAGGCACAGGATCCACACTTCTCTCACTTTTCTATGTCCAGTGTCTAGCTCAGTGCAACAGAACATAATTTTTGTTCTTCAATCTGAACTTTGTGAGCAGGTGGTTGGGCACTTCCATGACTTGTGAACAATTACCGGTTATTTGTGCTTAGTTTGACTGTAATCCCGGCTGCATATAGACTTAACTTTGTTCTGAAATTATTTTTGCTGCTCAATGTGTTTAACTGCATCCTAAGTGCACATAGAAGAAGTTTAGAATGTAGTTCATTTTATTTTTTCCTCTAGTACTATTTCTACATTTTTACAGAAGGATGGTAGGCATTGCACCAAGCCTACAGAATTTTTGCATAAAATTAAGTCAGTAGTTGCCATTTTTTAAGAGGCTCCAAATTGTGGGGATGATTGGTAGCTAAGCAATTGTATAACTAGAATAAACCCTGGAGATAATTTAATAGTACCGATGTACATTTCTTGTGTGCTTACTATGTGAAAGGCTTTGTGCTAAGTACCTTAAAAACATGTTCTCAATCACCCTTTTTTCTTTTTACCTCAGACTCTAGTATGACTTGGCACCGCACCATTACGGATCCTGTCTTCATTGAGAATGTTGATATTTTGTTCAGCGTGAATTTTTTTGCATTAATTTTGACTTTTTAAAAATATGGTATTAAAATATTATTTATCTCGATTGCTGAGTTTTTTGGCATCCTCTTAAATTTTGTACTCTATTTCTGGCAACAGCTTTAAAAGATTAGACTATTCTTTTTCTCCCTTTAGAGATGAGGACATAGAAGTCAGAAAGTTGTTGCATTTTCCCATGGCTTAAAATGTCAGTAATGGGGGCACCTGGGTGGCTCAGTGGGTTAAAGCCTCTGCCTTTGGCTCAGGTCGTGATCCCAGGGTCCTGGGATCGAGCCCTGCATCGGGCTCTCTACTCAGCAAGGAGCCTGCTTCCCCTTCTCTCTCTGCCTGCCTCTCTGCCTACTTGTGATCTCTGTCTGTCAAATAAATAAATAAAATCTTAAAAAAAAAAAGTGCCAGTAATGATAGAACCAAAACTGAAATCCAGATGACTTGACAGATCAGCCCTCAGCTTAGGCACATAATTTCACAGATGGGGAAAATGAGAAGCAGAGGGGTGTGAGGACGGTTGGACTTGCTTTCATGTCAGCAGGGCAGACACTTATATAAACAACACCGCTGAATGAAACAAGTAAAAAGCTGGATTAAAAACATAAAAATGTCTGTTTAAGTGCTTTGCTGGGCTAAGCTGGAAAGAAGGATTCTCCAGATGCCAGGAAGAGAAAAGCATGGTTCCTGGGAGACATTCTATTGAGACTCAAGACCTTGAACTTTGACATTGACCACTGCTCAGAGGGGTGTCTGAGGCGTAGGGTTGGGGGTGTAGAGGGAAGCTAATTTGGTGTTCTCACATAAACTAGAAACCCAAACAGGTTGTACCCTCAGTGCAAGGAGCAAGGAGAAATAAACCTTGTATACTGAGAGCAACCAGAATAAAACAGATCTGGATGAAGGCAGGGGGGAAAAAAAAATTCCCCTGAGAATTTGTAACTACAAGCCAGCCCTCACCTGGGTTTGCAACACAAATTCTACTGTGTGATCATAAAACACCTCCAGAATAAAATTTAATATAAAGGAGGGGGCACCTGGGTGCTCAGCTGATTGTGTCTGACTCTTGATTTCTGATCAGGTCATGATCTCTCTCTCTCTCTCTCAAATAGAAAAATAAATAAAATCTTTTTAAAAAAAAAAAGATAAAAAATTTAATATAAAGGAGGATGTGATAATTTAAAGGCTGTGTCTTTTCATCCATAAAACTATAACAATTTAAAAACTTTCATCTCTTTATTACACAGGTACACTTAATTATCACATTTAAAAACACAGAAAAAAATTTAAAAAGAACAATTTTCAACAAACTCTATGTATTCTAGTGATTGAACAAGAAATTATAGAGTTTTAAGGAGAGCAACCAAAGGTAACTCTGAGAACAAAAGATTTGCAAGAAGCATACTATAAAGAATGACTTCTTCTATCTATTTGCTTAACTTTTTTTCTAACCTTTTCTTTTTCCTTTTTTTTTTTTCTTTCTGTCAGAAAAAAGAAATACTAAGCTTGGGGAGACATTTTAGACAGAACAAAGTGATATGATGCTTCTTGTTAATTTGCTCAAGAGATGACAGCCAGTAGCTTTCCTTCATTATATCAATAGTGAAGCATACCAGGAATGATCTTAGACTTCCCCTGGACGCCATGAGACTTAAGCCAAGAAGATCTCAAAAGCCTTTACAAGACAAACTGGGAAGAGGAAAAGTATTAGATATTGGTAAGTATTCAAGCCACCAGGGAAAAGCATTATAAAGAGAATAATTATCTGACCTAACAACGTTTTCCTCTGGTTATCAACCTCACTCTTCTGGATGTTCAAATTTGTTTTATTTGATCAAAGGGAGCCAAAGAAGTCTGTAAAGCACATGATTTAAAGAGTCTCCAAATTTCATCCGAATTGATTTTTTCCTCTATTATATGATTTCCCCACCCTTTAACACTCTTTTTTGAGGACATCCCTACTGCTATATAACCTCAAGTAATTCAAGCATCAGTTTGGCTGTTGATAGACAATGAGATGAAGCTAACACTCACCAATGTCTAAATTATTAGTAATAGCTCCTTAACAGGAACAGGGCTTGGTAGCCAGCCTGGAACTATTTTAAAACCCAAATCAAGATGTCTTAGCATGATCCCCTTCATAATATGAAAATAGATCTACATAGTACTTTATTAAACATATGGGTACTTCCTTAATAAATCAGAACTAATCTCATCTTTCTGATGGACTTCAAGGGAAAATCTAGAACCCACCCTCTTCATTTATTTCTGAGGCAGCCCATAATAAATAGGTGGATGTTATTCTCGCACTAAAGTCGGACATTTAGCTACACTCACCAAAAACTGGCAAAAAGGTTATATTGCGTTCCAACCTAGGGAGGAACAAAAGAGTGGGCCACGAAATAAAGAGTTACGTTTTGGAGAGAACCTTTGTTGGTTGTCACCCCTGTGTACCCTCTAAGCCTTGTTCCTTTTTAATAGGACCTCAGACTTCTCAGGCATAAGGTTTGTCTGTGATTAAATTCTCCCTAGAGTCCAAGGGTAGGCTCTGACTGGTTTTTGTCAACCAGTGTTTCCTTCTAGCCAGAGTGGATGGCTTTTTGGAGGAATTCTGAGAAAGAAGAATCCTCTCTTTTCTGTGGGAGCTCCTCCCAAAATTCTTTCTCTTGTCACCCCTCTTCCTGATGCCAACGTTTGGTGTTCATAAAAGACACCAATCTTTCAATGAAACTGATGTTAGGGAAGACATTATGGAGAAACAAAAAGAAAAGGCTCCTAGTGAAATGGTTGAGCCTCTGGACCAATCTATACCTGAAACCTAACATCCCACTGCACATTGCAGTTAAATAAGCTGGTAACTTCCCTTATTATTTAAACTACTCTAAATGGATTATCTGCCACTTATAACCAAATGTTTATAAATAAAAGATACTTGTAACCTAGTCAGTTATGAATGGAGGCTGGAATGAAATTAGAAGATAAACATCATTTAAAAATGATGTTTAAATACATCATTTAAAAATTATCCAGATTATCAGAGAGTCACAGCTTAGACAGAGTAGGGCATCTTACTTGACAAGAAAATATAGGCTGGTGTTTAGTAAAGTTGAATCCATTACAATGAAAAAATTTTAACATGAACATGTAGAGAAGTCTATTATTGCTGATAGAGTGGCAGATTTTGTTAAAACACTTCAGTTCACCGTGGGAAACAGAGCTGAGGCTAATACCTCCGTCCATCCCTATGCATAGACTGTGAAGAAAAAAAGAGCCAGTGCATAATTTCCTCCATCGTCTCCATGGTAATTTGCAAAGTCTCCATCACGAAATGTTTAATCTAAGAACACTATTTTTCTTTGCTTTGTTTTGTGTTTTAGTAGAAAGATGATACAGAAATATTCTTTGGACATCTCAGATAAAACAAAGACTGGGGGGGTGTATTTCTTTTTTGTTGTTTGGCATTCTGGTTTTGTTTCTCTCGGTTTTTTTGTTTTGTTTTGTTTCCATTTTTCCGTTTTCCTATTAAACACTACTAAGAAGTAGCACATTTAGAAGTTTCCTTGGTGTGTTGTATGCTTCTCAGTTTGGCCAGTATCCACCACCTTTCCCCTTCCCCCCACTATCCACGTGGCTACAAACTAGGCTCCTGGCAGCCTTGATTACTTAATAGGTCCCTGCCCACTGGATTCAGTTCATTGACCAAGGATGGATGTCTATTCTATGAAGCCAAGCATTTTCTTCTCTAAAAATGTCAATTTGGAACCAAGAGAGTGGCAAGTTAATTTGTTCCCTGAAGCTGGGATTGAGTGGCCATTCTTAACCATGGAGACTGGAAAGTTAAGAAACTGAGCCTGCAGTGACAGAGAATTCAAAAACCAACAGTGACAGAGTGCTTACTAAGTCACAGGCACTGTGATCTGCCCTTCACCCCCGTTACTGCTTTATGTCAGAACCACCTATGATAGGTGGTGATGGTGGTTCTTGTTCTGATAGTTATTTTATAGATGAGCACAATGAGGGGTTAAGTAAATTGTTCAAGAACAGAGGGCTCACATCAGAGCAAAGACTCCAACAATCTGTTTGACAATCTGTCTTCAGAGCATTTGCTCCAAATCTCCAAAGCCCATCCCCGCTGCCGTTCGGTGCCTAAGGTTGTCCCTCTTGGAAACCTGAAAAACTACCTGGTATTTCAGTCATAAAGTTTCCCTTTTCTTCTTAGTTTTAGTTGGTTTCTGTTCTTACAACCAAAAATGTCTTAAGGAGCACATTAGTGACAATCAGGAATCAACCTTTATAGCTCCCAGGAACTCAATAAGCAGTGAGTAGATAGATAAATAAGCAAACGAATGTCTCATTACCACAAAACTCTCTCTGCAGCGGGCTATTGGGCATCCTAATTCCTGGATAACTTCAGACTCGGATTCTCTGCGAAACGCCTCTCATTTGTGCCCTGTACACAGCAGATGCTCCATCCGTGGGCATTTTGGTAGTAGGTGGATAATTTCCTGGAAACAAAGCAAGTTCTTCGTGTTCTTGAGAGGTACCACAGACAATACCCTCCTCTGCAGTCTTGGCATTTCGAATGCCAGATGTAGGACTCGATAAGTAGTTAGAATCGGGGGGCGGGGGGTGGGGGTGGAATGGTGCACTGGGGTTGAATTTTTGAAAAACAAACTGTATCACTTATGGCAAGGTTAACTCAAGGCTGAGAAGTGAGTTTTGGAGTTAAGCAAATCTGAACTTGAAACCCCCACCCCCAACCAAACCTCTGTTGACTCTACCTCTATTGGCTTTCACACTGGGAAATTTTCTTAATGTTTCTAAGTTTTATAAACTTTTAAAATACTACTTTGGGGATTGAAAAAGTATCCCAATACTAGGACAGAAAGAGAAATAACAGCCATATTTTCCTCAGAATTAATTGCCATTACAGCTTGGCTTATTTGCCTCTACCTTCTGTGTTTGTTGTAGGCTAATTAATTTAAGAAAAAAAAAATCACACAACGCTGTTCTTAAAAATTATATGCGTTCAATATAAAGGATCCAAACAATGCAGAAAAATAAGAGGGAAGCTTGTTTTAATCATGCCAAATTCTCCCATCCAGGACTTCCTATTATAGATGTCAGGTGGCTATTATCACAGAATTTTTTCAAGGTATGTGCAGAGAGAAGGTCGTCTACTTAGGTAAACAAAGTGTTGGATAAATAGGTTAGATAGATGGGTAGAAAAGCTTTAGTAAAATCAGATATTTTAAAAATCAGATAGCTTTTTAAAAAAATCAGGTGGCTTTTACTAACGATTCACAGACCTGTACCCCTGGGCCTAATAATACATTATATGTTAATAAAAAATTTTTTAAAAATCAGGTAGCTTTTAAATAAAAGATTAAATTTAGTTTTATTTGACTATAATAGAAAAAACCCAAAGTGTATCATTCTTGAATGCTTTAAGATCTAATTTTCTTATATTAAGACCCTCGAGTTTTAGCTGATGTATATACAAGTATCCCCAGCTCCCCCTTACATCCACATATCCTAAATTTCAGATCATCCCATGCTTGTTTGTTTGTCTTAATTGGGGTAAAATATCTATACCATAAAATTCATCATTTTAACCATTTTAAAGTCTACAATTCAGTATCATTTGGCACATTCAGTGTTTTACAAACACCACCTCTATCTAGTTCCAGAACATTCTTATCACCTCTGATGGAAATTAAACATGCACTCTCTCCTCCCTCCTTCCTCCCATCCCTGACAACCATTAGTCATCTTCCTGCCTCTATTAATTTGTCTATTATAGACATTTCATACAATCAAATCCTAGACTATGTGGCCTTTTGTGTCTGGCTTCCTTCATTTAGCATAGTGTGTTTGAGGTTCATTGGTGTTATAACACGTATCAGCCCTTCACCCCTTCTGGTGGCTGAATACTGTTCCCCTATATTGCTATCCCACAGTTTGTTCATCCAGTTACCTGTGGAGGGACATTTGGGCTGTTTCCACATTTTGGTTATTGAGAGGAATGTTGATATGGATGTTCACGTACAAACTGTTATGGGGAGACCAGTTTTCAATTCCTTGGGGTACATACTTAAGAGCGGAATTGCTAGATCACGTGGTAATTCAGTTTTAATTTTTGGAGAAGGTACTGAACTGTCACTTTACATCCCTGTTTTAATTTTCATCACTCACTCCACATCTTTAAAGGATTCCTTTTGAAAGAGGTTAAAAAACCCTAAAGCCAGTTCCAATACCTTTCCAACCATATTCTGTCAGTTGCTTTCTATTTTACTTGAACAGCTCAGTCAGTCATTTAGGCAATTCTTACATAAATGCATAACCTAGAACCACTACCAATTGATCAAACAGGAAACAGAAATTAAACATTTTGTCCTCCTTGCTTTAAGACTCCACTCATCTCTTGTTGACTTAGGCCATCTTGCTAACTTGGAAAACCCTACTGGTTTCCCTAGTCTCTGATGGCTACTTGTTTGTGTTTTTTGGTTTGTTTGTTTTTTTTTTAAGATTTTATTTATTTGTTCATTTGAGTAAGAGAGAGAGAGAGAGCACAAGCAGGGGCAGCAGCAGAGGGAGAGGGAGAAGCAGGTTCCCCACTGAGCATGGACCCCAATGCAGGGCTGGATCCCAGGATCCCCAGATCATGACCCTAGCTGAAGGCAGACGCTTAACCTACTGAGCCATCCAGACGCCCTGACTACTTAGGTTTAAGACCCAGGTCAGACCCATTCTCCATGATTGTTCCAGTTCCTATGAACTCCAAGAGCCAACTTATTGTCTGTGCCCCATAGTTTGTGCTTACCTTGTATTGCTTACTATTGTGACTTCTGTTTATATGTATACATATTCTCTCCAGGATAAAGGGTACAAAGCACACATGCTTGAATGGACAGAAAGTGGGTCATAGAAGTCAGAGCAGGGGGGCACCTGGGTGGCTCAGTGGGTTAAAGCCTCTGCCTTCAGCTCAGGTCATGGTCCCAGGGTCCTGGGATCAAGCCCCATGTCAGGCTCTCTGCTCAGTGGGGAGCCTGCTTCCCCCTCTCTCTCTGCCTGCTTCTCTCCCTGCCTATGATCTCTGTCTGTCAAATAAATAAATAAAATCTTAAAAAAAAAAAAAAAAAGTCAGAGCCGGCTTAAGTTCACGCTTTATTTAGCTGTGAACTCCAAGGTCTACATCCATTTCCCCTCCTGTGGAATGAGGGGCGGGAATTTGAGGGGTAGAACACAGATATCATAGGCTGGTCATGATGATTAGAGATAATGACTATAAAGCATATAGGAGGTCACTGGTAAATTGTAAAAATACAGTCTAATCATCATGGGTATCTTGTATCTCCCTGTGTCACTGACAAGCAAAGTACATAGTAGGCCTTCAGAAAATGTTAGCAAATTGTTGTTTTCATTCTGTCAGCTTTGGGTGAAATGTGAGCACCAGGCAGAACCTCTTCCTTTTTTGTTATTTGTTAGTATTCTGTGTGTATTCATTTTCCCATCTATTTACACTCACCTCTTCCCAAAAAAGTTGAGGGGACATATTCTCTTGTCTAGATGGCTCCTTCCCCAAAAATCCCATCAAAATGGTCATGGACACAGGAAAGTGCCAGAAAGCCTACTTTACAGTCCTATCCCTAAATAGATAATAATTCAATTGGACAAATATTAGCTCGCATTTACTAAGTGATCACTATGTGCCAGGCTCTGACTTTGCATTTTGCATTGTTCCCCCTGAAACCCTCACCATAACCCTATGATTTGAGAGACACAATTATCACTCTTCTCAGGTGAGGAAACCGAGGCACAGGGAAGACACACAGCTTCTCAACAAGTGGCGGACATGGAATTTGAACATGCTGTCCAACTAATGCCAAGTCCATGCTCTTAAATCATACACTATATACTCTCCCTCTAGTCCTTGGCTGAACCTTCCAGAAGGAGCAAGTTTTAAATCACATAGAATTTCACTTTATTAAGCACCTACGAAAGTGAGTAAAAAAGCTTCTGAGAAACTGGTTTAAATCTATTAACAAGGAAAAGGTGAAATGAAATGCCATCAGCATTACTATACCCAACTCCTGAGTTTCACCAGAAGTTAGGTGACACAGGTCAAATCACATTATCCCCAAATAAATAACAAATAAGTAACAGCTTTCAGCCCCAACGTATTTTAACATTAATAAAACCTGATATGATCATGTAGCCTTTCAATCATTAAACCAATGTTCCTGAAACACTACTCTGTGCTGGGCACTGTGCTGATTACATGATACTTTTGAATGTTGAAAGAGGATTTATTGCACACGTTTAACTGTTAGATGTGTTGTATGTTTCAGGAAGAACACTGAAGGTGCTTTGTCCTTCTGAATAGACCTGGTAATTAGCTACTAGAAATGAGGTTAAAGAGGAACTTGGGTTTGTAATAAAAGCTCTATTGGTTTCTCCATCAATATTACTATAATTTGAGTAATTCTTATCACTTTTCTAATGTGAAAATTAAATGTTGGCTAAGCCTAAGAATTTCAAGTGCTTAAAAAAAAAATAAAATCGGGGCACCTGGGTGGCTCAGTGGGTTAAAGCCTCTGCCTTCAGCTCAGGTCATGATCCCAGAGTCCTGGGATCCAGCCCCGCATTGGGCTCTCTGCTCCGCAGGGAACCTGCTTCCTCCCCTCTCTCTCTCTCTCTCTCTCTGCCTGCCTCTCTGCCTACTTGTGATTTCTCTCTCTTTTAAATAAATAAATAGAATCAAGATGGAGCAATTCAAGCATGCTAGCAGAATGAGACCACACATCCTGCCCGTGTTTATACTCTAGCTGTGGGAGGCAGAATAATGACGCACACCCACTCCCTCAAAGATGTCCTCATGCCAGTCCCTGGAACCTGGGAAAATGTTACCCTATGTGGCAATGGGGACTTTGCAGATGTGATTAAGTATCTTAAGAGGGAGAGATTGTCCTGGATTATTCAGGTGGCCCCAAAGTAATTAGAAGTGTCTTTACTAAGAGGGAAGCAGGCAGGACAAAAAGAAAAATGAAAGAAACAGGTTGAGGTGTTACAGGGTCAAGGATGTATGTGACTTCTACAAACTGGAAAGGCAAGGAAACAGATTCTCCGTCCCCAGAGTCCTGGAAGGAATGCAGCCCAGTCAACACCTGGTTGTTAAGCCCACTGATGATGGGTCTCCAAAAAGTATTGTTTTCGGCCACTGAACTTATGGTAATTTTTAGAGCAATAGTAATAAAGCGGCAGACAGAACTTTTTAAATCATAGGATGGTCAGATAGTAAATTACCTCTGAATATCAGATCTGACATCATTTAAAAAGAGAACAGGAGGTATCTTTTCCTACTATTCTTTTTTTTTTTTTTAAGATTTTGTTTATTTATTTGACAGAGAGAGATCACAGTAGACAGAGAGGCAGGCAGAGAGAGGGAGAGAGGGAAGCAGGCTCCCCGCTGAGCAGAGAGCCCGACGCAGAACTCGATCCCAGGACCCCAAGATCATGACCCGAGCCAAAGGCAGCGGCTTAACCCACTGAGCCACCCAGGTGCCCCTCCTACTATTCTTTTTAAAATCTCAAGGAAACTAAGCATATTCCCTTTATGGAAGGCAAAGGGAAAAAAGAAGGCAGAATGGCACACCATGCAATCTGACCTTATGGAAAGGTCAGGCCATCTTTTATAAAAATGGAGAAAATGCAAATTCAAAGGACTGTTATAAGTATAATCCACAGGAAATCTACACAAACCCATGCTATGTGATTCAGTTTCAACACAAAAATCACATTCAAAGAAATAACAACCAGAGAGAGAAAATCATGAGTCAGAGAATCTCGATTCAAACTTCCAAGAAAATTATAAAGGGGAACATTCATTCTTAATAATTCCTCGGGGCACCTGGGTGGCTCAGTCAGTGAAGCATCCGACCTTGATTTTGCTCAGGTCATGATCTCAGGGTTGAGATTGAGCCCCAAGTAGGGCTCCGTACTGCTGAGTGTGGAGCCTACTTGGGATTCTCTCTCTCCCTCTTCCCTGTCCCTCCCCTTTGCTCTCTAAAGTAAACTTATAAAAAAAATAATAATTTCTCAAAATCCTTTTGGGGCTTCTCTCTTATTCTGTCTGTAGCAGTAGCTCCAAAAAATTCTCTCTCTACCATCCAACACTGTCTATAACATCCAGCTCTGTCACCTCCCTAGCCCTGCTTCTTTCTCCCCTCCCAACCTCCACCATGAACATGTATATCTGTGACTCTCAAGCAGGGGCTGCTAAACATCCTACAATGCATAGGCCAGCCCCCAAAACAAAGAACTTTTTGGCACTAAGTATCAAGGTGCCAGATATGTAGATGAACTGAGTCTCTCCATCTTCATTTTCATTTAGGAACACCTGAATCCTGTACAATAAGGGTAGCTCCTTGACTAAAGCATCAGCAAGTCTCCCTCTTTCGGAACCAGGGGAGGAAAACACTTGCAATGTCTCAACATTCAATATATTGTTTCATCTCCGTCCCATAAGATAATGTATACAAAGTGTCCTGTATGGCTGCAAAAACCATGGAAGCTAATGGGTGTTCAAAAACATATCGGATCCCATCTCTTTTCCCAGAAGGGAATGAAGAATCCAATTTATTTGTAATATGGTATCCTCAAGATAATAACATCTCTGCCTACTGTGTCCTCCCACTGCAGAGCGGCCTCAAATTTTTGAATATTTAAATTATAGAAATTGTTCACCTGCTATAAGAGAGAGTAATGCATTCCCCAGGAGAATTGGGTTTTAGAAATAAGAACATCAGAAAAACAGCAAAGAGGATTATTGAAACCCAGTGTTCAGCTGTGGAATATTGAAAGTTCCAATTAATGTTTCAGTGTTTAAAATAAACAGATTTTTTTCTTTTTTTACTAAGTAGCATTCACAATGTGTAAGAAAGAAAATGACTTCTACCTGTTTTTCAAAAAGATCTCATTTTTATTATGATGACTATGAAGGCCCTTGCACTGAAATATAAACTATATATATTGAATATATAGACTTGAAATATTGAAAATCTTATATATATAACTTCAATTTATATATGTGCTTTTTGGAAACTGTGGTAAAATACCCAGATCATAAAAATTTACCACTTTAACCATCTTTTTAAATTATTATTATTTGAGAGAGAGAGAGAATGAGAGCAAGCATGAGAGCAGGATGGCAGAGAGAGAAGCAGATTCCCTGCTGAGCAGGGAGCCTGTTGCGGGACTTGATCCCCGGCCTCCAGGATCATGACCTGAGTGGAAGGCAGTCACTCAACCAACTGAACCACCCAAGGGCCCCCATTTTAACCATCTTTTTAAAGATTTTATATATTCATTTTAGAGTGAGAGAGAGCACACGTGAGCAGGAGTTGGGTTGGGGGGCAGGCAGAGCTAGAGGGAGAAGCAGGCTTCCCACTGAGCAGGGAACCCGATGATACAATGAGGGGTTCGATCCCAGGACCCTGGGATCATGACCTGAGCTGAAGGCAGAGCCGTTAACCCATTGAGCCACCCAGCCGACTCCATTTTAACCACTTTCAAGTGCACAGTTCAATGGCATCAAGTATATGCCCACTGCTATGCAATCATCACCATCTCCAGAACTTTTTCCATCTTACAAAACTGAAACTCTACCTAAGAAAGAGTAACTCCTCATTTCCCTTTCCCTCCAGCCCCTGGCAACCACCATTCTACTTTTTGTCTCTCTAAATCCGACTGCTCCAGGTACCTCATATAAATTGCATCATACAGTATTTGTCATTTTATGACTGGCTTATTTCATTTAGCATAATATCCTCAAGGTTCACCCACATTCTATCATGTGATAAGATTTCCTTCTTTTTGGGAACCCTCCTACACTGTTGGTGGGAATACAAGCTGGTGCAACCACTCTGGAAAACAACATGGAGGTTCCTCAAAATGTTGAAAATAGAACTACCCTATGACCCAGCAAATGCACTACTGGGTATTTACCCTAAAGATACAAATGTAGTGATCCAAAGGGGCACGTGCACCCGAATGTTTATAGCAGCAATGTCTACAATAGCCAAACTATGGAAAGAACCTAGATGTCCATCAACAGATGAATGGATAAAGAAGAGGTAGTATATATACACAATGGAATACTATGCAGCCATCAAAAGAAATGAAATCTTGCCATTTACGATGACGTGGATGGAACTAGAGGGTACCATGCTTAGCGAAATAAGTCAAGCAGAGAAAGACAACTATCATATGATATCCCTGATATGAGGAAGTGGAGATGCAACATGGGGATTAAGGGGGTAAGAGAAGAATCAATGAAACAAGATGGGATTGGGAGGGAGACAAACCATAAGTGACTCTTAATCTCACAAAACAAACTGAGGGTTGCTGGGGGGAGGGGGGTTTGGAAAAGGGGGGTGGGGCTATGGACATTGCGGAGGGTATTGCTATGGTGAGTGCTGTGAAGTGTGTAAACCTGGTGATTCACAGACCTGTACCCCTGGGGATAAAAATATATGTTTATAAAAAATAAATAAATAAAAGATTTCCTTCTTTTTAAAGACTGAACGATATGCCATTGTGCCTATATATAACATTTTGTTAAACCATTCATTCATCCATGGACACTCTGGCTTGCACCTTTAGCCTATAAAAATAATGCTACAGTAGCCATGGGAATAGCATCTGTGCTTTTAATGCTCAAGTCATGGTGATTGAAGAACTCATGTTCTTTAATGTACATGAGATTTCTACATGTTTCACATGAAATTCATTTACTTCTGCAGGCCTCTGAAAACATTGCAGTAAGTTGAGCTTTCTAAAGCAAAATTCAGTAAAACAACAACAAAAGATGACATGATTATAGTGAAGCCAAGATTATCTATACAGTTTTATAAGGGTTGAAGGCATGGTGCTCTGGTGTAAGCAACTCTGGGCAAGTAACTTAATGTTCCAATAATAGTTTTTATCATTTATGGAGTACTTACTAGGCACCAGATATTGTGATAAGCACTTGACCCATATTAACTCATGAAATGATCATAATGACACTATGAGAGGTATACCATTATTATTTCCATTTAGCATCTTAGTATCTAGCAGTTCAGCATATATACTAGAACCACATTGCCTAGTTTCAAATCCTAGCTTCTCTACCTACTAGCAATGGGGCTTTGGTCAAATTATTTAACTGTGAATTAATCTCCTTGTGAAGAATAGTGATACTATCCACTTCACAGTACTGACATGAAGATTGAGAGGATGTACCTGAACTTTCATTTCAGGGCTTTTCATATGGTTAGTGCTCCATAAATGTTACATGGTAATATTTGTATCTATTTCTTACTCAAAAAAATCCAGGTACATTTTTCCCCATTCTTGGGAGACAGAGTCATGTCTGGAGAGTAAGTACAGAATTTGCAACTAATGCTAATATTAAGCTAAGGTACACATAATTAAGAAATGCTATGATTCTTGGGGTCCCTAGGTGACTCAGTGGGTCAAGGGACTGACTTTGATTTCGCCTCAGGTCCTGATCTCGGAGTCCTGGGATAGAAGACCACATTGGACTCCAAGCTCAGTGTGGAGTCTGCTGGATTCTCTCCCTCTCCCTCCGACCCTCCCCCCAATCATGCACTCTCTCACTCTCTCTAAAATAAATAAAATCTTTTTTAAAAAAATGCTGTGATTCTTAAAATTGAGGTTTGTATCAAGCACCAATCATCAAAGCTGTATCAATCCTATTTTTTGGACTGCTCTTTACCTTTGGGTCCAACCTAACAAGACTATGCTTAGGTCAGTTCTCTCAACTCTGTTCAATGGACAGGAAGCATCTGCCCACTATATGACAAGTGTGCAAGGTAAAAATCTTTGCACTGGATTTATTCTACTGAGTAAGCTGTTATTTGAAAAAAGCAAAACAAAACAAAAGCCTAATTCTTCCAATAAGAAATCCCTAAGTGGCTTCTGTACAGAGTTGACTTTGGTTAAATATATCTCCTGTTTCCTATCTCTTCACCATTATGAATGAAACAGCTAACAACTGAAGTTTTGTTCGTGCACAAAGTCCATGACAGATGGATTTGGCCCCTTTCTGACTTCTAGGTTTTTCTCATTCCTAGGCTTTTGCATGTGCCATTTCATCCACCTGACATATCCCTCCTTCCCAATGGAACTATCACCCTCCTTCAAGGCCCAGTTCAAATATTATATTCCTCCATGAAGTCTTGTAGTGTCTACCAACTGTAAGTTTCTTTTGCCCTTCAGTCAACAGTGTTAACTCAAGGGTGTCTGGGTGGCTCAGTCCATTAAGCCTCTGCCTTCAGCTCAGGTCATGGTCCCAGTATCCTGGGATGGAGCACCATGTCAGGCTCCCTGTGTGGTGGGGAGTCTGCTTCTCCCTCTCCCTCTTCCCTTCCACATGTTTGTGTTCTGCCTGTCTGTCTCTCTTTCTCTCAAGTAAGTATAAAAAAATTCATACATTTCCATTGATCCTTATCACATACTTCTTTGCTTTATTTGCATACATATGTCTAGGAACCTTATCTTTTTCACACCTGGAATCTTCATATCACTGAACACAGCATGTTACTGATGTCTAGCAAACATTGACTGGTTGGATGCTCCCTATAGACTACACCATAAACCTGTAGCTGCTACCTGTGAGATTGACTCTGATCATTTAAAGCCCATATCTTGTCTGTGTCCCCCATAACCACCCTTGGAGTAGACAATGTTGGATCTATTTATCTGAACAGATTATCTGTTTTGCATTAACTTCACAATGTTTAAATACTCTGGATCAGAAAGTGTGAGAATAGGAAACACAGGAAATCAAATAAGAGCATCTTTGTTTATTATAGAAGGAAAAAGCTACTTCTTATACTTACTTGATTTGGTGCTGTCCTTGATGTCTTAGTGGAAAGAAAATCAGGCTTTGACTGGGGTGACTTCAGTGGTGTACTATGAAGTTTCCCAAAGATAAACAACCAAACAACAAACAATTTCAAAAGCCTTTATGAGTAATCTCAAAGGACACTAAACTGTACCAAATCTCATTGCAAACAAACAATTTTGGGTAGAAAAATTGTTGGAAATACACACACATGGACCAATACCAATTTGCAACTTCTGTGAAGAGAAAGTAGATGGCCTTTTGGATTTATCAAAGTTATTTATAAAACTCCAAAGGACTGTGGATTAAGAATAAAGTATTAGAGAACTGGCAAGATATAAAATCCATTGGCTGATGTTACTTGGAACTGAGGAGTTCACCTAAAATGTTGAAAAGCGTCCCTCTGTTTCACGTTGAAGAATTGAATGATACATATTCAGAATCATCAGAGCCAATACAAACAAAGATGAAAATTGGCAAGCAATATTTTCCATGAATAATTAACGTGGAATTGGCTAAAGGCAGATTCCAAGTAATTCCTTGATGTAAAACCGTACTCACTGAATTCTCTCCAGGGAAGTTCCCCATGTGTTAAATGGAAACCAGAGTCCCAAGATTCTAGACCTTGCTCTTGGAAAGAGAAAAAGCTGGCTACTTTTCTGATGCTATCACCAGAAACTCCTGTCCACATGCTGAGTGATTTACATGCCCGTCTTCCTTTTTTCTCAAATTAAAATCATATAAATACAAAATGGTCAATATTTTAAGCAATACAAAACGTATTACTGAAAACTTCTATGTTGTGTTAAGACAAAGGTGACTAAAGATGATGGGAGCAGCGTGAAAAAGAGGCCAGAACCCCCCAGACTAACCAAAGCCTGCACCACTGCATCCCTGTCCAACACCTACATCTCCCCCATTGACCCCATGCCCAGGAGAAAGGCCAAAGTGGACGCTCCAGGTAATTAAACCAAGATGAAGTTCTTCAAGGTTATCTGATAAATCTGCTTCTCCAGCGCCAGAGTTCCAGCCTAAAAATACCCCTGCAAAGAGGGAAGAGAAGGTGCCCAAAGGGAAAGGGAGAAAGCTGATGCGGGCAAGGATGGGAATAACTCTGCAGAAATGGAGATGCCAAACACACCAGGCACAGAAGGCTGAGGGCGCTAGAGATGCCAAGTGATACCTGTGTACTTGTGGTGACTGTACAGTTTGAAATCCTATTTTTTAATGAAGTTTTCTAAAAATGCAGAATTTTGTTTTAACTTCTCTTTTACGCTATGTTGTTAGCACATAGAACACTTCATAGTTCTTTTGGAGAAAGGACATACATTACTAGTAGAGTATCTCCAAAGCTAGATTGATACAGGGGGAACTACCTTTTCATTCTAGTTTTGAGAAACTTCCTCTTGGTTCCTAGGAGAAGGGATTATTTGATGTTGACGCACATTAGCCACCTTGGCACAAAAGCCTTGTGGTAAGGAAAAACTAAAATTCATTATTTTATGTCCTCTTCTCCCTCTCTGCCTTCACCATAGACTTGATTCCCTTAAACCCAGAAACCTGTTGGAACCTGACCCTAAAACATGACTCCCAGTTTGTCAGGCCATCTGGACTCTCCAGTATCACCATGGAGATGGCATCCCTCCAAAGAGCTCCTTGTGGATCTTCAGGTGGATAATTCTGCCATCTTCGTTTCATTTCCAGAAAGTCAGGATTGGCTTGTGAGAAGTTTGTTGGACAATATGCTACATGTGAAACATCAACCCTCACTCTAAACTTGCCCTGTTCAGAGATTCACACGAAGAATTCATTGGGTTTTATAGTGGCTTTTTTATTTTGGTAGTCCACTGAACAAGAGAGTTTGAAAGTTGTTGTATACTATTAATGATGGTCTGCCCATGCCCTGCCTGAAATACCGTGACTATGAAAACTGTCCTTAATAAAGCTGGATACAGTATGAAAAAAAAAGACTGAGATGATTAAGACATTGTCCCTATTCTCAAGGAACATTCATTTGCTAATAATAATTACAGTAAAACATGATGAGTACAATAATAGAAATAGATTAGAAGCACTCCTATCCAATGAAGAGTGAGGCCTCCAACCTTGGTTTTGTTTTGTTTCTTTTTAATTGGGTTGACAAATCTAGAGAATTTGTATTTACATTTAATTTAAAGACCTGTTTGTTGATTTCTTTAAAAAAGAGGACTGAAATTTAGATTGGGACTTTGTTTAATCTGTAGATCAACTTGGAATGAATTGACCTTAACATTTAGTTTTATAACCCATGAATATGGTATATATATATCTCCATTTATTTGGATCTTCTTTAAAATATCATCAGTATTTTCAATGTAAAAGTCTTGGATATCATTGGTACATTTTAAGTATTTTGTATTTGGGAGCAGTACTGCACTAGGAATTTAATTTTATTTTCTCATTTGCAGCCAACATAAAAATACATTTCACATATATTATAAATATATTTTATATATATTATAAATATGGATTTTAATTTTTTGCTTACAGTTTGTTGATAGCAGCAGATTATATTGATTAATTTTCAAAGGCTGAACCAGGCTTGCATAACTGGAATAAATCCACTAGTCATAGCATATAATTTTTTTTCCATATATATTGTTGGATTTGGTTTGATAACATTTTGTTGAGGATTTTTACATCTAAATTCATGAGAGATATTGGTATGTGGTTTTCTTTTTTGTACTATCTTTATCCGTTTTTGGTAACAGGGTGATACTGGCCTCCTACGATAAATTGAGAAATGTTTCCTCTTTAACTTTCTGGAATAGATTGTATAAAATTGGGGCTAACTCTTTTCCAAGGTTTCATAGAATTTTCCACAGAAAATATCTGGGCCTGGAGATTTCTTTTTCAGGAGCTTTTAAACTATGAACTCAATTGCTTTAATGCTTACAGGGTTATTCAGATTATCTATTGGTTGAGTTTGGCAGTTTGTGGTTTTTAAGGAATTGGTCCATTTCTTCTAAATTGTCAAATTTATGAAGATAAAGATGTTCATAGTATTCTTATTATCTTTTTCATGGCTGTGGAATCTGTAGTGATATCCCCTTTTTCATTGCTAATATAGGGGATTTCTTTCATTTATACATATATGTATATTTAATAGATTTATTTATTTATTTGAGAGAGAGAGAGTGATGCACAAGTGCAGACATGGGGGGAGGAGCAGAAGGAAAAGGTGAGAGAGAATCTCAAGCAGACTCTCCTGAGTGCAGGGCCTGAGGCGGGGCTCAAGCTCATGACCCCGAGATCATAACCTGAGCAGAAACGAAGAGTCAGTTGCTTAGCCTACTGGCATGACCTAGGTGCCATATACAGATATATAGAGAAATCTTTTTTAAAATATTTTATTTATTTATTTAAGAGAGAATGAGTGAGAGAGAGCATGAAAGAGGAGAAGTTCAGAGGGAGAAGCAGACTCCCCAAGGAGCTGGGAGCATAATGCAGGACTCGATCCTGGAAGTGCGGGATCATGACCTGAGCCGAAGGCAGTTGCTCAACCAACTGAGTCACCCAGGTGCCCTATATATATTTTTTTTTAATATTTTATTTTATTTTTTAAGTAATCTCTACACCAACATGGGGCTTAAACTCACAACTCTGAGATCAATAATTGCATGCTCCACAAATTGAACCAGTGAGGCACCCCTCTTTCTGGTATATTTTTATTTTGTCGCTCTTACCAAAGGTTTATCCATTTTATGTTTTTTAAAGGATGAGCTTTTTTCCCATTGATTTTCTCGATTGTCCACTTTCAATTTCAGGGCTGTCTACTCCTTTCTTATTTCCTTTCACCCACTTAATCTGAGTTTATTTGGTTCTTCTGTTTCTAATTACTTGAGGTAAGAATGTAGTTTGTTGATTTCAGATCTTTCTTTGTTTCTTCATTTTTAGTATAAATATTGGGGCTATACATTTCCCTCCCAGTGCTGCTTTAGCTTCATTATATACACTGTGTTTTGTTGTTTTTATTTTCACTGAGTTAGGTTGATTTTTTTTTTGAGACTTCCTGAGTCACAGATTATTTACACTCTATATGATCTTAACTCTTTCAAATGTGTTGAAGTGGTTTTTGTTTGTTCCCCCACTGAGCAGGGAGCCCAATATGGTACTTGACCTCAGGGACTCTAGGATCAACCAACTGAGCCACACAGCTGCCCTAAATCTCATTTCTGTGATTATCTTTTTTGATTTTCTGTGCCTTACTTGAAATTATTTTAGGATTCGATCCTTCAAGTCCTATTTACAGTATTTTTAAATTCATATATTTTATAGTTTTCATAATGGTTACTCTGGGTATTTTAATATACATATGTGACATGTAACATTTATTGTTATCAACATTTTACCTTTTGAGTGTAGAAATCTTAATTTACTTAGAACCTCCTGTTTCACCCACTTTGAATAACATTGATTTGGACATCAAATTATATAATAATTTTTTTCAATAGTCAAATATTACTTATTAAACTCATGAAAAGATTAGTCTATTTTGTGTATCCATATTCATCCTTCTTCCTTCCTGGATACTCTGAGATTCTTTCTTTTATCATTTCCTTCCCATTTGAAGAAATTCCTTTAACTTGTCTTGAAGGGTAGATATGCAAGTTACAAATTTGTTTTGCTTTCCTTTGACTAAGAATATTTTTATTTCCCCATTAATCATGAATGATAGCTTCAACAGATCTAGAATTCATGGCTGACAGTTGTTTTCTTTCAGCATCTCAAAAATAATGTCACTTCCTTCTGGCCTCCATGGTTTCAGATGAAAAATCTGTTGTCATTTGACAACTCCCCTACTGGGAAGATCCTAGCTGTCTTGTCTTGAGTGAGGGAGAGTTTTGAGCCCTTGGGGGAAAAAGGAGCTTCCTGAAGCAGGACATGTGATGTCGTTCAGCCTCTCCTACAAGACTCTACCTTGTCTGCCTTGGTAGCTCTTGGCAGAAGTGAAGGTATCAAGTCTGGCAAGAAAAAAGAAACATCAACTGGGTTTTAATGCTAAACCAATCTTGCATGCCTGGAATAAATGCTACTTAGTCATGATACCTCATCCTTTTTTTTTTTTTTTTTTTTTCTGGTTGCATCTGATTTGGTAATTTTTTGCTAAGGATTTTTCTATCAATTCTTTTGAGTTTTTTATCAGTGCATATGAGTTTGGGTGTTAGGGTTATGCTGGCCTCATAAGCTGAGTGAGGAAGTATTCTCTCCTCTGTGCCTTAATAAAGATTGTGTAATAGTGGTTTGATATCTTCCTTGAATGTTTAGTAGATTTCACCAGTGAAACTATCTGTGCCTAGAGGGCGTTTTATTTGCAGGAAGATTTTTGGTAATGTATTTAACTTCTAATAGCTATGGAGCTATTGAAATTTTCTGTTTCATCTAGTATTAGTTTAGTAAGTTGTATATTTTAAGAAATTTCTCATTTTCATCCAGCTTGTCAAATGTTAGCATAAAGTTTATAACATTAAATTGTCCTTTTAATGCCTATAGAATCTATAACAAAAACACCTATTTAATTCCTGATATTGGTGATTTTTGTTTTGTTTTTCCCTTGATCGTTCATAGTTAGAAGTTTGTGAATTTTGTTGATTTCAAAGAATCAACTTTTTGATTGGTTAATTTCCCTTATTGTTTATCTCATTGATCTGCTCTCTCTCATTTTTTTTAAGATTTTATTTATTTGAGAGAGAGATTGAGAGCAGAGCTGGGTAGGGAGGATTGGTGTGGGGAAGGAGCAGAGGGAAAGGGGCCGACTCCTCATTGAGCAGAGAGCCCTGACCTTGATCCCAGGACTCTGGGATCATGACCCGAGCTGAAGGCAGATGCTTAACTGACTCAGCCACCCAGGGGTCCCTAATTGATCTGCTCTTGTCCTATTTTTTTTATTATTATTATTGAAGTTTACTTTGCTTGATCTAGCTCCTTGTAAATATACAACATTTGGCTATTAAAATAAGTATTTAAAGCTTTATCTTTCCTTCTGAATGCTGTTTTTGCTTCTTCCCACCAATTCTGATGGGTTATGTGTTCTTTATCACATGACTCAAAATATTTTCCAATTTTCCTGTGATTCCTTTGATTCATGAATTATTTAGAAGTAGTTGTTTAATTTCTAAGTATTGAATGTTTTTCTGAATATTGTATTGTTATTAATTTTTAATTCAATTCCTCTATAATCAGAAAACAAATTGTATGATTTAATTCCCTTTAAATTTATTGAGACTTATTTAATGAACTTGCTTATGGTTTATTTTTATGAATGCATCATGAGCCCTTAAAAAGAATATGTATTCTGTAGTGCCTGCTATAGTAACATAAATACCAATCAGATCAAGGTGGTTGATTATGTTGTTCAAGTTTTCCACATCTTTACTAATTTTTTGGTCTAGCTCTTCTATCAATTCTTGTGATGAAATATTAAAATCCAACACTATAATTGTAGAATTGCCTTTATCCTTTTAATCCTGTCAGTTTTTCCTCAGTATTTTGAAGCCGAGAAGGAGGAAACAGCAGGATACAGTCATGAAACTTGCCTTCAAAGATACGTAAGACTGGGCATGAAGTAGTGCTGGAACTATTAATTTTCATCTTTATTAAATAATAATTGTGTGGGTAGTAATAACAGCATTATCATGCTGTTCTCAGCTCATATTGTAGGACCTTATTACAATAAAAATAGTGTTATTAGGAGACTCTGCAGGCATTTCCAGAGCAAAATATCATTAGATGGAGTTTAAACGAGATCCTTTATAGAAAATTATCTTAAAATGTATAAACATGAGTAGGAGTTATCATAATCATCATCATTATAAAATCATAAATAGTCTTCTTCCACCCAGTTCCATGCTTGAGAAGGTTGTGTTCCATCAAGACATTAGTACTCCTAAACTTTATTAGAATTGTTTTAAAGACTCTTTAAAGAGTCATTAAACTCGTGGTCAATAGGAGTTATTTTCTATGGAAAAAAAAAGGGGGGTAGTGAGGAGATGAAAATATTTTGAAAATTAAGAAATTAAAGAAATTAAATTAAATTTATAATTTAATTAATTATATGAATTAATTAAATAAGAAATTAAATAAATCTATGCATAAGCATATGGAAAGTTGACTAGAACACATGGTTAAATGAAAAAAAAAGTTGGAGAAAAATATGAAATACAACTTTTTTAAGAAACACACAGGTCAATAGCCACCTATATTTATTTGTATTGGCCTAGATCTGGAATGAAACCATTAACTGTGGACAACTCTGAGGAAGGGTATTTCAGGAGAGGGGAGTGGCTGGGAGGCAGGGATGAAAGTGGGCACTTTCACTTTTTACTTTCTAGACTGTATATTATTTGTGTCTTCATGACAACCAAAGTGCAATACTTCTTTTGTTTTAAGTCTGAGCAAAAAACAACTGATCAGAAAGGTGGAAATTGTGTAAAAAAAAAAGTTAAATTTTCTAATATTGGGGCAGAGTAGAATCTTACGTGAGACAAAGAAGAGCTCCTCAGTGAATGTGCCTCTATAATGCAAGGCTGGGCAAGATTACTGGAGTATTTTTTTTCATAAGTCCATGAAAATAGTCTTCTCTGAGATTAGTGGTAATTATACATTATAACTTGTTTGCTTTATTGGATTTTTAATCAAACTTTAAAAAAAAAAAAAAACTAAGCAAATACAAAGCTACCTCCAGAGCACTGCAGCACAATAACAACCTTCTTCTGTGCTGTCCTTTATGAGATTAATTAAATTAGATTGCCTCTGAGGGGATCAGGAATTCTCCAGAAGCCGAAAGGAGGAAGACACATAGGGCTCCCTTGCTATAGCAACACTGAATCAGGATGATGAGGTGGTCAGTGAGACACACAAGGATTTGCTAGCAGCCTGTAGCATCCTTAAGCAAATTCATTTTCTCCTAACAAAATATGCCAGCCTGTTCAAGCATGGTCATTTAGGATGTAAAGACAGATGTATATAATGGGAAGTGGTATTACCATTGTGTCTGAATGGCAACCTAACAGCCATTTTCCTACCCTAATTTCTTGTCACAGAGTCTTCTCCATGTTCCCAGGGAAGCTGAAAATCCTGATACTCCATTTCTGAGCCTCCTTGACATTAGGGTGTCGCTATGTGACACATTCTTGTCCAATGGGACTTGAAGGAGAAATTTCTTGGGATAAAGAGAGAAATGAATGAGAGAATCTCTTTCTCCCTTCCTGCTTTTGGGTATTGTTCCTTTTTTGCTAATACAGCAGCCATCTTGTAACCTTGAAAGAATAGAAGTCTCTGATACACTGTGAATCAAAGAGTGGAAAAATGGGAAAAGTCTAAGCCCATCAGTCAGCTGTGAACCCCACCTTGAGTCACCTACTTCTGTACTTCTGTGTGCCTTGGGATATAGAGGGGTCTGCTCAGGGATTGAACAGAAAATGTGAGCAAAGAAGAGAAGTCAGGAGTTGTCCACATCTTTGGCATAGCTAAGAGGATGGCCACAGTGTTACAGTGGAAATTTTAGGCATGTGAACAAGGAAACATTGTAACAAAAAAGTATGGGTAAAATCTTTAGGGGCACCTAGGTGGCTCGGTGGGTTAAGCCTCTTCATTCAGCTCAGGGCATGATCCCAGGGTCCTGGGATCAAGCCCCACATTGGGCTCTCTACTCAACAGGGAGCCTGCTTCCCTTCCTCTCTCTCTGCCTGCCTCTCTGCCTAATTGTGATCTCTGTCAAATAAATAAATAAAATCTTTTAAAAAAAAGGTATGGGACTGACGCGCATATATATATATATATATATATATATATATATATATATTACATACATCAATGGGATTGAACAGAGTCCAGAAATAAACCCATACATCTATAGTCAATTGGTTTTTGATAAGTAGACCAAGATCATTCAATGAAGAAAGCAGTCTCATCAGGAAATGGTCCTGGGACAACTTGTTATCCACATACAAAGGAATGAAGTTGAACCCTTAACTCATATACAAAAATTAGCTGAAAACTGGGGTGCCTGACTGCCTCAGTCGCTAAAGCATGTAACTCTTGATCTCAGGGTCATGAGTTTAAGCACCACATTGGCTGTAGAGTTTATGTTAAAAAAAAAAAAAGTTAACTCAAAATTGGCCAAAGACTAAAAGACTATAACTATTAAACTTAGAAGAAAACATAGGAGTAAATCTTTATAACCTTGGATTTGGAAGTGATTTCTTAAATATGACACAAAAAGCACAAGCAACAAAAGACAAAACAGATAAATTAGACTTTATCAAGAGAGCGAGAAGACAAAGCCCAGAATGGGAGAAAATATTTGCAGATTGTATAACTGATAAAGGTTATTTAATATCCATAACATATACAGCATACCTATAATACAACAATGAAAACACAAATGACCCAATTTAAAAATGGGCAAAGGACCTGAATAGACATTTCTCCAAAGATCTACAAAGCTCATGAAAAGATGTTCAGTGTCATTAGTCATTAAGGAAATGCAAATCTAACTACAATGAGAACCTACCCACTAGGTTGGCCATAGCAACAGCAACAAAACCCCCCCAAGCCAAACAAAAATGGAAAGTAAGTGTTGACAAGGAGGTAGAGGAATTAGAACCTTTGTATGTTGCCATTAGGAGTATAAACGGTATAGCCACTGTGGACACCAGTATGACGCTTCATCAAAACATTAAACATAAATTTACTGTATGACCCAGCAATTCCACTCCTTGGTATATACCCAAAAGAATTAAAGACAGGTATTCAAACAAATCCTTGTATAAGAATGGTCATAGTATCACTGTTCACAATAGCCCAAACTTGGAAATAACTCAAATGGCCATCAAAAGACGAATGGACAGAACAAATGTGGTATATCTATACAGTGGAATGTTATTTGGCATAAAAAGAAAGAAGCACTGCTACATGCTAAACATGGATGGAACTCAAAAACATTATGCCAAGTAAAAGAATCCAGATGCAAAAAGTCATAGACTATATGATTCAAAGTAAGCAAATCCAAAAGCAAAGAGCGGATACACAGTTGCCAGAGCTCTGAGTATGGTAAAATAGGGACTAACTGCTTCATGGGTGCAGAGTTTCTTTTGGGGTGATGAAAATGTTTTAGATAGATCGAGGTGATGGTTGTAAAACATTCTGAATGTACTAAATTGTACGCTTTGAAATAGCCAATGGTTAACTTTATGTTTTGTGAATTTTATGTAAATCTTAGTTAATATGCCACAGGATCAAAAAGTATAACCTTTATGACTATCTATTCCACCAGAGAGAATTTAATTTCATCTGAGCAGGCCATCTTAACTTAGCAAAATGGCCAAGTTAACGTCTCCCTCCCATGAGTCATAAAATGGCCTTGACAGCAGAAAGGCGACCCAATACCTCATTGTAGAACACTGAGATATCTCTTCCTTATTTTTAAGTTTTGGATATTTTTTTCTGACATCACATGGAGTCTGATTCACCAGTTCAGACTTCACTTTTACTGAAGGTTACTTTCATCTTTGAAGAGGGCTTCCTTTTTTTAATCCCCCCCAGGCAGCAGGCTTTCATCAGCAGGGCCCTCCTAGTCCATTAGAAATGCTGTATTAAACTGGAAAAGAAAAGTATTGGGAATCTAGATGTCTTTCCTCCCTGAAGATTTTTTAACCCCTGAGCAAATTTGCCAAACCATTCCCAGCAATCAACAAACCATCTATATGTGAGTCTATTATCTATCTACTTATTTGTAAGATATATTTTATCTATGTCACCAATGAGTAAAGAATGAAAGTAGTGGCCCTCCTCTGCTTATATACAGTTGGATTTGGATTTTCAGCCCTTTGCAAGTAAAGCAAACAGAAAGCCCCTTTGCCAAAAGATTAGAGAAAGGCAGAGATAGAGAACTTTTTTTCCGTTGCACTTCAGTTTATTCTAAACATTATTGGAGATTTTGGAGGGCAAGACTTTCCTGTTCCTTTCATGACACTTCTTGCTGGACTAAGAAGCAAATTGACACGAGACAGATTAACAGGAGAGAATCAAATTGTATAGTGTACATAAAGTGAATCCCCACAAACATGGAAACTCCAAAGACAGGCAGTATGAGGTGTAATACGTCATTCTGAACTAAGAAAATGGGTCTTGGGTCTGAGATTTCAAAGGGGCAGAACACAATTCATAGGAAGATGAAAAAGAGTAAATGTTTGGTAAATAAATGTTTGCCAGGCCACTCAGAAACAATGGGACATAGAGGACTCTGATCAAATAGGCTTTGCTAGGTTTCTCCTGGTTTCCCACAGCTACTTTCTTTCAAAATGCAGTTATCCGTGGTGATAACTCTCTTCCTGCAGCAATTTCTCTATCTAAACTCTTTGGTGGTGTTTGAGGCGGGAGGTAAAGAGCTTTTCCTGAATCCACTGGGTTTCAGTTGGCTTTTAACTCAGTATAATCTTCATGCCAAAGTGGCCCTTCCTGGGGCAACCTGCCCTTGTCCACTATAGGGATGATAGAACTCTCTGAAAATTCAAAGAAATCTGAGGAATTTTCCTGCAGAAAAACATACATGGATATGTGAACCCAAAACTTTGCAGACAGTTCCTAAATTTTAGTTGGTTTTGCCCTTCCAGAAAGATTTCTAGCTAAAGAACTCCTACTCTGGTTACCCCAAACCATCAGAAATGGCCAAAGTAAGCCATTTTAAAATGTTCTGTGTGATCCACCTAACCCATCTGTGTACAAAGCCTCCAGTCTGTAGCTTTCATCTTTTTGCAAAGATCCACAGAATATATGAAATTGCTTCCTTTATTTGTAGGTTCCTGAAATGAGGAAATGAAATTGTAAATAGGAGAAAAAAGCTTCAAAGAGGTAAAATTCTTCATCGGCTAGCTTTCAGAGTTGTTTGCTATTTTAACTAATTAGCTTACTGCTATTTAAATATATTTATTTTGAAAAACTTCTTTATTTTGCTCTGCCACATTTATTTGCTGTCACTCTGGAGTAGATTACTGGTCTAGAGAAAACTGGTCAATAAAGTCTAGCACAGCCTAATTCAGCGTGATTTCCATTTTAGGTGAAAATGGCATGAGCTCTTTACATCAACTTCTAACTGAAATTAATCTTCTTCACTTTCTTCTCAGCTTGAGTACTTTTTATAGGTCTTGCTGCCTCTCCTACTCACAAACTCATTATTTTCATCTGCTAATTTACTTTTTAATTACTTATTTCTACCCTACTATACAATTGTATTCAGTGCTTCTAAACTTAGTAAACCTTTGCCTGTTTTGGAAAAAAAAAAATGTCAGAATGGTATAGTTTCTTTTTGAATCTAGAGTTAAAAATAAGATTTACTTTGCATGCACCATTAAAGGTGATAAATCTCCCAGCTTCAGTTAAGAACATAACAGCATCAAATGTCATAGAAATTTCTTCTTTATGCCACTTATTTCATTATGAAAGTTAAAGTAGAATTTAAGGTCTTTTTAAAAATGTCATTGAGTTGATGAACAATGCTTCTGGAAATTTAAGGAAATGCGATAAAACCAGGGCTGCTATTCAGTTACCATGCACTAGCACCCAGTATGACTTTTTACATCAGGCATCCCTTTTCACTGGGCCAGTGTCCATTCTTACTGATCAGGCATCCCCCTTTGAATGGGCTTCCCCAGTTTTAACACTGAAAGTCCAGCCAGTGGGACAGCTGGTCACCCTAATAAACCCTTCCAGCAAAACCCAACATTACTAATTTAAAAGTGCCCTTGAGTCCACATTTGGTAAACAATTCACCCTCTTCAGGTTTGTAACACACCCCAGAGGTTTTTGGGGTTTGTTTTTTTTTAATATTCAACTTAAAACATATTTAAGACCAGAATGGAAATTACATGAGTATCATGTTAGAGAAGGCTGGTAGCAGAAAGACTAATTTGCATTGGCATTTATAATGGAGAGAATTTACATATTACTTGTGAAATTAAAAATAAAGATTTTTTTAAAGGAGACAGATTTGGAAATATGCCTAAAATATGTTAATCTGAGAAGAGTATAGAATAGAATTTCTCCTGCAGCTGAGATTTGTTATTGTTTTTAAATTTGAATTTCATTGATTGGAATAGGTATAAATTTATATCGTATAAAAGTTCAAAAGAAACAAAAAGTATATGTACAAGGAAGCATTCCATCCCTGACTCCCAGTCCTTCAGTTGCCCAAACAATTGTTATTAATTTTTAATACATTGTCCACAGATCTTCTGTGCAGATCCAAACACAGAAATAGACTTTTTAGAGAGTAAAATGATAATTACTGATGACAAGATCAGATGGGTGCAGAGAGGTTGATTTTGGAATTAAAGGGAAGGAGTTAGCCAAGCCAAAAAGACAAGGAAGAACAAAAGAACAGCAATGGGTAAAGGCACAGAGTATGGAGTAGCTCAGAGCATTTGTGGAAGGGCAAACAGTTCAGGTCAGAGCTAGGGATGCAGGAACACTGGGGGCAGTGAGTGATGAATCTAGAGAAACAGGCAGGGTCAGCACCATTTTTTCAACATGAAAGCATTATTTTTGTTTTCAATGACTGTGAGACAAAGAAAATCAAATTAAGCCTCCATGGAAGTAGCATTTAGTTGGGGGGGGTGGTGGGGACAAATCAAAAGTCTTGATTGGCAGTTCTCTTAAAGCCAAGTCCAGTTCAAACCAACTTCTGGATAATATTTTTGGTGACATAGTTTGGAAGGGAAAAGATATGTACATTCAAGTCCAAGCTGAATTTCTTCAAGCTCGATGTCCATTCTATGAGGAGAAGCTTTGACGAAAGGTAGGCATTAAAGGAAATGATTTCAGCAAGGGCCTCTACATCCACCAAGACTGCCTTGAGAAGCTCTTTGTTTCTTTAGATTGTTGGAAAGTGATTCTTCAAACAGTTCTCATCAGTCCCGCCTCCCATCATTTTCACTCAACAGATGTCATCGCTGCGATCTTCTAAGACGCTGTTCTCTGTAACTGAAAACTCTGCTGGAGAAGCTTAAGAAATAACATTCTCACTTGCGCATTCCTTCTGCATGTAAATAAACTTCTGGCAACTGTAAACATGTTCCCAGTTACTGAGCCAATAAATAGGAACACCCGTTCTAGGGAAAATAACTTGCACATCACATAGTAATTTCGAAGAAAGAGAAGACACATGGTGCAAGACAGGAGTTCCCTAACCTGGCTTCTGAGAAATTTAAAAAAAAAAAAAAAAAAAGAGGTTCAGGACACCAACCTTGATTTATTAGGTCAGAATGGAGGAGAAAGGAGAAAGGAGTCTCTCTTTTAAAAAAGCACCACATGGGTGCCTGGGTGGCTCGGTGGGTTAAGCCACTGCCTTCGGCTCAGGTCATGATCTCAGGGTCCTGGGATCGAGTCCCACATCGGGCTCTCTGCTCAGCGGGGAGCCTGCTTCCTCCTCTCTCTCTCTCTCTGCCTACTTTTGATCTCTCCTTCTGTCGAATAAATAAATAAAATCTTTAAAAAAATAAAAAATAAAAAAAAAATAAAAAAGCACCACAGAGTTAATATAATCAGTAAGGTTTGGGAGACTCTATCTGCTAATCCAAATTGGGATAGAGTCCTCAATCTTTTGTAATCATAGATTCATTTCAAATGAACCTAATTGCACTGTGAGTGTTAGAAAGTTTCTAATCACTTCAGTTGGGAGATTCTAATTCCCTGGAAGTTTGTTAGTCTCCAGGCAGAGGAAATGGCCAGTGGAGAAGAAAGTCCTTATTGAAAGCCATTGGCAATGGGTCATTTAACTGTATTGGTGTACCTTAACAGAGTAGATGTGTTCCAGAAAAGAGTGAATAAATCAAATTTTTATAAATGGAATTTTTTTTTAGTGTACTGGGAGAAAGAGGGATCATGTGGGGCATTTTTCAAATCAGGATTTTATTTTAAATATACTGCATGCATCCTGCTTTAAAACAAATCCATGCATAGCAGAGAGGAAAATAACATGAAAAGTAAAATCACTCCTCTCTTTCCTTACTTCACCCAAATAACCACTTTCAACACTTTCTTGTCTCCCAGCCATTTTTGCTACCTATTTCAACATGATTTTATAAAATGCCCCTTTTTTCTCTTATCAATACATGATGGATGCTACTGCATGTTACAAGATACAAGGTCCCCCTCATTCTGGCAATTGCTGAATGGATGTACCAGGCATCTACAACCTACATAATAAATATTCCTCTACTCTGGAAATTAGGTTATGTCTTCTCTCTCTCTCTCTTTCTCAAACACACACACACAAACACTGCTCCAATGAACATCTTTGTGCATATAAACAAGTATATCTATAGGGTAATTTCCAAGTGAAATTGGTGGGTGAAAGATTATGCATACCATATATGTTAACTAACTTGAATTTGTATAAAAACTTAAAAAAAAAAGAAAAAGTATGTGCATTTTAATTTTGGTAGACATCTCAAAAAGTATTCCCTAAAAAAGTACATCCCTAACAGCCGTGTGCAATAGTCCCCTCGTTCTCACGGTCTCATCTCTTCTCCATATTACGGTATTGCTTCTTCTAAGTCAATCTCACTGGCAAAAAAAAAAAAAAAGTACCTCATTCTTACTGTAACTAGAGTGTGTTTTATTACAAGGGAGACCAAGTAGCTCTTCCTGAGAGAAACGTCGGCACTTCAATGTGCGGAGAGTGTTCTCTCCAAGCTGGCACCCACAGTTAGGAATTCTGGGTCATTTTGCAGATTCACTGAATAGATGAAAGAGAAACAAAGTTCACTGGCCAGCCGTGATTCCAAAAATTTTTTGAAATGACCTACACATTGCTAAATGGTTTCATAAGAGAAGACACATAGTCCTATGGTACATAATCTAAGTACTATCATAATAACAGTGATGGCTGCTGCCATTTTCCATCCAACCTTAAGTGCCATCAACTATAGAACATGCCACCTCTTCATGTGCAGTGAAGAAAAGCACTGCCAGTTAAACTGTGGCATGCCACCAACTGTGAGACTCATCCTCATCTGCGAGGAAGCTAAAAATATGAAAAAATTATGTACATCTAAGAATTGATAAACTTGGTCATGGTAGAAGCAACTGAATTTTTGTTTTTTTCCACTAGCTGGGCAGTCTTCAGGTGCTTTGCATACTTTGTATTATTCAATCTTCAGAGCCTTGTGATGGAGGCTCTATGCCCCTCACCCTTCATTCACAGGTGAGGGTGCTCCATAAGGCTTGGACACTTTCCTACCACACACACAAGATTACAGAAGCGCTGCTGGAACCCAGATCTCTCCAGGCCCAAGTGCAATTTCTGAGGCTACCCTTCATCAGTTCAAAAAAGGTCAGCTTGTCCTTTGCAATGCCCAGCAGGCAACATGGAGTCTCTGAGACCAAGCCTGAGAATGTGGTGGGAACAGTGCCAGGAGCTGCCACTTGCCAAATGAGCCTGGGATGTAACCTGTAAAGATCAGTGTGTTTCCCCAAATTGTTTCACCAAGGTCATCTAACATCAAAGAACACGAGTAAAGTTCAACACCAAGTCCTGCATGTAGTTTACATAGGCCATTATTCATCTCAAGCAATGAGTTGACAGGGAGGGTGACAGTGAGCACAGTGAGTAGGACTCACTCAACCCATCCCATCCTAATGTCACTTAATGTAGCAATTCTAAAATGCTAGGAATATCCATAGAGAAGAATGGCTAGCAGAATCAGAAGTGGAAAGAAGTGCTCCTTCTGAATATGTTCTCTGAGAAACCTCCAATGAATGCGCAAAAAGCCCTTGTTTCAATATGGATGCTTTTATGATTAAACACCAACTCTTTGCTCAGCTACCTTGCTTTCATTCTTACAGCTGAGAAAATACACAAGAAGGAAGTCCTCCAAGTAGGGCTCACAGTGAAATAAAAGTCAGCCCCCTGGCTGCCCAGTCCCATTCAAACCAGATTGTACCAAGAGACCAAAACAGCCAGACATTTTTGCAACAGAAATCAGTGCTGTGTTTACTAAGGGACAGCAACACCCTCAGGCAACACCTCCAACCTTATCCAGTCTTAGTGCTCCTGCAGGGATTCTCATTTAAAATTCTGATGCTGGCACCCTCTCCTCCCAGAAATCCTCAATCACATTATCTAAGAATAGATCTAAAATTTGTATTTGAAAAAGTGCAGAAGAGCTGGATAATTTGGAAAACCCTGCCCTGAGACAGATATAATTTCAATACTTGGAGAGTCATTGCAATAGATATTACATGGGTGGATGAATTGCTGGAATACGTATGACCCCTTGAGACAAATGGATAAGTGAAAGGTTATTGGTTCTTATCTATCATTTTCTCTCAAAAAAGAGCTTTCAGCCAATTGCCTGGACATTGATGAGATGAGTTGCACTGCGGGTGGCAAGAGCATGAGAAGGAAATTCAAGACTGCAAATCAGGAGGGTGTTTTAGTGGCTCTTGTTAATCTTCATGAAAACAGTAGTTGGGATACCCTGTCATTATTCCCACTTTACAGATGAGGATTCCAAAGCCCAGATAGGGAGGTGATTTGGTGAAGAGTCAAAAACAAATGAGACAAATGGGATCAGAAGAGATAGAAGGAATGTAAAAGTGAAATTGACATTTAAGGAGATCAGATCTCAATTTGGAAATAATCCCAAGTCTTTAAAAAAATCATTAGGATTTAAGTTCAGAGGAGTAAATCCTACTCTAAAAAAATTAGGTTCCAACTTCTTCTGCCATTCAAACTCAACTAAAAAGGGTCATCAAAACATAAATATATCCAAGTATACCAAATATTCTACAGGTGTCACATGATGGGGTTTTTTAAAATTGGTCCACTGTCTTACATTCCTTATTAATAAGGATAGAAGAAAAATTCTTTGCAATTCAACTGGACTCATTTGTGTTAGTTGCAAAGGGGCAAACTTACAAGAAAGAACTCCAACTTCTACACAAATCCAAACATAATTGCTCCATCCTTGTGACAGTCATTAAAACAATTCCCTAGTTCTATTGATCAAAATTCAGTGTGAGAAGAACTTCTTGGGAGAAGGAACAAAATAGTGGAGGGGTGGAGACCTAAATTTCATCAGGTCCCATGAGTTCAGCTAGATAGTTATCAAGCCATTCTGAACACCTACAAACTCAACAGAAGATAGAAGAGAAGGAGAACAACAATTCTAGGAACAGAAAATCTACCACTTTCTTGAAGGTAGGATGTGCAGAGAAGTGAATCCAAAGTGATGGAAAGATAGACCATGGGGGGAAGTTCCAGCTCCCAGCAAGTGGTAGAGGAGTGGAGCACAAAATCAGAACTTTTAGAAGTCTGCTCCATTGAGGGATGTCCATTCAGAGGCTACGTGGGAGGTGGAGCACCTGCGGAGACAGTGTGGTCTCAAGACCCACAGGGACACAAAAAGAACAGGGATGTCTGAGTGTGGCAGAGACCCCAGGTATCTGAGCAGGGAAGTCGGCTAGAGAGAGAGGGCCGAGTAGTGCACTCTCAGCTCAGGGTTACCTTAAACTGTAATCCAAGGCACAGTGGGACCACTACTCTTTGGGCAGGGACCCAATAATCAGCAGATACAAGGAGACTTACCCTCCTCTTCTGGGAGGACCAGTGTGGGAGGGCGCTGCAGGAATCTGCTAGGTTTGGAGACTCCAAACGGGGCCATGTGCCAGAGAAAGAAATGATCGGTCACAGGCTGGGTGAGCTCGGAGCATGGCTGGAGACAGGGAGATGGGAGGGATTGACTGATTTTCTCTGAGGGTGCACTGAGGAGTGGAGCCCTGAGCTCTGGGCTCTTATGGGGCAGGGGATTGGGAGGCTGCCATTTTCATTTTCCTCCTCCAAAGCTCTAGGAAGAGCATTCATGGAACAAAATCTACAGAGAGCAAACCCGAGCAGATTACGTAGTCTGGCTCCTGGCAAGGGCAGTGCAATTCTTCCTCAGACAAAGACATTGGAGAATCACTGCAAGAGGCCCCTCACCCAGAAGATCAGCAAGAACATCTAGCCAATATCAAGTTCATTGATCAATGAGAACTCCAGAACAACACATAGAATTCATGACTTCTTCCCCATAATCTTTTTTTTCCTAATTTTATTTTTAAAAAATTTCCTCTTTCCTATTTTAACATTTTTTAACTATTTGATCTTATCAATACCTTTTTAAAAATCTTTTTAAATTTTCATTGTTATAGTTAAATTTTATCACTTCATTATATTTGACCTTACATCTTGTATACATATAGGGTTTTGTTTTCCTTTAAAATTTTGAGATACAATTTCTTCTAATAGATCAAAATCTACCCTAAATCTAGCACATAACTTTATTCTAGTCTCCAGCCTGATCACATTCTTTTTTCTTCAGCCAACTTTTTACCGTATCAGTTCCATTTTTAGAATCATTTTTAATTTTCATCTTTACATTAGTATTCTAGCCCTTCATCATGTTTAACCTTATTTTTTATTTATATAAGTTTTTCTTTCATAATTTTGGAAAGTAGTTTCTTCTAACAGACCAAAATATACCCAAAATCAAATGTTGAACTCTTGTTCTATTCACCAGTCTAATATATATATCTATACATACATATATGTATGTATGTATGTATAGATACATATCTAGATAGATAGATTTTTCTCTTCCCTCCCCTTTTCTTCACCCCCTGGGTTTTGGGTCTCTTCTGATTTTGTTAGTGTATATTTTTATTTTCTTTTTTTGTTTTCAAAGATTATTTATTTATTTGTCAGAGATACAGAGAGATCACAAGTAGGCAGAAAGGCAGGCAGAGATATAGGGGGAAGCAGGCTCCCCACTGAGCAGAGAACCCAATGAAGGGTTCGATCCCAGGACCCTGAGATCATGACCTGAGACAAAGGCAGAAATTTAACCAACTGAGCCACCCAGGTGCTGTTGTTAATGTATATTTTTCTGGGATCATTGCTACCCTTTTTCTTTTGTTCTCTCATACATTTATTCTTACCTGGATAAAATGACAAGGCAGGAAAAACTCACCACAAAAAAAAGAACAAGAGGGAGTACTGATGGCTAGGCACCTAATCAATATGGACATTAGTAATATGTCAGAACTAGAGTTCAGAATGATGATTATCAAGGTTCTAGCTGGGTTCGAAAAAACATGGAAGATATTAGAGTATCCCTTTTTGGAGAAATAAAAGAATGAAAATCTAACCAAGTTGAAATCTATTAATGAGGTGCAACCAAATATGGAGCTCTTACTCCTAGGCTAAATGATGCAGAAGAGAGAATTAGTGATATAGAAGACTGAATGATAGAGAATAAAGAAGCTGAGCAAAGGAGAGACAAACAATTACTGAACCACAAAGGGAGAATCCAAAAGATAAGTGATACCACAAAATGAAACAATATTAGAAAAATATCCCAAAAGAAGAAAGAGAGAAAATGACAGAAGGTATATTGGAGCAAATTATAGCAGAGAATTTCCCTAATTTGGTGACTAGAACAAGCATCAAAATACAGGAAGCAGGGAGAACCCTTCCTCAAAAATCAATAAAAATAGGTACATACCCCATCATCTAATAGTAAAAATTACAAATCTCAGTGACAAAGAGAAAATCCTGAAAGTAGCTCAGGACAAGAAGTCTGTAATATAGAATGAGGGATTGGCACCAGAACTATCCACAGAGACCTTACAGGCCAGAAATGACTGGCATGATATATTCAGAGCACTAAATGAGATAAACATGCAGCCAAGAATACTGGATCCAGATAGGCTGTCACTGAAAATACAAGGAGACATAAAAGCTTCTAGGACAAACAAAAACTAAAATAATTTGTAAACACCAAACTAGTCCTCCAGGAAATATTGAAAGGGGTCCTCTAAGCAAAGACAGAGCCTAAAAGTTACAGACCAGAAAGGAATAGAGACAATATACAGTAACAATGTATAAAGGCAATACAATGACACTAAATTCATATCTTTCAATAGTTACCCTGAGTGTAAATGGGCTAAATGTCCCCATTAAAAGACACAGGGTATACAAAGTACTGATGAAAGAAATTGAGGAAGACACAAAGAAATGAAAAAACATTCCATGCTCATGGATTGGAGAACAAATATTGTGAAAATGTCTGTGATGCCTAAAGCAACCTACACGTTGAACACAATCCCTTTCAAAAGACCATCAATTTTTTTTTTTAAGAAGTGGAACAATCCTAAAATTTATATGGAACCAGAAAAGACCCCAAATAGCCAGAGGAATGTTGAAAAAGAAAGCCAAAGTTGGAGGCATCACAATTCCAGACTTCAAGCTCTATTACAAAGCTGATCATCAAGACAATATGGTACTGGCACAAACACATAGATCAATGGGACAGAAGAGAGAGCCCAGAAATGGACCTTCAACTCTATAGTCAATTAATCTTCAACAAAGCAGGAAATGATATCCAATGGAAAAAAGATAGTCTCTTCAACAAATGGTTTTGGGAAAATTGGACAATCACATGCAGAAGAATGAAACTGGAACATTTCCTTAAACCACACACAAAAATAGACTCAAATGGTTGAAAGACCTCAATGTAAGACAGGACTCCATCAAAATTCTTGAGGAGAACATAGGCAACAACCTCTTCAACATCAATAGTAGCAACTTCTTTCTAGACGCATCGCCAAAAGCAAGGGAAGGAAAGGCAACAATGAACTATTGATCTTTATCAAGATCAAAAGCTTTTGCACAGCAAAGGAAACAGTCAACAAAACCAAAAGACAACTGATAGAATGGGAGAATATATCTGCAAATGACCTATCAGATAAAGGGGTAGTATCCAAAATCTAGAAAGAATTTCTCAAACTCAACACCCAAATAACATATAATCCAATCAAGAAATGGGCAGAAGACATGAAAAGACATTTGTGCAAAGAAGACATCCAGATGGCTAACAGACACATGAAAAAGTGCTCCACATCACTCAGTATCAGGAAAATACAAATTAAAACCACAATTTGATGTCACCTCACACCAATCAGAATGGCTAAAGTTAACAAGTCAGGAAACGACAGATGTTGGCAAGGATGCAGAGAAAGGGGAACCCTCCCACACTGTTGGTGGGAATGCAGGTTGGTGTAGCCACTCTGGAAAACAGTATGGAGGCTCCTCAAAAAGTTGGAAATAGAGCTACCCTATGACCCAGAAATCATGCTACTGGGTATTTACCCTAAAGATACAAATGTAGTGATCCAAAGGGACACATGCAACTGAATGTGTATAGCAGCAATGTCCACAATAGCCAAACTATGGAAAGAACCTAGCTGTCCATCAACAGATGAATGGGTAAAGAATATGTGGTATATATATACAATGGAATACTATGCAGCCATTAAAAGAAATGAAATCTTGCCATTTGCAATGATGTTGTTCGTATTAGAGGGTATCATGCTAAGTGAAATAAGTCCATCAGAGAAAGAAAATTATCATATAATCTCTCTGATATAAGGAATTTGAGAGGCAGGGCAGGGAGTCATGGGAGATAGGGAGGGAAAAAAATGAAACAAGTTGGGATAAGGAGGGAGATAAACCATAAGGGACTCTTAATCTCACGAAACAAACTAAGGGTTGCTGAGGGATGCAGGTGTGAGGAGAGAATGGTTAGGTATGGACACTGGGAGTGGGTATGTGCTATGGTGAGTGCTATGAAATGTGTAAGACTGATGAATCACATATCTGTACCCCTGGGGCAAATAATACATTATATGTATAATATATATATTATATATTATATATAACCAAAAAAAACCTCTTTTGTCTCTTGTGCAGCTTATTAAAAATGCAGATTCCTGGCCCCAGCCCATGAGATATTAATTCAATAAGTTAGGTCTGGGGTGAAGCCCAGAAATGTGCATTTCATTAAACTGCCCTGGTCAATCTTGTCCTGGGAACCCATTTATAAGATTCTGTAATCGTAAAACCTATTTGTAACTGCTTTCCACTCTTATGGTTTCCTTTCACTCCAAGGGAGACTGGTTTTGTTTGTTTGTTTGTTTGTTTGTTTTAATTCAATTCAGAATTGTCAGAGATGGCTGAAAGCGCTCTGAGTTTCAACAAAAACAGGTGAATCACCAGCAGAGTGATTTATGAAGTGAAATAACTCACTCGTTTAGGCAAATCGGCTCCCCCTTGTGGAATGTGTTCTATGGCAGGTATGGACCTTATAAATGAAGCAGAGGTCTCAGGTCGGCTGAGTTTGTCGACACAACTGAACCAAGACTATTTCTGTGGCTTTTGATACTGAATTCTGGGAATCCCATTTGGTTTCCCGAGTCCTGCTTCACTTGATTTCTTGCGTCTGATATGATGCTCAGAGTTCCTGTCTCACTGATGGCATGAATAGAAATTAATTGAATTAGCCATCTCCAATTTTCATTTTCACAAACCCACTTAGAATTTAATTCTGCAATGTCTTCTTTCCTGAAAGCCCTCTCTTTTTAGAAGTAAAATCCCTAGATAAACAAAACACCAAAGAAATGTTTTTCCCTTGGCTATTCCCAAAGATAGATAATGTAAATGAATTTTGTACAATAGGTTCCATCATCATTTCTAAAACCAATATTTTTTTATCAAAATCTCTTAATTCTATGATAATCTCTTGTAATGTGTGTTTGCTGTATTATTTAAGATTATTCACTTCTGCAATGGAAAATAAGAGAAGCAAACAGGGAAAGGAGATGAAACTAAACAAAGAAGCAAGTAGCTTACGAGTCACAGGAGACATAGATCAATTAAGTGGAGGAATACATGTGCCAATATAGAGAGGAAGGGATGGACAAAACAAGAGGCACCAAATATTTCTGCTACACACATCAAGAATAAGATTTTTTAAAAGGATGTCGTGCAGGGAAATTACATCAATGCAATGGTTGCTTCCAAGAACATGAATTGTGCAATATTCAATCTATGAGGTCCTAAAATGGCTCCTGTTGTTCACACTTATCCAGATACCAGGGTTTCTGCCCAAGAAACAATGATGGCTGCTCATCTGGCTTTTTGGCAGCTACGGACGTTGACCAGCGGTGCTTGACAAGGTGTGTGTTTTCAATAGAGCAAGTGTGTTTTAAGATTACAAGTAACTTAGGTCTGTCGGGTGCCTTGCTCAAACCTCACTTCTCATTCTCGTAAACACACCATCCCTGGGAAGACTGATGTGGCAGAGAGAGAAAGAAACAGAGAGAGAGAGAGAGAATATGCAAACATCTCCAGAATTCAAATAGTGTGGGCCTTTCACCCCATTAGTACTCTATATTAAATATGTTGACCTATCCCATTTCTCTCCCTAGTTTGCAATGTGTATTTTATTTTAAGATTTATCTGTTTATTAGAGAGAGAGAGAGAGGATGCATGAGCAGAGGAGAGGCAGAAAGAGAGGGAGAAAAATCCCAAGTAGTCTCCCTGCTGAGCACGGAGCCTGACAGCCCTGAGATCGTGACCTGAGCTGAAACCAAGAGCTGGATGCTTAACTGGCTGAGCCACCCAATCAACACTGAAATGTGTATTTTATTTTATTTTTTAAAGATTTTTTAAAAATTTATTTGACAGAGAGAGAGACAGCAAGAAAGAGAGAACACAAGCAGGGGAAGTGGGGGAGGGAGAAACAGGCTTTCTGCCAAGGAGGGAGACTGATGTGGGCTTCAATCCCAGGACCCTGGGATCACAACTTGGGCTGAAGGCAGACACTTAGCCAACCAAGCCACCCAGGCGCCTGAAATGTGTATTTTAAATCTCTTCAACAAACCATATGATCTGAACATCTTAATTTGGTCTGTGAGCCTTTCAGTTAAGTCACCACTGAGGTAATGCCTGGTAATTAATTTGGAGGCTACCATTTTTTAAAAAGATTTTATTTATTTATTCGTTTGACAGAGGGAGACACAGCGAGAAAGGGAACACAGCAGGGGGAGCAGGAGAGGGAGAAGTAGGCTTCCTGTGGAGCAGAGAGCCCGATATGGGGCCTGATCCCAGGACCCTGGGATCATGACCTGAGCCAAAGTCAGATGCCTAAAGACTGAGCTGCCCAGGCACCCCTGGAGGCTATCATTGATTGTTGTTTTCTCACACAACATCTCTTATTTTTATATTGTCTATAACTTACTTCAAAATATGTCAGCAGTGACACAGTAGAGTGAAAGGATATGAGCCCAGATTTGAGGGCAGCTTTGGACGGAAGAGGGATTTTGAATAACAGACTCAGAGATCAGGAAGGAAGTCCCATGGATACAGGGCAAAAGTGAGAGCTTCCTACATGGAGAGGGAAGCAGAATCAGCGTTGAGACCATGAAGAGTAGAGATGGATAGCGCTGGATTAGCACTATGTGGTGACAGAAGGTAGCTACACATGGGGTGAGCATAGCAGAAGGTCTAGACTTGTCCAGTCACCATGTTGTACCCCTGAAACTAATGTAACACTGTGTGTCAACTAGACATCAACAGAAAAAAATTAAAAATAAAAAACAAAAAACAAACCCATACATAGTGAGATGAAGCACCTTTGCCTGAAACACAGAATGAATACTGCAAACATATATTCTTCAAAAAAGAAGGAAAGAAAGAAAGAAAGAAAACCCCCAGATACCTACCTATTCCTTCTTGAAAGAAGAATCAATAGCTGCTCCTGGTTTCTCTCTATTATTCCCAAGACCTGCTTGGCACACACAAACATGGACCATTCTATCATTTCTTCACTGATAACCAAGCCTTGGCCATGTGGACTACTGAGACAAACTCTCCTATGTTCAGCAGGAGCCCAAGATGAGCGGGAACACTCACAGCATTCTGGATATCATACTGCGCCATATGGTTTCTTTTTTCGTCTAAGAATATGTGGTCCCCAGCATTGTTTATAAATTGGATTTTCTCAGAAATGGATAAAACCAGACATGAGACATCACTTAGAAATGAAGAATGCATTCAGAATTGGGGTTGTGGGTCCACATTTATACCAACTGATCCTTCTTTTTCAAACCTTGTTACCTTCCCTTCCTTTTGGTAAAGACTCAGTTTTATTTGTGTGCCCACCATCTCATGGACTCAAGTGAGGCAAACTCTCTCCTCATAGGATCAGTGAGAGAGTAATCTCAGAGGATCAACAAAAATCTATTGTGTTGCCAAGAGAGTGGCCTAGACATGGATTCTGGTGCAAATATGAACAATAAAGTCTTGGCAACAACAACAACAAAAAAACATTATTTCACATTATACAAAAAATTATAGTAACTCAAAAAAACTTAAAGACTTGAATGTAAGACCTGAAACCATAAAACTCCTAGAAGAAAAGATAGGTGGAGAGCTCCTTGACATAGATCTCAGGATGATTTTTCAAATCTGACACCAAAACTAAAAATAAACAAGTGGGACCACATCAAATTAACAAGCTTCTGCACAGCAAAGGAAACCATCCACAAATTCAAAATGCAACCTACAGAATGGGAGGAAATATTTTGCAAATCAGATGTATCTGATAAGGGGCTAAGATCCAAAATGTATAAAGTCATACTACACACTAGCAATAAATAAATAAATAAGAAAATAAAAACCAAACAATCTGATTTAAAGATGGACAGAAAATCTGGTGACATTTTTCCAAAAACATATAGTCAACAGGTACACAAAAGACACCCTGATCCCTAGTCATCAGGGAAATGCAGATCAAACCCACAATGAGATATCAACTCACCCCTGTTGGAATAGCTATTATCAACAAGACAAGAAGTAACAAGTGCTGGCAAGGATGTGGAGAGAAGGGAATCCTCGTACATTGTTAGTGGGAACATAAATTGGTGATGCCATTGTGGAAAACAGTCTGGAATTTCCTCAAAAAGTAAAAAAATACAACCATCATATGAATCAGCAAGTCTGCTTCTTGGTATATATCCAAAGAAAACAAGAACACCAACTAGAAAAGATATCTGTTCCTCCAAGTTCTTTGCAGCATTATTCTAAGATATGGAAACAACCTAAGTGTCCATCAGTAGTTGAATGGATAAGGAAATCGTGGTGTGTGGGTGGGTGTGTGTATGTATATATATATATACATACACACATAGGCATAATATTCAGCCATTACAAAATGAAAATGAAATCTTGCCATTTGCAACAATATGAATGGACATTAAGGGCACCACGTGAAGTGAAATAAGGGAGACACAGAAAGACAAATGCCAAATGATCTCACTTATATGTAGAATCAATCAATAAATAAACAAGTTTTTAAAAGCTCATAGATACAGAGAACAGACTGGTGGTTGCCAGAAGTGGGGGTGGGAGGATGGAAGAAATAGGTGAACTTTTTCTTTTTAGTTTAAATACATTGAAAAAAAAAAGACATAACACAGAGGATGAACTTCAGAGTAAAACAAATGTCATTTCAAATCCTGACTCTAACAATAGTTATGTGAGCTTGGGAAAGTTACTTAAGGGGAAAAAAAAAAAAAAAAGGAGACATTAAGACACATGTTTCTGTATGCACATCACCGTCTATGTGTGGTGAAGTCAAAATGTCCTAATCAAGAGACTATAATCAGTCAGCATCAAAAGGATCTTCATCAGGAAATCAACACACCAGAGAAGCCCCTTCCCCAAGAGCTGCAAATATCTCCATCTGAATCTGTACCAGAAGTTTTATTAATTAGCATAAAAGATGTTAAAAATAAGTTTCCATGTGTGAAATGATGTGAGGTTGGCAGGAAATTTTGTGCAGGCATCCTCATTCTGGCATGGATGAGGTATAATTATCTGGTGAGCCCAGAAGCCTAACGCCTCCTGAGTGACACCTGAGGTAGATAATTCAGTTCAGTTCTCTGTCATCTCGACTTACGAGAGAATTCTTTCACCTGATTCAACTAGGTGAGTAGCTCCTGCCATTGCAACATGGTCACATTTGCCTTGAAAGGAACATTTTATGCACAATGATAACAAAGAACCTAAAATGACAAAGACAAGGAGTTGACTGGGTTCATGAGATTAGCTATGTGATTGTTTTGTATGGGCTTGTTTGCATGGCAGAATTAGATCTGACACCTAACATGTTTTTTTTTTATTCATTGAGAGTGTCAGGAGGAACTACAACTCTCACTTGCCCTAATTATTGGAGGCTATCAATATCTGTTGAAAATAATGCACAAATTATAAACAATCAAATTTACTTAGATTAATTTGAAGTGCATACTGGTTTTCTACTGCTATCTAATAAATTACTCTAACACTTAGTGGCTTAAGAAAATAAGCATTTCTTATCTTACAGTTTCCAAGAGTCAGGAATTCAGAAGTGGCTTCACTGGGAGGTTCTGGCTCAGGTTATCATATGAGGCATTCACTACCAAGTTGTCAGGGTGAATATCATCTCAATATATCACAACTTATGATTTTTCAAGAGAAGCTAGTACATATATACAGGCATGTAAAATGTCCAGAACAAAACATTATGAGGGGGAAAAAAATGTCCGTGAGTCTAGTTCAACCAAAGTTTACCTTTTTGCGCAATGTCTAAACTTTAAAAAAAAAAAATCCTGGGGGAAGAGTCAAGATGGCGGAGGAGTAGCAGTCTGAGATTACATCAGTCACAGGAGTTCAGCTAGATAGCTACAAAGCATTCTGAACACCTACAAAACCAACAGGAGATCAAAGAGAAGAAGAGCAGCAATTTCAGAAACAGAAAATCGACCACTTTCTATAAGGTAGGACATGTGGAGAAGTGAATCCGAAGCAATGGGAAGATAGACTGCGGTGGGAGGGAGCAGCTCCCAGCAAGCAGTGGAGCACAAAATCCAAACTTTTAGAAGTCTCCTCCACTGGGGGACATCGCTCCAGAGGCTAAGGGGGTGGGGTGGAGTCCTTGCAGGGACAGTGTGGTCTCAGGTCCCATGGGGTCATAGAAGAATCAGAGGTGTCTGAGTGTAGCAGAGCTCGCAGGTATCAGAGCAGGGAAGCCAACTACAGAGATGGAGCCAAAGAGTGAGCTCTCAGCTCAGGGTTACCTTAAACTTGATCTGCAGCAGAGTCAGGCCTCTGATCTTCCAGCAAGGACCCAACAAGTTGCATATCCAGGAATACTCAGCTTCCACCTCTGGAGGCAGAAATCTGCTGGGATTGGAGACTCCAAATGGGATGGTGTGCATCAGAGACAGAAACACTTGGTCATAGGCCAGGTAGACTCTGAGCACAGCTGGAGACCTGGAGACCAGGGAGACTGGAGGGATTGACCGCTTTTTTCCAAGGGTGCAATGTGGAGTGGGCCCCTAACTCTCAGCTCCTCCGGAGCTCTACGGAAAGTGCTCAGGGAACAAAAGCTCCCTGAGCACTTTCCTAAACCTGAGCATATTACTTAGCCTGGCCCCTGGCAAGAGCAGCACAATTCCACCTCGGGCAAAGACATTTGAGAATTACTAGAACAGGCCCCTCTCACAGAAGACCAGCAAGAATATCCAGCCAAGACAAAGCTCACTGATCAAGGAGAACAGCAGAATTCCAGAGGAGGGGGAAGCAAAGTATGGAATTCATGGCTTTCTACCCATGATTCTTTGGTCTCGCAAAGTTAATTAATTTTTTTTATTTTATTTTTTTCTTATTCTAATTTTTTTTAACTTTCCCCCTTTCCTCTTTTAACATTTTAAAACTAGTTTATCTTAACAATA